>NC_133896.1:132644684-132949606 GCF_964199755.1 Larus michahellis
AGTACGTACACTAGTGTTTGGATTTTCTGCTGAGTGGCAGAAGAGTCTTGTTGGCAGTACCCCTAACAATGAATCGTAATAGCTGAACCTTGGTCACAGGCAAGGATTTTCAGCTAACAGTCACCTTGAGACAGTTTGGATCTATTGTGCCACTAAATGCAAAAGTTTTCATGACTTGGGTGGACCTGCTTTCATCTCCAGAGTTGATAAGCAGAAATACCCCACTCTGAACAAATTCTGTATTCTGCTCAGTTTTCTGAAGCTGTCATGAAAAATATGGCTTCTGTGTGCAATGAATCCACCTTGAACTTGCCGTACTCTATCATATTTCTCTTGGACCAGCAACACTGTTAGTCATTTAGCTGTTGTCTATTTAAGTGGAACCACCTGGGAACAGTAAGTAGGAAATCTGAACAGGAAAACCAATTTATGAAGGCTTTCTGCAGAGAACTGGTGAAAAAAGTGTCTCTTCATAGGTCAGAGGAACAGGAATGACAGAGCAAGAAATTAAAAAAAGATGTAGGAGGAACAAAGCTGAAGACTTGGAGAACCATGCAGGAATGGGAGAGATTAGACCAGTATGGTTCTGGAACAGAATGGGGAAGGGTCTGATATTTAGTGTGGGGACAATGTGCCAAGAGCTGACTGGAATCAGGTGAAGAGACTGTAACTCACAAGATAAGCCAGAGCTTGGGCAAAAGGGTATCTGTGGGAGGACTCTGTGTCAAGTCCAGAAAATACTGCAGAGCAAAGAAGAACCAACCCCAGAAGCTGACACAGAGGAGGACACAGGCATCCTCACCAACCTGCTGGGACTGGGTGGCCTGTTCTGCCCTCCACTGGTGCCACTGCTGAAGAAGGGGCCATAGCGGCAGCTGTGCAGGTGCGAAGAGCAAGCTGCTCAGCAGTTGTGAGCATCTGGTGCTCACAGAAGTAAGCAAAAGCACACTGTTGCTCCAGACCTTTAACCCTGGGTGCTCTACGCAGCTTTCTACTGGGTAGGAGAAGTATTGGGCTAGATCCTTTTCTGCCCCAACTCTGTCCTGTGCAGGGTGGGTGAACTCTGAATTGGGTAGCCTACGTGTCCACTGCCACTGCTGTGACACAAGAGGTGATGTCTCTGGGTATCCCTGTCAGCAGGGGCAGGACAACCTGCTGGAGCCTTCAGGCAGGCAGGGAGAAAGGAAGGCTGGGCAAGGGATGCTTCCATGGTGATGTAGCCTTTACGGGAAGGAGGGGGGATCAAGACCCTCCTGCTTCAGGCGCCCAAAAGGGTAGTGGATGAGACCTCTCGCTGTCAGCTCCCTGGGACTCCTGGGGAGGTGAAAGCCTGCCTCCAGCCCCGTCTTCTGCTCAGCAGTGCTGCGCTGTGCTGTGAGCTCTGCGCTCTTAGGCACAGCATTAACATTTCTCCTCATGCCCTTAAATGTACCAGTAAAGATTACTTTCCAGTTCAGGTTTTAACACGATTTCTGAGGATTTTAAAGCATTTTCTCTGTTTGCTTTGTCCCTGGCACTCTGGGCATGAATTTTTTTCATAAGCACATTTTTATTTATTTTTTTTTTCAGCCCTCCAGGGTGTTAGAGACGTTTTAACTAAGAGCAGCCTCCTGGGCAATTTAATCCTGCAATTCCCACAGTGACTGTCTCAGCTAGAGAGAAGCGGCGCTGTACGAAATGCCATCCCCACCATTCCTCAAAGTAGATGCCCGTTGCTTGTGGTCAGGACAGCGACACCAGCAGTCCAGGCACCGGCTTCTAATCACAAAGCACCATTCAGCAGAGGTTACTGCTGGGCGATATCCTTTTCTCTGAAGAGATCTGAGAAAGGATAATTTAGAAACCAACTTGCATTTTTTAGTTAATATGGTTGTGAGTGTTTCTTTCAGATAAGGAAAAGCATGGCATTTATTTATAATCTTACTTTTCCAAGTTTAATATATAACCTTTGTTTGGGTATAAACTTTCTAATAGTTTATTTTAAACTTTGCAGCAGTTTGCTGTTGTGGATAGACTATGAATGTTGTTAATGCCCAATAAGGAGTAACTTTGCTCCCAAAGGTGTGATTCTGCAACTTAAATTTTCTTGTTTTGAAGTGGCATCATATACTGGCTTGAATACATTACACTGTCAGTCATTTTCATTTCTCTTCAAAGACAGAATTTATTCCTCTAGTGGACGCTACGGACATTGCAATATATGGCAAAAATTAAAAGAAAAGAAATTAAAATAAACTAAAACAAAATGTCAGAAAGCCGCTTGGTGATCTGTTTTGAAAAAAAGTCCCAAGCAGTGTAAGCAAACATTCTATCAAAACATTTTGAAATTTTGAGATGCAGCTTGAGATCTGCATGCACACATAGCCGTAGCACTCTTATTTTAAATTATGGAGGTCTAGTATTTCAAATCTGAAATGTACACCAGTAAGATTCCATAGCTGAAACCACTAGAGACTGGCAGAGGAACTTTGACAAAAATGTCCTTAAATCAACAAGCACTGTGAGGACACAGGGCTATAACCTGTTAGAGGGCACTGTGTGCAAATCCACAAATCATTTATGTTGCTGATATAAATCAGTAGTCGTTTCACTGCTTATGTCAGCAATCAAATTGGCCCAACTTCTTTTAGATATTCACACCATGTCTAGATGTAGGTAAATAACCACACAAGTGTTTATACAAGCACACATGGATACACAGACACCTTTTCTTCTGTGTATACTTATGTTATTTACTTATTTTACATAAGGAAAATGACACTAGTTTCAGGTTCAGAAAAAAACAACCCTGTCCTTTCATTTTATATTACCGCTCACTATTTTGTCACGTGGGATGAATTTCACCTTGCTTAAACTGAGCTGTTGGAAAATTTGACATCCAGTCTAGTTGGGACATCTAGGCTCTGCCTGGAGTGGATGGAAAGGCACAAAAGACCTCCAGATGGCGTTTGATCCCAGCATACCTATTTTAGGGTGGAATGGTTGGTTTGTACTTGGCAGACCAGGGCTAGATTCAGGTTGTACACTGAATTGTCAGGCACTGCAGTTCGGCAAAGTGGAACTTGGAGGCTTTGGAGTCACCCTCACCTCTGGAAAAGTGTTAGCCGTCTCCTTTCAGCTGAGACTGCCCTCCAGCTTCTCACATATGCACGTGCCTGTATGCACATAGATGTACATAGCAAAATATAGCAGGACAATTCATACCTTCTTTTTCTAATGAGGCTGGGATAAGAGAAAATACAAAGAAGTCAGTAAAGCCTGCAAGAGTAGAAGAGAGAGGTATTTAGAAAGGAAACTTCGATGTACGTAACTACATTGATGCCAGGAGCCAGCATCTTCCAGGTTTTAAGTACACAATGAATATCTGCCAACTTTAAATAAGAACTAGCTAAAGAAAATTAATCAATTTCTCAAAGAAAGAGAGAATCCAGTTTATTTTGCCTCAGTTCACAGATCTTTTTCTTATTTTTGAAAATGAAATAAGCAGTTAGGACTGAGTGACCAAATGGCCAAAATGATCAATACCGGAGTGAGGATGCTTTTTATTTTTTTTTTTTTTTTCTCTTTTCCCATCTTATCATTACCAGGTCGGGAAGCCAGCCATAGGAACAGATATATGACTCTGTGTTCAAAAGGTCACAACTTAGTAGGCTGCAGTCATCCAGTGTGCTACTCCTTTGTCAAGGACTCTGGTGTCCTGATGAACCAGAGCTGGAGGTGATCTTTAGGGAGGACTTCTGGGAAGCTGAGGGGCAGTGTTGCATTTCTACTGTCTGGAACAATTAGGTGGAAACCCTCCTTCTCTATCAGTTGACTCTCAAATAAGGTAAAGAGATCAAAATCCTGTTGCAGGTGGTATCTCAGCTGATCTGAGCTGGGAACAGCTCAGCTCTTCACCAAACAAGGTGAAATTAGTGAGGGAGCATTTATGACTTTGTACTGTATAAGTTATTTCTATCTAATTTCCAGACAAGCTAGATTGTGCAGAAACTGAGGGATGTAAGAATGACAGCTGAGTGGGCTCTGATAAAAGAAGTCCCAAAGCTCAAGAAGTTGCCACTTTTAAGCTGATTTGCAACACTTCTTTCTATCACTTCTGTGATATCTGAGTTGCAAATAGAAAACTTTCACTGGCATTTGCTATGGACAAATTATCACAGCCCAGTTAACACGCAGTAACTTTAAATTCAGCTAAGTGGATCATACAGATGAACTCTAAGACACTTAATGGGAATCAGTTGGAACTAGTTATTCTATGCAAAAATCCTGCTCAGAAACAGCTCAGACATTAAGACTCCAGCTCAGTCAGAAGAGCTGCGGGTGTTTCTGGGCTCCTGTGCCTGGATGCACATGCTGACTACAGTCCAGCTGTTCTCTGGGGAGAAACCACAGCGTGTGTGCCAGCAGTTTCCTCTCAGTTCTCTATGTCCTACTTGCTACCAGTAGTACAGTGCCTTGGTTTTGTAGGAAGGACATCAGATGTGTGGGCTGAAAGTAAGCTGTGACTCTTTCTGGTTAGGTTGTTGAGCTGGACAACCAGGAAACTGGACCCTTGGAGCACGCTGCAACCTGCACTTCTTCCTCAAGATGCATCGTGGAAGGGGCAGGTGGCGGCTCTTTTCAGTATTGAGCAATACATTATTCTGTTCTGCGTATCTTTCCCTTTTTGTCACTTCCTTACATGTTGGGACAAACATTTGAGAGTATTTGCTACCTTATTTATGGGACAGACCCGGAGCCTTTATAAGTGTAAAGCAGTTACTGATAGCATGAAGTAGGCACTTGAAGTTTTGCCTGGCTCCCAGAAAATTCAGTATGCTTGGACTTGGTATGCTGTCAATGTTTCCTTAATATAAACTATAGAAGGGTAGTTCAACAAAGAAACCCTTTTTCTATCAGTTATTTTATTGCAGAACGGTAAAGGTGACAAGAAAAAAAAATGAAGAGAAGCAGTAAAGCTGAAACAGGTTATAAATTATAGTGGGTATACGTTCTGTTCTTCTGAATAGTCATATGGCTGGAAGGGATTTCAGGTGATCTTCAAATCCATCCTCCTGTCCTGACAGGATGAATTATTTACCATGTCATACCCGACAAGAGCTTGTCTAACCTGTCTTTAAAAGTTTCAGTGATGGGGTCTCTAAGACACCCCCACTCAGTCTGTTTCTGTGTCACTACCCTTAAAATTCGAAAGTTGTCCAGGCATCTAAGATGACCCTTTTTGCACTGTAACATAATACCCTATTTTCGTAATTTATTCACCAACCACATGGATAAACTTTATGGCAGAAAACCCTCGCATATTTGAAGGCTATTAATCTTAAGCATAATTTTGTAGAAAGCTACTTGCCTGGATTCTTTCAACCACCAATGTTTTCTAGACCTCTTACCTCCTCTGGACACCCATTTGGCCAACATCATTCCTGAACTACAACTTCTAGATTTTCTATTGGAATGGAAAAAAAACCAACAAAACACTTAGGAATTATATTCCTCTACAATTGATTTACACTATTTTGTCCTATTTGTTTTAAACAGCACAGTGAATCCTTTATAAATAATATTTTATACTCATTTATTTTGTATCAGTCTAGCACTTTCTGATAGTCAATAACCAGGGTTAAAACATATTTTCCAGCTGCAGTTCTAAACATTCTGCATGGATATATATTGCATTTTGGTAAATCAGAGCACTTTTCTAACCTCATGGTTGTAGTACTTGATGTTAAAGGGAGATATAATTGAAATATCTCTTGGATTTTCTTTTTTCAAAGTGATCTTGACACTTGTGACATTTAAAAACTAGACTGGTCAAGACACTTAGAAATACCCTAGAGAGACTGTTCTTAAACTGTCAGTGTAGGGGGGTAAACTCGGTGGATGGGTAATTTTCAGTGCCTAATTGCCCCAAGTCTGTGAAATGCAGTGCATGACATCAGTTAATTACAATATCAGGATGTGCCATTGTCTCAATGACCATTATTATGTTTTCCTGAGAGAAACTGCTTCCACTTAACAGTGGATTTTAATTCACTTCCTCAAACTGTCTTAAACAATAGAAGGGAAAGAAAAGGAGAAAAGAAACCAAGTGCTTGTGTAACATAGCTGTTCCGCTGGAATTAGTATGCAGAGAATATGAAAGGAAAACAGCTAATCTCATTTGCAACATGCCCAAAGAAGAATGCTTCACATCAAAAGTTAAACACTATCATTACTGCAGACCTTTTACTTCACAAATAACATAGGCTGTTGTACATCAGAAATTTTGCTAGAGTTGAGGAAAAATGAAATTAAATAAAAAGCAAGCAGAAAGATTAAAGGAGCATATGACGGCTGCTATAGAGCCTGGCAAAATCTGCAACACAGCAGGTCTCTCTGTGTCTGCTCTGCCGTACTCTGTCAAAAGCAGCTCCCAAATGTGGTGAAGGAAATGTTAACATTTCTAATCTTGGAAGCGTTCAGTGGTGCCATCTCAGTTTCATCAAAAACCTGTAATAAAAAGCATCCAGAACACTTTCTCTCGTGAGAGCTCAGCGAAACACAGATGTTGCTGCTCCATATTTTCCCAGAGACCCTCACTGACTCCTTTCACAGAGAGTCTGGGCTTCCCATAACCTCATCACCGCAGCTTGCCATTTCCATCAACATTTTGCTCTGCAGAACTGCTGACATCGTGCAACACCATGCTTTTCTGCACATTAAACTGGTTAAAACTAAGGCAGTAGTAACATATCATTGCTATTGCAGGGGAAGAAAGCAGATACTGTTCGTATGCATTCTAAGAAATGAGAAAAAAACCCAACACCTAACTGAAGCCTGTTTCAGAACTTCCTTACAGAAATGTAAAAAAGCAGAGCCCAAAAGGCAAGAAAATTACATTAATCAATATTCACCTTATGGCTGTGAAAGAGCGATTGGGATCCGTGCTGACATTATCAAAAGCTTGCTTTCTTGCTCACGTACTTTTCACTATCAGGCTTATTTTCCTTCTCTCTTGAGACTGGAATAGCCAATTAAGGTTTTTAAACATCTATGGATTTTTCCAGTAACCTGCACAGTGAATATTAATCATCTTCTATATCTTACTGTGCTGTTTCATGAAAGTCAGAATTTTTAGCTATTATGTTCTGTGACATCTTTCAGTTTTTCTTAAAAACTGATTTTTTTTAATCTCTATTGAAGTATTATTTTTATCTTAGTTTAAATAGTTTTCTCCCTCAAAATATTTTGCATATGAATATAACGCAATGATTCCTATTGAGCAACATTTTCCAATATTATATGCAATTACACAAATTTTGGGTATCTAAGCAAGTTATTAATTTAGAAGAGCAATCACTGCTTACAGAAAGTGTTTTGAAAGGTAAAAGTACAAGGCGTACCTTGAAGAACCTTCTTCCATTTGTAACTGAGCTCTGTCTGACCTTTCATAATCTAACCCTTAAATGGCAGGATGTACTAAGATGTATTATTGTACTTGGGTAGCTTTAATGAGGAATTTAAAACCTGCACATTATGGTTGCCAGCACTGATTGAGGATGTCATGGCTATCATGGTGACCAGTGGACTCTCAGGGCAGACATTACTTCCGACAAGTGAAATAAATCTGTCTTGTCAAAGGAAAAGACTGCATGCAGGAAGCTAAGCAGCAGACCTGCTCAGATTTATTAAAAAATGGTGTCTGTTCTGTTAGAGGAATTTGGAATTGGAAATTCCCAATATATCATGATAAAGTATGTCATGCCAGATCTGATAGCTCGAGGCAGGCAAGGCTGCTGCCACTCTGGGTCCTCAGGCCCAACTGGTGGTGAGGCTGAAAACGTATTCCCAGCAGGCACCCGGACACAGAGCACCCACATGCACCACACATACACATATACAGACAGACGGCTGGCCGTGCATGTCACAGGCGGACACTCAGGGCATTCACAAAACACAGGCAGCACCAACGGCCTCATCCTGCTTCCCTCTCTGGCTGAGCAGGACAGAGGACCATTAATGGGAGTATATATACATACACACCAGGTGCATCCATCCAGCAGCAAGGTTTATTCTCCCCAGCTGATGGCACCTGGACGTAGGAGCTCACAAGACTGCAGTCCCATTCTAGTTGCTGGCACCACAGTCCCCAGACAGATAGACAGACAGACAGACAGACAGACACACACACACACACACACAGAGTAAAGAGCCCCTTACTGGAAAACAGTTGAAGGTGGACTTTAATAAGAAGAGAGGCAGACTGTGATGATCAAGTGCAGGGCAGGGCCAGACAACTGCACCGACCAGCTCTTGCTTACTTGCAAATGGACCTTTTTACTCCCTTATCCCTCCATTTGTTCCTCCCCAAATTGCCTAAATCCTTTCCTTTTCCTCACCTTTCATTCCTCCTTTAAACATCCCACAGTAAATCCTGTGCAATCCTAAAATGTTCTTCCCTGCATCTCATAATGTGTCCCACCCCTAGACAGCAACCACCCTTAGTCCAAAAGGTGATCCATAGAGCTGTTCCCAATGACTCATGGTGATGGGTTTCACATCTGGACACTGGGACCGAGGCTCCGCTGGGGCAGCCCTGGAAGGGGCCCAGACAGGGTGTCCTTCCCTTTGAGTCTTCAATTCAAGTTCCCCCCTGCCTGCTGTTGTGCCCCTGTGCTCCTCTGGGCTTTGATGGGCTGGTGGCTCCTGGGATGGGTCTGGCACTGACTGGTCAAGGTTTTATTTGGACTACCCTCCACTGTGCCTCTGAGCCCCTTTGTGGGTGTACAGATGAGCTTATATCAGATAATCCAACACATTCAGTTTGTTTTTTAACTACAGTGACCAAAAATTCAGTAAGACTGAAAAAATAGCTCTGCTGCAAGACAATAAAAGAGATAGGCCATCCTAACCACCTGCCTTCTGAGACAGATATGGTATCCCGTGGGCATTTGTTTTAGTGATAGATGATAACTATGATTATTCTATTATGGATATAATTTGCATGTTAGGCTAGTTTAATTCTTGTGTTTCAAAATTGTGGAATCACAGAATGGTTTGGGTTGGAAGGGACCTTAAAGACCACCTAGTTGAAAACCCCCTGCCATGGGCAGGGACACCTCCCACTAGACCAGGTTACTCAAATTCCCATCCAGCCTGGCCTTGAGCATCTCCAGGGATGGGGCATCCGCGGCTTCTCTGGGCAACCTGTTCCAGAGTCTCACCACCCTCACAGTAAAGAATTTCTTCCTGATATCTAATCTAAATCTTCCCTCTTTCAGTTTAAAACCGTTACCCCTCATCCTGTCACTACACTCCCTGATAAAGAGTCCCTCCCTGATAAAGAGTCCCTCCCCATCTTTCCTGTAGGCCCCCTTGGAAAGCTGCAATAAGGTCTCCCTGGAGAGATGCGCTCCCACCACCACAGAAAATATTTTTTTCTTTATTTCTTTGAAAGGATGCAGGATGACAACATCTCTTGAATAAATTTTGGTAGATCATAGATAATTTCATCACCAAATTACATCAGTTATCATCCTGTCTACATTTGTTAGTTTTGGGGGCGACTTACTGAGGAGATGTGATGATGGTGTGTCAAAGTGTGCAAAGGCAGCTTTTGATTCCTCAGTACTTCTTAAAAGTAATTCTCGTCCATGTAACTTCACAGCGTCATTCTTACCACCTCCATTATACTTTGTCCAGCTCATTTTTACTGCAAACAATGTGAAGAAGAAAAAATTCAATGATCCACTGCGTAATTTCAATGCGATGTCAGTAGGTTAGCAAATGCAGGCTAAGACCCTTAGTTAGTATACATTCATGCAACTCCAATGATTTTTCTACAGGCAGGAGAGGTAACTTGAGCAGAACTTGGCCCAGTGCATGACTGACATTTCACACAGCCATGGTGCCACATCGCCCACCCCCGAGCCCCAGCGGTATTTCAGCATAGCTTCTGAGCACCTAACTCACTTTCCAGCTTCCATGCACAGTTGTGGTGTGAGAGAACTCAGTAAAAACCTCCTTCATGTTTGAAGAGTTTAACAGTTTCCTAAGAGGCAAATGTGTTAGAAGTGGATCTGAAAGACACCTATCCCGGCTTGCAAAGTACTGTTAAAACCAATGGGTAAGACATGCTATCAAGCACCTGAAAAATGGCCTTTTCTACTCTGCCCCAGAGCAGTCCATAGTAGTTCTTGTTTAACATTGTGTCTAGCGGGTGTGCAAATGCTTCATAGAAGAGTAAGCTGTAAGTCATGTTATATGCTGACAGTATTCCCAGCTGCAGTGCAGCTTGAACTTGTGATTGAGGTCCTCTGGCACAACTGAAGTCACGGTTCAAAAAATAAAGCTTGATTTGAACAGCAAGACGCAGGATAATTTGAAGAGATTGTAGAGATTATACTAAGAAAGTAACAGTCCTAAAGTTAAGAGTTTCTCAACGGACATGTATAAAAGTGAGCTTTTGCAGTTGGTCATGACTCGTGCCCAGAACAAAATCCCCTTTCTTCTAATACAGATAGCCTCAACTAATTCTCTGAAAAATGCAGTCATAGCTGTTTTATATTGACAGCAGTTCTAATTTGCTCCTTTTGAAAATGAAATGGGAAAAAACAGACAGAAAAATAATATAATATAATGCAATTTCTTGAGCTGGAAGCTAGACATGGTATCAAGGCTAGTACTGGAGAACATATAATAGGATTTTTGACTGATAAGGAACCGGTCTTATCTCTTATCTTCAAAGGAAATACCTCTAGCAAGCTGGCGTTTGCTACCACGGTGAAAGGCATGGATATAAGGAGCAGACCTGAGGGAAGCATACTGCCTAGTGAGTTACCAACACCTACACATTGCAGCATTTAGATTTTTTTGGAAGCTTCTCACCCAGATACTATCCAGCCCCATCTGTGCTCAGCTTGAGAGCTCTGCTGTAGCCAGAGCTCAAAGCTGCAGGCCAAATTGGAGATGCATGAACTGATCAAAATTTCCTCTAATCCCACCTCAAGAATAAGTGACTGAAATGAATTCCATCAACTCTATACATTTGCAGCAGTGCCACTGGCGCATTCAAGCTGATTGGCTTATTGCCATAATGGTTTCAGAAATATACTGCACTACAAATGCATGAGTTCTTCACAGGAGCGCATTACAATCAAAATTCCTGCACATCTACACCTGCTATCATTTAAATCGTTCACTGCAACTCCATTGAACATGGCACTTTATTACAATGGATGCTTAGCAAGAAAATCAAATAGGAGAGGACAAAGGGATAAAATTGCAAGAGAATGAGAGCACATAATCGAAGAAAAAAATATATAATGCTTTGGGATCTCCACTTTTATCTTCACAATATTAAATCATTCTCTTCTAGTCAGTAGGGGAGAATCTGAATGACTAAGAAGGCTAAATGCAAGTTTGCAATGCTGAAATAGACACTAACGGGGGAAAGAAACCACATCTACTTAAAAATCATGATGAAGCCTCCCAGCAAATTCAGCATATCTAGGATTTCATCCCAAGTGACTAGAAGTGTCCAAAAAGGATTCCAAATAAGTTTAATACATTTTCTTACTCATAACTTGTAACACTATGCAAATCATACCCTGCTCCTAAAGAGGGAGAATAGATTCAAAAATATCATATGTATCTACTGTATTTTCCAGGGCTACACAGAGAAAATGTCTCTAGGGGGCCCATTCAGCAATCCAGCTGCCTGAAGTCTTCTGCATCTATAGGTAGCACAGGCCTGTGATTCCATTGCTACTTTTGTTTTTTCCTAATATATGGGCCCTAGTGGCTACCTTTCTTAAGACGGAACTTTTCAGTCAGAAGAGCTAAAACCTCTGAGAACGCACAGTTCTATCAATACTGAAGTTTCAAGAATTGTGTACGTTTGATGGTAATTTTATTTGAAAAGAAATCTATGAATTTTTTTTGATAGTCAAACATCCTTCTCAATATCACTGAAACGGGAGATCCATGTTTGTTTTCAAACCTTTTGTCTAGTTTTGTCTTTAACTTTATATTTTAATTGTGATGAGCACCAATATGAAGTAGCAAGAAGTAGGTTTGATTGATTCTTTCCCTCCCCCCTCAATGAGCTCTTTTACAGATTGTATTATAAAATGCTGTATTTCATTCCAGTTCAAAACAAAGACAATTTTGAAATTCTCAGTGAAACAGAATTTCCATATCTTGTACAGCTTTATCATTAGACTTCTCTTTCACTGATTCTCTAAATATCCAGTTTTGGTGCTCTCCTTACACCAACTAGCAGAGAACTGCATGTCTGTGTAATAACCTGCTGTATGCCTCTTCCTTTGCTCCATTCATTCCCCTCTTTTAGGAATCCATCTGTGTTCTCCGATATGTAAAATGAACATATCAGTTTGTCACTATTACATTTCCATGGCATTTTCATTGCTGACTGTTGTTGAAGACTCAAGGGCCAGAATCACTTTATGCCTGTATTATAATTCTTAGACTGAAAAGACTAAAGCTCAAGTTTTTGTATATTAAGGAAAACGTTTTGTTCCTATCTGTGTATCAAATGCAAACAGCAGAATATGTCAGACTCTTTCTTGATTACTAAATGTAAACTCTTTCTATATCGTATACAAATAGATTTATATCTCAACCCTTTCCAACTCCTTCTCTATAGGCAATCTGTCTGGTATTGTTTTTCACAGCTTAAATTGCAGGCATTTATGTCTCAATAATGTTCAAGTAATCAACTTGAAAACTGGAGTTCTTCTCAGTTTTAGTGTAAGTCTCTCCAGGAGCTGAAGTTATGCTGAAGTTATATTGAAAAAAAATTATGTGAAAAGTTGCCCTTCTCTTTGTATTCAGTAAAATTTTCGCTGCATCAATTTGCCCCCAGGCCTGCCCCCTATTTGTAAAGCACTCGTGGGCAAATCAAATACTTGATGTCTGAATTGTTTAAACTTTTTCATGAAAAAAGTGACATTATTACTTGAACAAATATACTTTGTGACTTGGCAATAAAAAGGGGCTATAACTGAGATCTATGAATTGCTAAACATCATTTGAATTATGCATGCAAACTTTATGGAACAGCCTATCAACTGATCATCTCCTTTTTGTCATTTGATGCATATTAATTTTATGCTCTACTGCTCCAGCTGCTATTTCATTAAAATGTTTACTGCTGTTTAAGGTATATTACTTCACTACAGAAATAAAAGTTGTTGTTACATGCAAATATTCTTTTCCCCTTCAGCATTGTAACCTGTGTAAAATTTATTTCCTTCAAAATTAAATACAAGAAGATAATGGCTACAATGATGTAAATTTTGTGATTATGCAGGTATATTTTTTTCTTTTCTTCCAAGTTTTTTAAAATTAATTTAAAAATCAACAATGGGAAAAATCCAGGACCTCCTTCTTAGGTTAAGTTCTGAATAATTTTTTTTTTAAGACGGGAGGTAATGGCAAAGTTGGGAACCAACAGAATTGACTTGAACCTGGCAACACATAGACAGATGACATAAATATTTCACTCAGAGATCCTGGATTTTTTAGGCCTAAAGGAGAATTAAATTAGACATGTGGAATTCATATATATAGATATACCCTACCTAAACACAGTCTGCCTCCAATCCATCCTCAGACTAGTTTAAAATATCTTCAGTTTTCAAAGTGATATTGCAAGAAACAAGTAATTTTGCTTTGCACCTAAAAATAACAAATTTCTCTCAATATGGTGCTTGATGTGCAGTCCTATTTTCAAAAAAAGAATTTATCTGAATGTCCCTGTGCCTTCACATATGAGTGGTCAACATTAGCCGTATCATTTCCATTGGGAGTGTACTTTTGAAGTGAGTTCAAAGTAAAGTATCTTTAAGGCCTATAGCACGAACAATAGGTCTTGAGCACAGTGTTTCACTCTACAGGTCCTCCTGTGCTGCTCCTTCTAGTGTAGGCTTGGTCTTTGACCCTGTCTTAGCTTCTACCACAAGGTTTTGCTGCAGTCCTGGAGGCTTCATTCTTTCCTGAGACGCTCTTGTCATCCCCCCCCCCAGCAATAATCTTAGAGAGCTGGTGGAGAAAACCAAACAAAACTGAACCTGGTGATAATTGGTTAGGTTAATGCTTTACTAAATCTGTTTTGGAGAAAACAGCATTTCACTTAGTCATAGGTCGAAGAGATTATTTCCCTCTCTCAGCTCTGATTTTGATGCTATACCAAGGAAAAGGAGAATGAAAGATCCTTTGATCTTTGTTATGCCCATTTTGTGAGGAAGGGAAGACACTGTTTGCCTCTTTCTTTTCCCATTGCCTTCTCTGAGTGCGTGCACTGAACAGTCCTTCCTGTTGATACCTTGGATAATCTTCATGACAGTCTATCTGGCTTCATAAACAGGCTGGGTCAAAGCACTTGCAAATTTGTTCCTTTAGTGTAGGTATGATCTCCTCCATTTTGTTATATCCTTAGACTGATGGATGGAAGCTGATGCTTCCAACTAAAAAACCTACATGCCCAGAGGGAAATGCAATTACAAAGTCTGCATAATGAGATGACATCTACATTTGCATGATTGCCATAAGAAATTAAAAGAGATAGCTATCATCTACAGAAAGTACATAAACAAGGTATGTAACCTGGAAAGCTGAGATGTCTTGGGGAAAGGAGGGAAGGGAATGCAGCTTTCGGTAATTGAGCACCACAAGTTCTGGTGGTTACAGGGCAGATGTGTGTGTGGACCAGGTCAGTGGCCACCTGCAGATCACCCCATGTTGGCCAAAGTGGCTGGGTCACAATGGTTCCCTCCCCAGGAGGTCCACTGAAGGTCACACAGGCTCCCAAACCAATGGAAAGTGACATTTGTATGGCATGCTGAGGCTAAAGGTCCTAGGAGAAGTTAAAAAAACCCCAAAGAAACCTTATGAAAACTGTTTTCTTTTGATAGTTATGCCTAAAACTAGCAGTTCTCCGTATTGCATATACTTCTCTTAGAATATTAGGCATATTCCTGTAAGTGAAAGAAGATATGCTGCTGCCATCAAAAGATACAGAAGAAACGAGGACCATCTTGTTAAATACAATCACTACCCTCAGAGGAAATTTGTGGTATTTTACTGTCAGTGTTTAAACCAAGAAGAACATGGCTTCTCCTCAAGCGGTGCAATTTGTCACAAGGGAGTTTAACTTTTTATTTTGTTTTCTCACGCAGTATTTCATGACCGCTGTTTCTCTTGCTTCAGTT
This sequence comes from Larus michahellis, assembly GCF_964199755.1. Lineage (NCBI taxonomy): Eukaryota > Metazoa > Chordata > Aves > Charadriiformes > Laridae > Larus > Larus michahellis. The sequence continues at coordinate 132,659,897 of NC_133896.1, forward strand.
GGAACACTAAATTTCATGGAAGTGTGCCTTTTCCTTTCCAGTTGAAATACTAGGCAATGTGCATCACAGTCTGTTTCACAAAAATAAGCAAGCCAAAGAGCTCAGAATGTATTGTTTTAAATATAATATTTTCAATTTTTAAAACAAAACTTGTATTTTTAATTTCTAAAGGAAAAAGTTGTCTGAATTTTCTGTTGTGAGAAAAAATCTTGAAATGTTCCTTTTTATTCCAGTAATGTTAATGCAAATGGGAACCACAAAAGGCATGAAAGACAGTGAATCATCTGCATACCTGAATTAGGAATACTTCGGTTTTAATTCTGTATTCTATAGTAAATTGCCCAAATGATCAAACCTGACATGAAATAGTTCTGTCATGGCTGCTTCTAATACAGGGAAATACTTCAAATACAGTTCATTAGATGAGTGTCCTATGGAGTATTGTTTTTTAAAGTATATGGAAAACATAGCTCTGAAATTTCAAGAAGTTATTTCAAGATAAGCATTTATATTTGTATACTTATATTTACTTTTTCTAAATAAAAATATGTAATGTATTTATGTAAAAATAGCTGTATTAAATTAAATTTGTATAAAGTGATGTGTTTGCCTACGTTTACATTTATATGATGCTCTTGTAGTGGCATTTTATTCTAGACTCGGTTTGGACTGTAATGCCTTATAAATAGCAAGCGGCAGGACTAGGAAAACAACTGAGCTTTTTGTTTTGGCCTTTGCAGCCCTGGCCACGTGCTGCTGCACTGTGATGAGAAGGTCTGGCCCCTCACAAGTGCGTAGTTGCAGCACGTCCCATGCACCTCTCTTAATTGCTGAGGATATGCCAGGTCCTGTCCACTCACTCTCTTTAAGGTCCAAGACCTCTGTTTTAGCTGCAGTGTAAATTTGGCTTTGATTTCTTACTGGAGCATCATCTGTATTTTAGTTCCGCGAAACAGTGATGCAGGATAATGTCACTGAACACTTACTCAGCAAGTAAAACTAGAACAAAACTTATCGCCTGCTTTGGAAAAGTGAAGCCACGCGTTTTGTACACCCACACCTGAAATTTTCTACAAAAAATGTAGAAATGAGCTGACTGCATTCAGGTGTTTGCTGTTTCATTTTACCTGAAGGGTAGAATAACCCGGCTTCATAACATGATTGTACTACGTCGTTCTGGTAAGGATCTGTCAAACGGCACCTGCCTGCAGACAGGCTGCTGAGGAGCAGGGAACTCGAGTGTGTGTGGGAAGGGGTTAGAGGAGGTGGTTGGAGGATGCCTTTGACATCTATGTCTAAATTGTCTGAGGACTCATTCTTGTTTGGCATCCATTTATTACCATTAGCAAAGCCTCCCTGCTTATGGGACACTGCCCTCTCAAGTCCCAGGCCTAAATTCCATTGTCTTGCCCCCTTGCCAGATTTCAGACACTAATACACCACTAAGACACATTTAAGACAGTAATTGTCTTGTAAGCTCTCTGTAGCCTACTGAGAAAGTACAATGATCTTTGCTGCACTCGTAGTAAAGAAAATAAACATGCATTAAGAAGGTGGCAGGGGAGAGAACAGATCACTGATTTTGTGAAGCACAATTAAACAGATTTTCTTCTCTTCTGCTTCAGTGTGGCAGATGTGAAATGTGAAATGGGCAAAAAGCAGGTTTTGTACCTTAGGCAGTGCTTTGAAAAGTGAGCAGGTGAAAGAGTCAATGCTACGCTGCTAAAATAGTGGAACATGGGTCAAGAAGTGGGAGGATTTGCGGTATCAACATGTGAATGTACTTGAAGGCCCTGTAAGTACAATTTTGAGACAAACTAACTAACAAATAAAGAAATATATCCCGAAATACGACATTTGCAGGGCACTGACAAGAAATGCTCATTGGCATATGGAAATGAGAATTTTGCAGACATGTTGGAACAAGAGCGACAGTAAATGGTATTATTAAATGGATTGTTTATCCATCACCTCCTCTCCTGTTCACCTTCCTCGATGTTTTTGGATGGCTTATTACAGCAATAAACAAGAGTTCTGTATGCTCAGGAGGATACAAAATGAGCCTTTGACTTCCAAGTCTTAAGGATGTTATTTAGTGTATGCAATAGTATTCGGGTGCTATTATTTCTCAAGCGTCAGTAAAATATTTGACTCACAGGTAACTCTCCAGATTTTATGCTCATTACTGACTTTAATCTATCTTGTAGGGTAGGCAGGACAATTTTTGCTTTTCATTAGCTTCCTAAATCCTCAGTATTTTTTTTCCCACTTGATCAATTATTCTCATATTTTTTACAGATTTTATAAGAAACAGTTACTGCAAATTATTACAAGTTATTTTATGGTCTTCTTTATCATTTTGTTAGGGTAGATGAATACTTTTATTACTTTACCACAAAGCCATCCTGTTTATACTAGTTAGCTCTCCTTCCCCTAAGATGATATTGTTTCTATATCTACTTTCTAAGTCTATAATTTTTATTTTTTAAAAAAGCAGAATTTGCACATATCAGCAACATTTTCAGAACACAGTAAGCAAGTACTTCAGAGCAGTGAGGGAAAACGTCAAAATGTAACAGAAACTTAAAAATAGCGTACCATTTCAAAGGACAGAGAAGCAACCCAACCTATAGCAACCACACAAGGCAATCACCTTGCTGGCTGTTAGATTTAAAAGACACCCATGAGAACAGCAGGCTGGGAAAATCCCTGTCAGAATACAAAGCCATACTGAAACATTCAGTGATACCTGCAGGGAAAACTAATTAAAGATATGTTACTGGGTTATAGACAATCTAAGTTTGGCAAATTGAAAAATTTGAGATGATTACGTCACTTTGTTTCTAGGTGCTATTATGATTGCGTGGTAATAAAATTTAGATTATTTTAAACGTCTTTTTTGTACTTAAAATTCAGGAGCATAGTATATCTCTTGCTTTAGTATATGAAACTTGCAAATACAGGATGTATCAAAGTCCTTACTTCACTATATGCTCAAATATAGCATAAAAATATCTACTTAAATACTGTATCTACTTGAATACATCGTAAAATTGGATTTGTTTTCTTGTTTCTCCAAGAATCTTAAAAGAATATTTAAAAGACTGAGCAAAAATAATTTACTCCATTCTAATTAATTAAAATTTTATCATTAAAAGTCATATCTCTCTCTCTCTCTAATTTACCATAATTAATAACTTTAAAACCCAATTTCATCAGTTGTAGCCATGATCCTGGGGATCTACACAGATGAGTCTAAAAATTTGGAAGCATATTTGAAGAAATATTTTGGTAAAAAAGTAAGTTAAATAAAACTGAATCTTGTCATAGCAAGCTTACTTTTTTCCCCAGTAACAACAGAATTGTAAAGTAAATTAACATTTCTTCCACCATCTGATCTTTGAACTTTTGTTCCTAAATATTTCACTGTTGGTTAATTATGATGGTATTGTTTTTATAGACTGTAGTGAACTAAAGTTTTTTATTATCCATTACTCCATACATTTAATGAATTTCTGTCTTTTGGCAACTGTAGACTCTCTAGCTTTTCAGTTTTATAGGTTCACTATACTTTGGCAAATTACTGTCAAATACCTAATCTTCCAGAGAAAAACATAAACAGCCAACACTGTATAATATCATTATCATAACAAGACTTCTATTTACCAGTTGACCTATTACACAGGCTTACAAGATTCATTGGTAAGTCTTTTCATACTGTAAATTACAAAAAAAAAAAAAAGGGAAAAAAGAGGAAAGCTATCAGCAATGTAGATTTATTGTAGATTGAAAAAGATATAAATTATAGCCTACTAAGCTATCCAGAAAGATTGCTATATAGGAATATGTAATTTAACAATAAAGATATGTGATAATAAGGGGAAGCGTTGTCTCTATGACCCTCTATGACCCTTTTTGATTTCATCTTCAGTCAATTCCTTATGCACGTCTCCTTAGTGCATTCGAAACCTCTTCATGGCTGGCAAGGTTTCACACTACTTTCTGATTCAGAGCGGCCCAGCTTCTAGCCTGTGAACAACAATCAGTGTATGAAACTGCACCCTTCAACCCATACATAGTTTCAGTTTTCAAGGGATGTATAGGCACATGCCAGGGAATAGTTATCCATTGCTCAGGTGGTGCCTAAAACCTACTTTTTGGACAGCCTCCATTCCTGAGCTCTGTTAGTACGTGGGGCACCACTGCATCCATATGAGAAGAACGGATGGTAAGGATAGTGTGTCTTGAAGGTGTTCCTAAAAATGCTTGTACTAGTTGTAGTTCCTAATAGTTCATACTGGGTGTTGTTCCTAAAAATGGCACCTAGTTCCTACTAGGTGTAGGTAATTACTAACGAATGACATCGACTTCTGTAGCCCAGAATCCACAGTATGCCTCATAAAATACAAATAGTTGCTTGTTCGTTCCTTCATATCTTTATGTTTCCAGCACAAGGAGGCAAAAACCTGATGCTGTTGAAGCCAAATAGCTGTTTTGCTTTTGCTCCAGCAGTGCCAGCTGTTAGGCTCCCTATTTCCCTTAGGAATGCAGCTGCATTCCTGCCTGGAACCAAAGTACAGATTTTCAATTTAAACTTTGAGATGAAATTTCAGAAAGAACATGCATTCACCCACACGCACACTGCAAACGCCCCCACAAAACTATTGTATATTAAGCGTGATGGTGGTGTCATTTATTTCTGGATAATGAACAATATTTTAAAGAGGGAGATTTTCTGCTGTAAAAATGGAATTATAATAATGACAGGGGAATGGAAGTAAAAATTGATGACTAGTCAGGAACATATTTGGGTGTGGTGAAAAGATATTCAACTACCATTTATTTCAAGGTTAAACTATCAAATGTTCAAATATGACTGCAACTGACTCAACAGCATTATAGATGAACAGACACTATGTGATCAGAATACATTATATACCTACAGAGGAAGCCCAGGAGGAATAATGCTGATAAACATGCCCAGATTAAGAGGAGTGGCAGAAAGACTAAAAATAAAGGTTTACGACAACGTAAAAGTGCATTTTTCTAAGTGTTTTATTGAAAAAGGCCGCATTGCATCTGCCAGCATAAAAGATTATATAAAATTAATGGATTTCAGGTCCTGCTTCTTGTTCTGACAAAGCATCTGACTAAATTACAGCACCAAGCAAGTATTTCAGGGCAGAAATCAGGCCTCAAAAAATCTTAAGTTGTCCTGCAATGCTTGGTGTGATTCTTCTCACTCTTCCCCCACTCTTCCACTCGTTCCCAGGGAGGTTCCAGAGAAGGCTGTGCAAGGTTTCTTCAGTTGACTGTAGGCAGCCTCCATACGCTCAGGTTTTCTTTCAGTTCAGGCTTCCCTCAAGGACACCTTGTGCTGCAAAGGCTCAGGAGGGGCAGAATCAACTTCTAAATTTTCACGTTTTCTGAGGCAGATTCAATAGTGTTGTCTCTAGCCTGACAGAGAGGATAAAATGAAATATTTATAGGTAGGATAATTTTTGGCTAGTGTTAACTTGTCTGGAAAGTGCAGCAGGAGGAATGTAAACTCCGTAAATTTTGTGTGGTTTTTGTTCACTCCTTTTCTCTTCTGCTATAGTTTAGTGTCTCATAGTTCACTCATGCCAATTTTACATAAACCAAAATGGTATTACAGTTAATTTGATAATTGAAAAAAAATTAAAAATGGAAAGGTATTAGATGAGAATGACTAGAGCAAAATAACCAGAACATCAGTGAATTTATAAATGCATCTCGGGATTACATTCTTGTTCTTCAGCATCTGAGCTCTGGGGCTCACATAACAAACACCTTTGCCCCATTCCAGTTTGGATTCAGTTGTGACTGCAACTGTTTTTCAGTTTCAGTTCCAGTATAAACCCATCAGAACTTTGAAATAGGGTTTGGCCTTGTTCTGGTTCAAGACAAAAAGGAAAAAGAAAAAAAGACTGCTGTTTGCTCAACTCCCTGTTATTCATTGCTCTGAAATTTGACTTTTTGGGTGAGAGCCAGTGTGTCCCAGCATGGATGAGATGACTAGATAAGTAAAAAACTCTTCCATAAAGTAAGTTTTATCATATTTGAAAGTGGACGGCATATTTGTCAACTTAGATAATAGAACATCCATTCCCAGCTTCTGTTTATATCTCAGATTTTTATTCCTGCAGTAGATTGAAACACGTCCCCGATTCATCAATACAAAGTGTAGTTTACACAATTTATTTACTGTCAGTCATAATATTAGGGATTTACCTGTGCATAACACCGACAGCTTATAGTGGTACACATGCTACTATGAACCTGGAAGGATCTAAGCAATATTGAGGGAAAACACTGAGCTTTAGTTTGGTCAAATTCAGCAGGCTATTAATCATCTACTTCTACCCCCACAGTCTGATGTCTGAATAGTTGGTTCTCCTGCATATCTCCGTGTTTTAGCTGTCTTCGGTTAGCATTCCCATCCAGAATGGTTGCTATGCTGTCATTCGTAGCAGCCGGCGAATATGTGAACAACATTAAGGACAGCAGCAGGAAATGCAGAAATGGTCCTAAACAGAATGTAGACTGAGCACCTTCCTTGAAAAGCAGCGTTATTTTTTCAGTAACCAGAAACATGCATTAAGAATTGAACAAGTCCATACACAGCAAACATTGAGGTCCATCGTCTTTACTGATTACTACTTCCAGACCAGATATATGTAGTTCACAATAGAAAACATACCCTGCGTTACATTTCAATTTGCTCCTAAAGTCCCTAGCAGGGACAAAACGGTTAGGGAAGAGGATATATATAGTCTTTGTAATAAAAATGGCCATTCAGTACTTCTACTGTGCAATCTAATGATAATGTTGAGTCAAACATGAACATTATCGGTGATGAAGATAATGAGGAAGGGAAATAGGGTGGCAACTTACAAACAGAATAAAGCTATGAAATATTTCTACCCTGGCAGAATAAGCTGAGCATAACCCTTGTCCCTAAGTAGTAATCAGCCCTGCTGATGTCAAACCGAGATAGGGCAGTAAAATTTGCATTCTTTTGATTAAGAGCACGGAGATTAACATTGGAAGTCTCCTCTGATTATATCTGAGAAGAGGGGAAGTCAGATGAGAACTCCAGAGGGAATGTGATAGCCTTTAAATGAACACATTTTAAATGGAAGCGATCGGGTCTCTCACTCCTTTGAAGGCAGGAAAAAGAATAGCTTCAGACTGGTAGCAAGCAAATCTCATGCAGCTCATCTGATGTTCACTAACTATTTCAGGGCTGCTGCCATTCTAAAGGCCAAAGGACAATGTGATAGTAAGAAGCAAAACAAAATGGAAAACACTGGTGGTGGGCAGCACACCCTTGTCTGCTCAGAATATGGAAGAATCCTGAACTGAATAAGAGAAAAATAGAAAGTCACTTTTATGATTAGTTTTGCTGATGTATTTCATGAGTAACAATGAGAATTTGCTTTTAGGCATAAAATGAAATGAAAGGAAATGAAAGAAAATATATAAATCCTATCCAACAACTTTTGATGAGAGAGGGTGTCTACATTTCTATCTCTTACAAAGCCAATTACAGACTCCTCACAACTTTAGAGTTGGGGTAAATGTAGGAAGACATCTATTTTGGTTTCCCAAAAAAGAGGTAATAGACTTATTAATGCAATTGCTTTTATCAGTTCTTTTTATCACTCTGCAATAGAAATTCAGAGTGACAAAATCTCTTTACTCATGTTCCGATATCTTCTATTGCAGCAGTCTTCTCAGCCTCCAAGCCTGCACGCCAATCTTTTCAGTTTTTTTGGGAGAAATAACCAGCAAGATAAACTGTTTCTTCCTGCACATAGAGTCACAGAATGGTTTGGGTTAGAAGGGACCTTAAAGATCATCTAGCTCCAACTCCCTGCCATGGGCAGGGACACCTCCCACTAGACGTGGTTGCTCAAAGCCATGTTACAGTGGAGAAAGTTCCATGCATAGTCCATTATTTTGCTTAACATTAATTATAGTTTACTAGACCTTTATTGGCCTTTTTTTATTCCTTTGCATTTGAGATTTTAGTATTGTATTAGGATTAGTTCCTGCAAGTATGCTCTGCTTTTCCTACAAATACAAGTGTAATGGATGCACTGTTAGGAGAAAGTCCACTGTACTTGGTTATCATATCCTTGTTAGCAGCAAATACGGATGTCTAGAGAACAAATACAAGAAATAGTGCACAAGAAGTCACAAAGAAGCTCAGAAATTTAGGGATTTCCTTGAAAAATTGCATCTAGACTATTCTCTTTAATAGCGTTTAAGGACCAGCTGCTCCCATCTGTGAAGCGGCCTAACTGTTTTCTGAAACCATATAACCCTGGCTTCACAGGACCCTGTGGCAGTAAGTTCCACAAATCAGTTGTACTTTTTGTTTATTTAAATAGTCTTCATAATTATCACTTTGGTGCCTACCAGGGACTTTTTTTCTGCTGGTAGGAAACCCTGGATGCATGTTACTGATTTGACATCTCCTCACCACTGAAGATTTTTATTTTTTTTTTAATTTGTGTTATGGAAAGAATTATTTTCCTTTCAGCATTGAAAACTCTTCCTTTCAGAGCACTGTGCGGCTCTTCAAACAACTCAATTCGAAAGTGCAAAATAAAATGCTCTTCCTTCTTCAGAGAAACCCTCAGATTGCTGGGCATGCTAGAAAAAGCCCATAGTCAGAAGAAATAATGCAAGCCACAAAATTTATTCTGCGCACCCCCAACAGGTATTCAGGTGCATACTGCAGACTGCTGAGAGACACTGTTTTAGTTAGACATGGCTCTGCCTGAAGGAGACGACCGCGGTAACCAGCCCTGTTGAGGGATACAGGAACACAGCCTGTAGATGGCACTGCTCCCTCACTATTTCTCCTCTCCAGTGAGCCATGACTCACAGTTTGTACTGAAGATATTATTTTTTTTTTTTTCTCCTAGGGAGATGTTTACTTTGTGCATTCCGAGCCACAAACAGAAAAATGAGCTCTCCTTCAATGTGATATTAGAAATGAAAATCCCGTTAAACCTTTAAAGATCTGTATGGGCCATGTTTCACTTACCTTTTGCATCGGGCTGCTCATACAGTTTTAATAGAATTGCTCTCCCTGGTTCAATGGACTAAAGCCCTTGCTTTCTGTGCAGTTTAGTGTGGAATTCCTTTGTTTCTTAAAAAAGAAAAAAAAGGCTTGGAGGAATCCACTTAAAAAGCTTACAAACCTTGCAGTAACATGAAGAATCGAGTGTTCCTTTAAGACAAGTAAAAATAATCTTTCAATTGATGAGCAAATAGGTGCATTAATGAAGGAATAAATTTACACACAGACAAAAAAAATAAGTAAAACTAAACCAACGTGTCCTACTTAAAGCAGCAGCTCGTGTTTGATCAGGCTTTCACTGGAGATACAAAGCTAGCAAGCATCCAGTAAATTGGACAAGGAAGAGTTTTCTTCTCTGTTCTCTGCAGTGTGGCACCTCAGTAAACAACACTGGGTAAAATTTAACACTTGATTGTGGCAAGGGAACCAGCATACTGTAGTAATATGGTGGCTGCATGCTCTCCTTTTATTTATCATAAGCAGGGATAGCAGTAATGCTTGCTGCTAACATTTCATCGTGTTTTCAAGACTAACATTAGATAAAGAGATGGTTTGCCTAAGTTACAGTATCTCCAGTTGCTTCTTCAGAAAGCCCTATTGTCTCTGTTTTTTAGACAGTGGATTTCTATTTTCGCAGAGGACTAATCTTGAGGACATAAAGGTGGCCATTACTTCTGCTTGATTATTTACACTGATTTGACCAGCTTATAAAGCCTTTCAAAAACCGCGTTTTTACATGCTTAGTAGAACTCTTTAGAGACTTGTTGTAAAGATCTTGGAGCATTCAATTTGCAGGTGGCATACACTCAGCTCTACAGCAGGCTCCGCAGGTCATCTATCTTGAGCATAGCTTAAAAAACAGGACAGAAGCTTGCCAATGCAAGTGCAGCTCCTAACACTGCACAGACAAAATTGCAAAATCTGACTGCCTTAAGTGAACATGCACCGGGAAGGGTACCAGGAGGGGATTTTTACACCATATCCAGATCCCAAGGAGCTGATACAAATAGTTGCATTTAAGGGCTCCTAATAAGGCAGTGACAGGTAACCCATTTTATAAGGAGCCATAACTGGAGAGGTATGTGCACTTTTTGGTCCTTATTACCCAGTAGTTAGTGCTGACGCTGTTGCTGCTTTACCACGCTGCTTATCACAAGCTGTTTGCCAAGTTCAGGCAAATCCATCACCGCTTCTGCTCCTTCCCGTACCCAGAAGAAGAAGGGGAAACCCAAATTCATGACTCCTCGCATTTCTTTCATGTCCAGTAAGTTGTAAACCACTGGCAAGTTAGGGGGCCTGTCTCCTGTTGAAGACAGAAACTCTAATGGTTAATTTGCCCGGCATTTAGCCAACCACAACTACAGTTGAAGTTATACTAGCAGAGTAAAGCTGAAAGCAGATTGAATCTGAGATATTCCTGCGGAGCTGCTGAATATTTCCATCCTTTGCCTTTTCCCCTCACGCTCCTATTACTCTTTTTCTGCTCCCTGCTTGATTTCCTTTTTCCTTGTGTTTGCCTAATGATGGCTGCCATTTCCCCTCTCCCCACTCCTCACCATGAACAAACAAGCTTACCATTTTCTTTAATGTTCCTATTTGAATTCTCTCTGCGTAAATTCACCAGGATGATAGAAGTGTTATTTTGCTATCCGCCCCAACTGTGAGTCTTGCTGATTTAAACCCAAATACACTAAAATGAGTTTTAGATGATGATTCTTTGTTCTATCATCTCTACAGAATTCACTGTTCTAAATGTATTACTTTGGGAGGAAAAAAATAATTAATATTCTGTGCATGAGGCACTCTTGGAAGAAGCCAGTGCCTCATGTGTATAACAGGGAGATACTAATCCAAATGAAAATATGTCTGTTAGACATATGAAGACATTCTCTGCACATTCTCCTTTGAAAAGCTGTCCTAGTCTCCTCCACCCCACCTCGTTTGCCTCTGCCTCATTCTAGTTTGACTCCTCTGAAGTTTCCTTGACCCTCCCTTACTATGCTCTCTTGACTTTTCCATTTCACGTCTTTATATACCGTAGATGAACAGTTTTCTTTGTACCTCTGACATCTTTTTTTATAGCCATCCCTGTGGTTTTGAACAGCATTTATCTCTGGGAAAAATGGCTTTTAACTGGATTATTTAAACACAGAAAAACAACAAAACAATTGATATGATGTTGCAAACTGAGGTTTTTAAGCAAGGAAAAGGAAAATATTTAGCAGGGCTGAAAGGTAAGCACTTCAGATAATGAAAGCAGATTGAAAATTACTGTTGTCTTTAGAGGGAACAATTGGACTGAGGTATTGGGAACTTAACTGATGCACTCACAAAGGTAAGTGCTAATTACCTTTTGAAATGAGTAGGTTTTAATACAGTGCAAAAGCAAGTTGACAGAGGACTTGACAAACTAGGACATGCACAGAACTATAAATACATTGTTTTGTTAATGGTGTATCTAGGGTTGGCTTCAAGCGTACAGAAAAAAGGCAGTGGAGTGGGTCAGCAGACTAAGAGTAGGGAAAAAAAAGAATGGCGAAGTGTCCGTGCCCCACTGACCACTTTGCCTTGGTCAAGGTCTTGCAAAGACAAGGTGACTTCTACTGTGACTGTGAGAAAGCCTGCAGGATGCAAGGCTGTAAATATGGCTGTGAAGAAGTAAAATTCCTCTTGGAAGTATCTATCAGTTTTTCTTTCCGTCTCTCCTGCCCTACCTCTGGTGGCAGCAGGAGCAGCAAAACTAGTTCTCCAGGATCCATTCGAATCTGCTGCTTCCAGAAAGTAAAAAGTTTTTCCTTCTGCCCTCCTCTGAGACCACCCTCATAGCTCTGCCTCTTCCTCTGGCTTCCTCTGTCCCTCTGGCAAATCAGCCCAGGTTTGACTCCGCCGCCTTGCAGAAGCACACCATCAATTCAACTTGACTTTGGATTTATATCTTTGCAACTGCTGTGAATGCATTACACGCTATATAGAAACAGATTATCAAAACTACCAAATCATAGGCTGTCAAATGTCGTAGGGAAAGTTGTTAGCAATTTTTTGACATGAATCGTTGCATGTTGAAGTCCAGAGCTTTCTGTAGAATGGGGTTTGTCTCCTTCTCATCTCAGCCACCACTGCGATGATGTGAACACAGTAACTGTCAGGCACTGAGATGCTGTAATGCAGATAGCTATAGAAAACCCTGTAAGGAAAATAATAATGCTTTATTTTCATAGAAAGGATTTAATAACATGCGGTAAACAAAACACAAGGCCATCATTAAACAGTAAAGAGAAATATATAATATATAAATACACACAAATACACACACAGCACTCATAAATAAATACATAAATACATCTATAAAATAGTTGATTCAGTTAAAGACCACCAGTTTGTGGCAACTAACTATTGCTGTTAGTGAGAATGGGTTCCTGTGGAAAAAAAGAAAGTGTGTGCAACATGTAAATAAAGATAATCATAGCTGCAATATCCACATGCAGTAGGCAAATTAAAGTCATACATGGTACCCAATTCTTACCCAATCATTAACAATGGTCTTTTGCATTTTTTAGTTTCTTGAGTTGAAATTGGCATTTTATAAAAAGAAACAAAAAAGAAAAATAATCATCTGGCTATTGCAGTCTGTATCTCCATTACAGAGACCTAGGCCCTCTGAGCTGACAGAATTTTGGATAGAAGAGTTATCCCCTCCTCGGCAGAGCAGCACTCAGCTTGGGGCAAGATCCTTTACAGCGGGTTTCACAGTTATCAGCTGACAGCAGAGGAACCTAAAACTGGAGTCCTGTTTTCTGTTCCAAGCTCTGGGCATATGTTCTGCTGGGTATGTGTTCCTCTGCTTGTTTTTCTCTAGTACCATCACCTCTCCCCTGCCGCCTTCAAAATTTCCCTCCCCTAGTCCTGTCTCCTGAGATGCCTCAGCCTCCCCCTCCAAGGATTGCTCACCTTCCCCCTGCTGCCCTGGGCTTTCCCTCCCATCCCACATCCTGTGGGACCCGTCCTTGGTCCAGCCTCGGACTGCTCCCTCCTTCCTGCATGAGACCATTCTGCACCTGACTCCGTCACAGCACTTGTCAGGCAAGAGAAGGTTTAGGGGAAGAAAGCGCAAGTTTTTATATCACTCTCACGAAGTATGAGAGAGAAACAAGAGGGTAAGTTTTCCACATTTAATTTCATAACCTGAGTTTCCTCCAGCACACCTGGGAACAGTCCCTGCAGGAAAGATGTCCTCAAATCCTCATAGTCCTTTGCTGCAAGCTGCTTCTCTTCCTGCAGAGATGGTGCAGTCACTGTCTCCTCATCCGTGTGGGTTGAGAGGGGACGAAGTTATTTCCAGCTGAACAACCTAAGTAATTCTTCATATTTTCAAAAGCTTATGTTAGTCCAGATGTCAGCATATTTTCAGGAGAAGGCTTGTACAAATCACAAAAGCCACTCCTGATATTGTCAGTTATGAAACCACAGCATTTCAAATAAAATATTTCTGCATTTTTTAACATTTGCTAAATAATGCGTTTTCCCTAGCTGGGAATAGATCAAATTTAGAAAGAACATTACAAGCACTTGAAAAAGGGAATTCTTATAGGGAATAGTGAACAATTTTAACAGTAGAAGTTTCTACCTTCCCTGTTTTTGTTAATTAAATGATGATATATTGATTATCTTTACCTTCGTATCCTTCAACATTTTCTTTGGATTTGGAAGGCATATTTCTAAGCAGAGCACTAAAGCTATGTACTGGTGCTGTCCCATGGAAAGAAGAGGATCACTTTGTAGGTAAAGAACTGTAAAGGATCACAGAAAATTAAGTTTTTCAGCTCCCACAAATATAAACTTAAGGATGTCCTTTAATCTTTCCAATCTTTGTTGCCAAAATACAAACTTTCTTGTATTTACATCTTATACTATTCTTCTAAAATAAAGCCCCCCTGCTGATAAAGGAAAGAAAAGAGAAGTCATTGAAAACTGAGCTTGCTAGCCACAGTTAGATGTTAGGCACCTCATTCCTTTAGGCTCCTTTTGAACTTATAGATCTAATTTGCAAGCTTTTAACAGGAATTACGTTTGCATTTATTTGTATTTATTTTTTTGGTTTTACTGTCCGCTACTTTTTGCATTCACAGTAGTAGAGGAAAGCTAAGCTAAGCTTAGACTGACTCCTCTTGCAAAATAAACAACAGACAACTTGCAAGTGCAAATGAGCATTTTGATGCACGCCTATATAAAATTCACCTAAAAATGGAGTTGTATATTTTCCCACAAGAATATGTATCTCTTCAAATCGCTGTCACAATTTTAGACAGTCTGCTTGTAGTTGTCCTCAATATCTCAGGTCTTTCAGTCTTCCACGTTTCAAAATATCTTGCTTTTCTATCTTAAATTACAGTATGAAAGCCAACTGTACAGCATACCAACTAAGAAGGAAACTTTGCAAATTACAAATCAAATCACAATCTGACAAGATTGTAGGATTTAAAACACCTGATTTCCGTGTTTATCTACCTGTACTTCTGTATGCCACACTAGGTAATATCTGAGTTCCAAAACATTTCTATCACCTATTCAGTCAATTATACAATGTCCAATATTGTGATGTTGTCCTTTGTAGTTGTATTTCTGTATTATCAGCAAATTACTTTCTTTGCTGTGCCTTTAATAAACCCAGTACCAATAATGACACATACTGTTTCTCTGAGACAGGCTGAGGCTGAGAAATATGCAGAGCATGATTAATTAGCCAAGTGAAAGAAACTACCCAGCTGACAAAAGCAATCATTGGCCTAAATGACCTTTGATGTCTCAGTGCTTTTGGCCAGAGGGTTTGGCAACTGCATGAGGGGGAATGCTAAAATAATCTACAACTAGCACACGTATTAACATTCTGAAGACAGGCTATTTTCACTGCAGAAACAGAGTGTTTTCAGAGAAGCCAGTTCAGTTGTTATAAAGCCTGGTGGATTTAGTATTCTGGAAAAAGAAAGAGGAATTGGTACCTTAGTTTTTAAAAATATATTCTCCATTTCTACCGTAAAAAAGAAGGACCTAGACTTTTTATGACAGTCAATATATTTTCAGGCTCAGACACAATGTTAAGCCTGTGTGATGGTAAAATCCCACCATGTAGTAGTCAACTGTGAGAGTGATGCTCTTTAATAATGATAAACCAGTTTGCACCGAACTGAAATACCACATACTTCTAGAAACGATAAAGTTGAAAGACGGGATCTTCAAAAATGTATATAGTCAAGATACTGATCATTAGCTTCTATGGTTGATGAAACAAAGAAGCATTTCTGGAGAGTGTTTTGATGTACCTGTCTTAGACATAGATTTAAGGATGGACTGAGCACACTTCTGGCGGTGTTTCTTTTCCTCTCCACTGATACGGAGAGAGTAGATGTCTCACCAAGACTAGCTACCTGACTTGTAGGCGTAAAGTTTGGTGGGATGAATCCACCCAGAATTGCATTGGGGCAAGTGTCTGTAATGTATACGTGTGTATATACACGCTATATATAATTAGTGTATTGAATTGTTATTGCAGAAGGCCCTATGCAATGGAGTCATGACTCTTCGTTGGATCTCTTGTCACCACAGTAAAATGAACAGGACAAAAATATGTAGCATGTAGCGGGGCTAATATTGTGTCAGAACATCTTGAAAGAGTTTGCGGGAATAATGCTGGGAAATTGGCTGCTATTACCACTACAGGCACCTCAAACCACTACTGCGTGCTTCTCACTGGAGTTCAGTATTGGTTCGGGAGTGTGCTTTTGACTTGAATCTCATGACCATCCCCACCCACTGCGCTTTTTTTTATAGCGCAGAGCTGTCTTGTCGCATGAATTGGGCTCCTTTGGGATGAAATTAAACAGGAAGGTGTGCTCCAGGACTGCACCCCATGTGCTCCGGCCATTACGGGGTGTTTATTCCATGGAGCTAGAATAGAGCTAGCCTGAAGTAAAACTGAAAAGCACATTCTGTGTGGATGCCATCCAGCTGTTTTTGCTCTTTTGCTCAATAGTTCTGCTCTTGTAGGGCTGAGCAAGCTGATAATGTAGGCACAGCCATAACTTACTGCAGATCATGCTTGTTCAGTCATGCCCATCCAAAAAAGGTTTACTCAGCACTGCATGTGTCACTCAAGCTTGTTTCATTGGAGGAAAGGTGATGTGTAGGAAGGTTATCATTCCAGTGATCAAAAAAGAGCCAGTTTGTAGAGCTGAACCAGTCACTGGGAGGCAAAGATCCTGCTTGCCTATAGAAGCATACCTGATTATCTCAATTTAATCCTGACGTGCATTCAGTGCTTGGCTATCAGCTCCTCTCAAGTATTAGTTATTTATTTCTTAATAAAGTATTTTACTCAGTAATTGGCTTAGCATGCAGCCCAACTAACACCATGTGTTTGGTCACGCACATGCCGTGATGCTCTGAATGAAACACTTTGGTCATTCCCTGGTCTGCACATCTGCCTTTAAGCCCTACTCTTTCCATGGCTGAAAAAAGACATTTACAGGCAGGCATCCTTATGGGATTGGTACCGACTCATCAGTTTGCTGTGCTCAGTGCCTTCCCTCCTCTGTCAGTCAGCTTTAAGGAGTTAACCACATAGATGACTTAAATCCTTTTCCACCCAACGTGTTAAGTCTCATCTCCTTTCTGCCAGTTCTCTGTTAAATCACAGTTGTGAGCGTAAAGTGCCCTGGGCCGCTGTGAGTCTGTGTAACTCACCCACCGTATTAAATGAGAGTCTTGGCTTTTGTGTTGCTACTGGCCTTTGCCTTCTAGCCTGCATGGTGTAATGGAGCGACATCCTAATCTGTAAGTATTGAAAGATGAGAAAATGGTAACGTTTGTGACAAGTGAGATAGATAAAAAGTGCATCTAGCTTAGATTTGGACTGTGAGAAACAGGTGGCCACTGTTAGTACTCCAGCATCTTCTCCGGTATAAAATTGGTCCAGGAATGCATGTACCTAAGTGTATATATAATGACATTTGCAAAGTTCAACAGAGTTAACCTCATATTTCTTAGGAATGGCTGACTTACAAAGTGCAGCTCAGCATCATCCTTCCCTGTGACAGCTTAGAAACCTTTCTGCTAAAATAAAATTTAGCCCAAGCGTCTAAATCAAGCCTTGCTGAGGCAAATGGCAGACTTTGAGAGAAGTCAGGCAGTATTTTTACTACAACAAGTAGTATCAAAAGACTACAGCAAATATCAGCTTTAAACTTTGCATAATGTACTGAAGGACTACATCACTGCAGTGCCCCCATTAAAGAGTTCAATGCCACAGTTATATACCCTGTGTCATCTTTGTTTTACCTTCCCCAAGGATATAGATGCAGTCTCAAGGCCAGCAGGTCCTGAAGATACGCAGTGCAGGAAAGGGTGCCCATTAGCATGCAGCAAAGAGCAACGACTCTTTTACTTGCTTTGTTGCAGAAGTCACAACTCATTAAGACTGAAATGTAAGTGTTGTATTAGGGATTTGCCAATAAACAGGATGTATATTGTTGCTAAAATCCCGAGTAGATCTGCAGGTATAAAAATCAGATGGCATGACTTGTGGATGTTGTAATAAATCATGATTTGAGAAATTCTGTCTTACTTTAATATCATTAACTGACATTTTGTCTAAGGAGGATTTTTAATTAAGAAATCAGAGAAACTGAAAAAGCAGGGCACCAACTATTACTGTCCAACACAGACATCTCTGATTCTTTGGAGGCTGACCTTTTTTTGATGACTTATGCCTCTCATTTGCTACCAGGAATGACATAGTGACCTCCTTGGTATTTAGATAAAGGCAAAGCATTTCCATTTATGTGAAGAAGGTCTTCTCAAGACTATAACATTTTCATCAGTACTGTTGAAACTTGTGGCATAGCTGGCAGATCATCACTGTTAAGCTAACAAAGCTATTTTCTTCTCGCAACTTGTGTTGTCTTAGAACCACAGCCCTTTTATGCTGCCCGGTTGGCCTTGCTCCTTTTTTCCTTCTTAGAAAATACCTGAAATTCTTTAAATATTGAGGGTCAGAGAAAAGCCATTATTTCACTTACCTTAATTGTGTCTCTGAATGCCTATTAATTCCTTCCCTAAACAAACTGACCCACCTCAACCTATTGCTCAGATTTTTTATTTTTTTTTAAGTTGTGAGAAGGTTCTGCAGAACATTTGATATTTTGCTAGTTAACCAGAGCAATACCTTGGACATACTTCATAATATACCTACAAAGTATCTACCTTGTGAAGCAAGTGAAAGAGCAGAAGGATAATTAGGGTATAAAGAATTCCACTATGCTGGTGTTATTCCAGACAGCAATGTCTAATGAATGAGAACACAAAGGCATGCAGCAGCTGTCAGTTGAATGCATGCCACAGTGTAGAGCAGCTCCATAAATGCTTCTGAAAGATTTATAGACTTCTATTTCTATTCTGGTATTCTGTGAGCGTATTTTATTTGGAGGATAATGCAGGGGGAGATGGGATAAGGGTGGAAGAAAATGAGATCCCAAATTAGATCACAGATTAAGATGAGGGGTAGAACTGCTCGTGAATTATCATGGGCTTCATAATAGAGCTACTGTCTATTCCACACCCCAGAGAAGCACTTAATACCTTCTACTCAGTGCCAGGGTGATTTTGGCCAAAAAATTAAAAATTAGATGGAAATCCAGCTTGCCTTAGCTAAGTACACATTCAGTAATTAATGCATATTTGGAAGTGTTGCTCAGGGCTTCGTTACACTTGTGAAGCTGTTGGGCTGTTGTCCTGGAAGCCCATATACTGGGATACACATACATGTCACAGTATGTGCTCTCAAAGATCAGAACAGGTGTCTGTGCATGAAGCTGTGTCTGCAGGATGATTAAGGCAGTGACTACGATTGGAGCATATGGCTATGGAAAGATGTACGTGCTTCTTTTCAATTTTTGTTCTCATTTCTGTCTTGCATTCTCTGTCAGGTTTCCGTGCTTAGCTTTGTCAGTCTTCATTTCCCTATTAAGGCTCGCTGGGAGGAATTCAGCTCTGGAAATCAATCTCTGAAACTTGCTAAATCAGAGCTCAACTAAGCCACGTTCATCTGTACCTCATCCTTTTCGTGACAATCACCAAAATAATATCTTAGGAAAGGTTAGCAGGAGTTATTTAGTTTATCCCTCTGCACTAGGACAAGATTTGCTCTCAGGATTAAACCTGTACATGTTTTATCTAGTCTAATCTAGAGTATTCCTAGTGGTGGTCGCCCAATTACTCCTCTTGGCAAACCTTTCCATTGTCTAATTGGCTTTGCTTTTAATATTTTTATTCCTTACATGCAACCTAAATTAATTTTTGTTCTTCAAGTTTCAGCCTGTTACTCCTTATTATATTAACCTTAATCACTTGAAGTAATTCCTCCCCATATCTTATGTTACTTCTCCTGAAGTAGTTAAATACAGTTATCATATCTGCTCTTTGCCATTCTTTTCTCAGCTGTACACGTTACTTTCCTTTCCTGTCACTTCATAGATCATGCCTACTGAACTACTTATTGTTTTTTGCTTCCTTTCTTGCCATTTTCTCTAATTTATTCCTGTCTTTTTATAGTCAGGAAACCCAACACACGTAGCCAAACTAAAACCTGTTAAACAAAGGAAAAGTGAACGCGGAATCTCATTTCGTAGCAGCCATTTTAAGAAACTGTTTTGAAGGTTTATCAAGGTATTCTGTACCTAATTGCTCACTTTTACGAGTACTAAATCACTGTGTTCTGTGTCAGTGTAATTAACTTATGTTAATGAATCTAATAAGTAGTCTGAATAATCAACCTTCTTAAAAGTAAATATATCATTTAAGACGAAGTTTTTGTTTGGAATTTGCTGGGTTTATAATTATTCGGAGTTACGCAAATAGTCTTGGAAAGAACAGAAATTTCTGAATTAAGGAGGCTGTAGATGACACTCAACAGGAAGAGAGAAAATTCACAGGTGACAGAAGTCAGCTGGCGCCAGTAGAGATAACTGCACCTATGGCAGTGGGGAAGCAGCCCTCATTTATGTTGAGAGTGTCTTTCATGCAGCTTCAACTTGAGAGGGAGTCATATGTCAGAGAAGTCTCTATTAAAAAATAAATGTTATATAAAAGTAAAGCTTTGATAATCTTATTTTGTATGACCTTATTTTGTCCCGAGGCAGGCAATTTCAGAAACCTGCTTCATATTTCAGAACTGGTAGTCGTGTTTTAAATCCACACCGGCACTCTAGTCAACAAGGTATCTGATAAGCAGCAGTTTAGACGGGGCCCGTAGCGGCACAGAAAGGCTCTGGAGATCAGGCAATTGTCTCTAATGCTTCTTGAGCAGTTTTGTATAATCCAGAGTGAAGCTGGGAAGGTTTCATTAGGAAAGCTGCAGCAATTAGGAGCCCTTTGATGTTACTGCTGGACGCTAGCATCAGGACAATCTCTTCATTGATGAGTTTATAACCGAAATATAAGACAAGGGAAGATGCTCAGGAGGACATTTGGAGAAACTGCTCATTACATCTACTTTGTGTTCCCAGGTTCCTGTGCATGTTGGATTATGTCTCTATGATGTGGGAGGAAAGACAGGTGAGTGTGCATCTCTTCCACTTATAATTTTCATTTCTACTGTCAGAGAGGGGCCATGGTATACTCACAGTATCCTGGTGCTGGAGCCTGACAGACACCATCCAGAGCAGGAGATGTGGCCTGTCATCTAGGAGAGTTCAGAACTGCCGCCGTGCCATTGCAAAGAGCACTTGCTAAATACTTCTTCACTTCCTGTAAATGGCAGTGAAATTTGTAAAAGAGACTTCAGGGATTTATTTTTCTTGTATTCCAGGAACAAGAATTATAAGAATGAATCATAGCTTTACCCCAAACTGTAGGTTCTAGTGACAGGCTCCAGGATGCTTCATTGCATGGCTCTGATCAGAAGAATGACTGTGTTTTATATTTTAAAGAAACAAAACCAGGAAGACATACTAAAGTCAGGCTGAGTTGTATGAATTTGCATTTTGATAAAAATAGATTGTGTCTTCATAAAAATCTTTTCGATGAAAGTAGACTTTGTTTTGGGTGTTCTGGTTGTGTGGTTTTGGGGTTTTTTTTGTTTGTTCGTTTGTTTAATTTGTTTTTATTTTAGAGCTAATGCTCATGGAGACTCCCACATTGTCTTTCTTTCAGTGGAGTCATGCCTTAAGCAACATCACTTAAATAGGCACCTCTTATAGACCGGTGCAATTACATGGTCAGTCTTGCAGCTCAGAGAATTTGTATGTCCTCATTAGAAAATAAATTGTAGCTTTGCTCTCAGGGCCATTTAATACTGCATTAGTTACACTCCCCAACCGTTGGAAGGTGCCAACTGTATGTGACAATATGTGATTTCTTAATTGAAATCTAGAATATAGCGTTTGCAAATGCTACGCATGGCATTATAGCACATTATTTCACTGCTGTTGAAGCAGTTCATTCAAGAGACACGTGCCTGTTTGGCTGCTCACTGGAGCTGGCCTGACCTGAAGCATATGCTACATGGACGAGGGAAACAGGATGAGAATGTGTGGGTGGGAGACCAGACTGAGATTTCCCCAGATTCAGGTCCTTCAGAGAAGCAGGGAGGCCATTTCATCTAATTTAATGGCAGTGTACCATGCTGGCAGCTTGCAGTCATTTCAGAAAACACAGTTGTGAGAAATGAAAAATCAACAAATATTATTGTCCATTTGAAAGCAACTATAATTCAGACAGAGCTCAGCAAATGGATTGCTGTTATTTAAGGTCTGGGGAGAGCTGCTCATAATGGAGGGCTGAGCTATACAGGCTGTTACTCCACAATAGCTGATGTGTTTCACACCTGGCCAGATCCAGATTTACTTTCCAGACCAGATAATTTTATCTAGAACCATCAGTCTGATTCTTCTTGCACATATACCATCAAAAAAACAATGCATCTCATCATTTCCATTGGAAACCTTCTGATTCGACTCAGAAATTTAGGTTACAATAATAATGGCCTAAGAACATGCCTGATAGTTCAAGTGGGCATTCCCAATTAGTCTGAAAGAGAAAAGCTTAAAAGAGGAGCAATAACTCCAATATTCATCAAATAGCATCAGTGGAATTTTAATCCACATTAAAGTCAAGTTTCAGTAGTAGTAGTAGTATGGATAGAACAGAATGACTATGCCATCACACTGTTTTGAAAAAAATTCTCTACGTATTCCTCTATGTGTGAGTGTGGGATGGAAGAGTCTGAAGGAAAAATCCATAGTGGAAAGGAACACAGTGTTTATCTGACCAAGAAATGCTGACAATACTTGGCCTCCTCTCTGTTAAAAATAACTCATTTGGATAACTGCTTCATAAACTCGATACATGAGAAAGTTTTTAATAAAATATATTTGTAGTTTCATAATTTATGTGAATAATTTTACATGAGAGAACAGATAATAACTTCTGGATTAAGAAAAAGAGAGGAAGCATGTCTTACTGGATAATGTTCTCAATACTTCTCAAATTATTACAGTTAATTCCTTCTGTCATTGTCATCATATTGTCATGTATTTAACAGTGTTTCATTGTTTAATTTCTATGGCATTGGCCCATGTGTATTTAAAACATATCAAGCATATTTCAAAAATTTTTTATTTCGTCGTGGTTTAAAAATCATTTTACTGTTGATCATGACACAGTTTTTCTAAAATTTATCCTATTTGGAGGTCCAAACTCAATATAAACAGTGTTTGGATATTTGAAAAATTTAGATGATGCTGTCTTTTCACTGGTATCAATAAAGCCTCATTGGCATTGGCTTCTTCCAAATCTTTATATTTATATTTTTATATTTATTTACCTTGTAGTCAACTGCTGTAGTTCTGATAAGTAACTAAATTTGAGTTTAAAATAATCCTTGATGAAGGCCTTGAGTTGGCAAATGCCTTTTATATAAAGTAGCAACTGCTTCAACTTAGGTTTTCATTATTTCTGATGGAAAAGAATTAGTAATACACTGGAACTATGATATTCCAAATTGAACAGATGGAATTGGATGAAAATGACATAAAATTCTGTTTAATTGTATTTATTCCTTTTTTCTCTTTTACTTTGAGAGTTTAGTTGTCCGTCCTTTAAATGAAAACAATAAAGAGGATTTTGTAGGAGATAATAAAATTTAATCATATTTAATATGATATAAGGCATTGCAAGTAACTCAGATACTATTGAGAATAACTTGATAGGGAAGTCCTCCACTGTACTTTCCCTCAAGAATACAAATATGGTATAAAAGCAGCAGTCTGTATTCTTGTGAAGTTTGTTGATATTTCCACAATAAATGTTAATATGTTCATCAGTCTCAGAATGAAGTCTCTCTTGTTTTCTTTTTCATGTTCCACAAACTTGAAAACATCAATAAACAGAATCATATTTTGATAGTAAACTCTTTCAGAATGATTAAGTCATGATTGTGCTCTCATTTGTGCCTTTATAACTGCAAATTTATAAATCCAGATATCCCAGTGTGCATTATTCCCAGCTTACATTACAGAAGAAAAATTAAAAAGATCTTTTACAGTTCTTCTTCATACCGCATTAAGTAGAAGCCTTAATGATCTATTCCACGGTAACATCTGTAAGTCTCAATTAGATAAAATGCTGTTCTGTTAGGTCTTCTACAAACACATGGTTGGAAAAAGTCCAACTCCGAAAGAGCTCTCACTCTCAGAAATGCTTGAGGAAGGAAAAATAATGATTCACTTTTGGTAGCTGCAGATACGAATCACAGAAAGGTGATGTGACTTGCCCAGGGATATACATGCAACCTCTGGCAGAGCTGGGATTTACGCTTTCATCTTGCTGCTCAGTGCCTTAATCAGAAAAACCTTCATTCCTCTTGCAGCCTGAAAGTGACCCAGCTTTGCTGAAAAACATTTCTGTTTTTGAGGAAATAGCGTTGTCCAGCCCTTCTGAGCCCTAGTGTTCCTCGCGATCTGTCCGCGTGAGTTCCCAGTCTCAAAATCTCCCTAGCTGAATTGGGCAGAATGTAAATTTGAAGGTCGATTTGCGGGATTCACAATACACATTATTAGAGACTGAGGGGCTTTAGCCCAACTGTGAGAATATGTTTACAGCTGCCATCACATACATTAGCTGTAGGCACTGTCTGAGATCTCTCAATCTTTAAATTAGAAAAAGTGACTGAGTTCATTTTAAAAGCATTTCTTTGTTTATCTGCACTTGTATAGCTCTTACTCTGTGTTCTTGGCAAGCTATCTTGTTCTTTTGTAATTAATAAATTTGTATTCTATGGAATATAGCAGCTGGGTTTAGCTCTTGTTATTACAGTATTTCCATTGATTACCAGCCATTGTCCTACAATGAGGTTTGATATCATATCAGGGCAAGGGGGCTGAATTTCTCTGTGGTTGACATGCTAACAGCAAGGTTTGAAAGGGCAGATTTTTAAAACAGTGAGCAAAATGATTAACACGAGACTGAAGGGCAAAGTAATAAAACTTTAAAACCACTAACTAAGCCTGGAGGCCATGTAAGAACACTGTAGTAGAGGCACAGATGGTGTGCATACCGATGAGCGGGAAAACATAAAAGAGAGAGCAAAACTGTATGGCTAAATGGAGAATTACGTAACTTTTACTGGGGCAACAGATGCATTATTTTCTAAAGCAAAACCCCACTGCAGACAGCAAAGAGAAACTCAGATGGAAAGCTATAGTAGATTGACTACCAAAAGAAAATCAGGGAATGTAGCTGTGGAAAGAACAAAGAACAAAGTAATGAAGTGACAACAGGAGATTTTGAGACACAGAATGGAGTTATGCTCCCGGTTAGCACTTCTGGGAGCATACCTCTGAGATTATGGAATCTCCATTGATGTTGTTGACTCTGTCTATAGTCACCTTGTTGGGTTGTCTTGGCTGAATGCTGAAGTATTGCAGACATCAGCCCATGATCTCTTTTCTTCTAATCTTCTGAAGGTAGTGAGCTGCTTGGCTTCTGCCTTTGGCTCTGAGCTGTATGTGTTGGTCAACTAATGACACAGTAATCACTCTGGGAGGGAAATTTCTAAATCATTCCTTTATTGTCAGTCCAACTAAAAAATGCACAACTCCATCCATGTTATAACAGTAACAAAACATTCTGCCCTCCTACTCTCCTAATAGTGGTATTTTCTCTATTTTAAGATGATAGCTCTTGCCATCTACAGAGATGAAGCTAATTACAGAAGGTAAAGATGCAAATTTCTGGAATTGCCTTGTAATAACTGCCACTGAGCCTGGTCTTTCATTCCAAAAATCTAAAGATATCTGCAACATTTACCATCATAAATATTCTCAGGTGATTAATAAAATGGTATTTATTCTGAATCTATGCTGCCAGGAAGTCCTGAGAGCCACATTATTATGGGACACACTTTTCTACTTGAAAGGCTCAGGTCTGGATGGGAGTACACCCCTGGGAGTCTCAGCTGTACATGTGGGAAGCAGGGCAAGGGGGAAGGTCAGTCAGCTACAGATATTACTGTTCCAGCATTTCCCTTGTTTCCAGCAGATCTTCTGAAGCACCTGACAAGCCTCTATTCATTGGTTAAACTCTTAAGTGGCTACTGTCTCCAGGGAGCACCATCAACAGATGTTAATTGCAACTCTTGGGTTACTATTACTTTATCTAGCCTATCAAAGGGCCTGCTTCACAACAATAGAAAAAGATTTTCCATAGAAACGGAGAAAGTATCCCAGTCCTTCTGTACAACTTTATAGATACAGCATGGCTTGCTTCACAGGCTTTCTTTGAGGCATCTCATTCTAGTCACCAGCTGTGTTCAGATCCTCAAAGCCAGTTCCTAAGTTTCCTTCATTTTTAAGCTTATTGCTAATCTCTGCTAAAATTTAATCAGTTCTTTCATCTCCCTCTTCACAGTTCAGTGCCTACACATGTGGAGCTCTTTTTGCATCTCCAATTTAGAAAACATTAAACATTAGCAATGTTACTCCTTCTGTTCTCAAGCTGACACAGTCAGTACTCCTTGACCCATGGGCATTTTCTGAGCTTCTCAGCTCTGCATCTGAACTCAGCACGGGGAAGTGCCAAGCACAATGGGAGAAGTAAGGAAAGGTGAAGTTAATGCAATTTCACATTTGTCTAATATTATACTGGTAATAATTGATCCGTGTCCTTGTGGATGATGCACTTGGGATCTGCAACTGGATTGTTACCTTATAAAGATGACTCCTGTTTTATTATCCCTTAGCTATCTATGGATGCAAAATAAATTATCTAACTATATGTATGTGTTGTGATTTAACCCCAGATGGACCACGCAGCCACTTGTGCGGTTCTTCCCCTTTCCCCAGAAGCGCAGGGAGAAACGGGAGAAAAAGAGGGGAAAGGGAAAAGGAAAAAACCTCTCAGGCTGAGACAAAGACAGTTTAATAGAATAATAACAGAAAAGGAAAAATAACAATGAGGATAATAATAATAGTAGTAATCATCATAATAATGGTAAAAGAATATACAAGACACAAGTCACTCTCACCACCTGGTAAACTGGTGAATTAGCATAGTCCCAAGCAGTGATTGTGAGTACCCCCCTCCCCTGGATATCCCCATTTGTATACTGAGCATGACATCTATGGTACGGAATATTCCATTGACCATTCCATCATTCTGTCTATGCTCCTTACCAGCTTCTACGGGAAGCTGAAAAAAAGTCCTTGAAAACTATAAACATCACCTGGCACCAACTAAAACAATATGCATTATTGACATTCCTTTCATACCAAATCTGAAACACAGCAACCACTAGAAAAGAATTATTAACTCTATCCCAGCTGAAACCAGGACACTAAGTGATAAACAGTACTGCTGAAATGATGCAAAAGCTTTAGAGATGTCATTACGATCTTTGTTAATGGACATGTTTTCAGTAGAATTTTATTTTTATGTGTGGCTTCAAATTTCACAACACTTTAAAACAGATAAACAATGTTAGTAGCATGGGTGAAATATACTTAATGAGGCTATTCTGTGCCAAGTTACTCTGGCTGTAGCTTCTGCATGCTTTCCATGTTTTAGGCAGGAGGGATGAGACCCAGTGCTACGACTTGGCCAGTGGCATTTATGGAACTTTCTGCTATTTTGAAGCCATGTGCTAGTGTCTGAGCTCTGAACATACTCTCTGATCCCTGTGCTGAGAAAGTCCAGTTATCTATAGTCCTCTACGTTCTTATAGTCCTCTACCTTCCACATACAGTACAGCTCACTGGACTGTGGCATCAGTACCACTCTGGATGTTGTGGAGGGCTTTCAGCAAAACCAGAGCATATTACCAGAAGTCTGCTATGGAATATGGTAGAGAGCAGTATGAGTTGGGCTTAAATAGTGGAGATAATTATTAACAGTATAAACTTAACTACATAGCTTGCTTGGTCCTTCCACACAACATTTCTGAATTCACTAAATTATACTCATTGGGTGCCTTTTAATAGGCAATACAGCTCTGTTCATAAGCACTTACTTCTAAAAGGAAATACAAAAAACTTTCTTAGGAGACAAAAGTAGCAACAGTATACCTGAATGATTGCTAGGTGAATCACTCCTCTACCATAATACTGACAACAGTCTTTTCACGTGTTTCTCCACCTTATCACAGGCTTTCTCTGTTCCATTTATAAATCACCACATGCAAGCCTATCTCAGATGTCTACCACCTCAGCACCTAGTAATACATTAGGGCAATCCTGCTCTGTTAGAGCTCACTTACGTGCAGCGTGCAGCTTAGCGTGAGAGCCTCCTCCCTGCCGTCCTCTGACAGACAGCCTTCTCGCTGTTGCAAGGCCACTAACGCAGGGAGAGAGCAGTGAGCAGGATACTCAGTTACTAAAAGTCTCTTTCTTGCCACTTCATTTTTTCCTTCCCAATGCATTTTACTCTCTGACCAGTATACGGTGATTTACCTTGGCTCCTGAAGTGGTTTTGAGAAATCCTGGGTCAATCCTGTATGCACTGAGATGTGGGAGTAGTTCTTGGTGTGACCTGTCACTATCCCTGGCCCAGTTCTGCTCTTCACAGCAGGACAAGGCTTCGAGGGAAGGTCCCTGCTGCGGTCTGTCCCATGACTCTCGCTGCTACCTGCCCTGGCCATGCTGTACCTCGACAGAACAGTCATGGGTTGCAGGCAGGAATCCAGAGTGGACACTGGCAGTTCTGTGCTGCTCATGGACCATGAGGCTCTGTTCACAGTGGGTCAGAAGAATGGCCTGTGAGACAGTCATATAGATTTGCTTTGTCTTAGCCTTCCTTTCAGAATTGCTCCTTATGGTGACAGGATGGTCTAAGCAGGCTAGCTATCCACACACAGAATAGCACACAGAAAAAATACCACACAGAAAGAAGAGAAAAGCATTGGGGGCATGGAGGCTGGTGAATATTTATGGCAAAGGAATGGCATTTTAGAGTGGATTTTGCTGCTTAGTTCATCCAGCTCATAACCTTCTTTCCCTGCGTATCTTTCCCAAGAGCTCCTCAAATACCATCTGCAGGCATGACAAACTGCTCTGCTGGCACTGATACCTCATTCTCTGTCTTCAGTTTTTCCTGGGGTCTTGTGATTGCTCTTGATCATATGACATGCCCAGACAGGTAGTCATAAAGGAGAAAGGAATAAAGGGTTTTTGGAAAGATAAAATCTAGGAAGAAACTGCCTCTACCATTGCTAAAACAATTATTCTGGGTCTTCCTTGCATTGTGTCTCTGAGTAGTTCCCAGGACAGAGAGGTGCTTGCTGCAGATGATGTGGATTGCTCTGCTGGCTGCAGCTTATTTTTGGTTGCTCTCTACTCTGGTGCACCTCAGACATGGGCATGGATGGATACCAGGATGAGTGGACCTTGTATGGAAGCTCTGGAAATGTTATGGGGTTCCTGTGCACAGGGTTGTCCATGGAAAATGGTCTGTGGCTCTTTCAGATGAAAATTGAGCACACTCACCTCTAGCAGCCCCTAAGAACTACCTTCTGTTTAGACCTCTGCAGTGTCAGGTCCCAAAGACACAGCCCAAGTTCAGCATTTTCTCAATTTGTGAGGAGTCTGCTAAACACTTCATGTTGATTACCCTACCTGAAAAGAAACTGCACCCTAAAATGTTTATCTGCCATAATTTACTTCTCATTGCTTAACTATTTCCCAAGTACTTTTTGTTTCTGGAAAATAACTATTAGATTCCTACCAGTTTGGGGTGTTTCACTTTTATGAAAGTGATGGTTACTTTGCTTTCATAGATTGGCTAAGTGCTGAACCTTACTTGTTAATACAGGTGTTATTTAGTATATATAAAATTAATTTAAATGTAACTATAGTAAAAGATGTATCTTGCTGGTGTGTGTCTGTGTATCACGTATGCACCTTGTTACCTTACAGCAGGTTGTATAGTTTAATATGCAGATACTTTATAGAGGTCTCATATTCATCATTTTCTGTTTAAAGAGAAATTAGTGAGCCAAATAATAATAATTCTAAACACATACAGCAAAACATCTCAACAAAAGAGGTTTTCATGACTAGAGCTGATGAAAACGCAGGACTGTGTGGCTTTGGGAAAAAGGAAAAAAATAAAAAAAGACTTGGAGGGAAAAATATTCCTGGATCAGAAAAAAGGCACAAGGAAACATGCTGATTAAAAAACGAAGCGTGCCTGCCTTTTGATTGTTCCAAATCCTTTATCAGCCAAAAAAAAATTACATGCCTAAAAATTCTAAATATTCCGCATTAGATAACATTATCTTCTGCAGAACACAGCTACTGTTTCCAGCTGGTGCATACTAGGACTTCCTACATCTTCATTTTTTCCCTGGATGAACTTGATGAAGTATAGTGAATAAATAGAGTTAATATTTCAAATATTTTAAGCTAAGTAAACTAATTACCTTTGCTTAGTCAGAGTCTAGATATCGATACATAAAGATGTAATTTTTGGAACCAATATGAGTAGTGGTGCCAGGTGGTATATCTTGGAAAGCACTTTCCTTAAATTTTATAGGTAACATTATGGAATTGCTTACTGAATATGTTACAATTACCTAAATATTCTGCAGCTGTAGAACCGAGAGCCTGAGCCTTCTCAGTTCTTGTTTTCCTTTGAACAGTGTATCTCTGCTTAAAATCTTCTAAGATTTTGAAACAGCAGAATAAAATATTCAGTAGAAAAAAATCTTGAAAAATATTGGTTTATGATAACGATATTAATAATTCCAATACTAAACCAGATCTTTTCATCTCTTCATAAAGAATTTATAGGTGAAAACAGCCTTTTTGATTATGCAGTAGTTCTTAGTCCTGCCAATGAAAAATCAGTTTGTGCTTTCATGTTTTTACAAGGTACATGCTGTGTATCCAAATATTTGAATACATCTCTTCATCCTTTATCTGCATCGTTATTATCTTTATATTTATTTTCAGCCTTCACCCGGCACTCCTTTTTTATTTTAAACATTGGGGAACTAATAAAAAATGTTAGCTTCTTCTATATGCTTAAGGACATTGTTGCTAACTTCATTAATATAATTCATAAAATCTTTAGCGTTTTGCCAAGAAGTTAATTGTTTAATTAATTCAGAAGCATTCAGGGAAGAGGAATTGCTTTTCTTTTAAAGTTGATGCAGAAATTCAAGCTCCATTTGCAAAAAGTTGGTCATTGTTGTCTAAAATTTTTCATTATCCCTACTTTTAAGTCTTGTAATTAGAAAAATCAAACTCTTCTCACACTTCACAAGCCAAAATATTATCATCTTCTGTTTTTTGTGATTATTGTGAAAAATATCTTCTATCCACTTCAAAAAGATAATGTAAAGCCACAGCAGGATTGTTGAACAACTCAAAAATCTTGGACACCTATCCTGCAAGGGGGAAAAATATTACTTACGTCAGTATGTTTTTTGACTCTTAGTTGCAGAGATAACCATCCCTCTTTATATTTTTCAAGCCACAGGGGGAACTGGTTTATAGCAGTTAACGGAGCTGTGGGGTTTGGGGAAGGAGTACCTATTGCCACACTTCCTTGCAGCTGATGGGAGCGACCCAGAAGACTGGCTCAAACTTGGCCTGTCTTGCTCAGCTACCGCCACAGCAACCTCCCAGCAATGGTTTTGGCAGTGGGAGGTTAAAAACGCAGCCGGCAACTGACCTGTTTGCATTGAAGGTTTGACACAACAAAAGGATGGGCTTGGTGAGGTTACATCCTACTGGACCATGGCTTTCAGACAGACTGTGTCTCTCGTTCCGTGTATCTTGCAACGACTGAAAGACTTATCCCAGCCCTGGCTGAAGACGGAAACTGGTGGTGTTTCCTGGGTTACAGACTTAATAGACTATTATAATTTCTGCAGATGCTTCCACCTGGGGATGGAGACTGTATCCAGTGACAGAGCCCATACTGTTATTTGAAATGGCGTATTGCATGTAAATATTTGTCAGTGCTCAACCTGCCATGCGCTGAGGCAGGAGCTGAGCAGCATGTCTGGCTGAGTGGGTACAGCAGGAAGCAGCATCAGCTGCCAGGCTTGAAAAATACTTCTAGGAGTATCCAGTCTTTGTCTCCTTTGAAAGCGTGTGCCTTCTGAGGTAGGATTGTCTCTAGGGAAATGATTCTGAGCAGGTTTATGCAGTCCAAAGCAGGCCTTTCTAGCATATGGAATTTCATTTAGCAGTGAAAGCTCCAGATAACGGCGGATATTTTTGCCTGAGGATTCCAGAAGCAGACATTGATGGCCAAAATAATGCCTTGTGTGGATCTTATGATGTCCTAAAGACGTGAATCTAGCCAGGACTCTCTATTATGAAATGAACAACTGTGCTGCATACTGCAGGACCTCCAGGCCAAGCAAACTGTGGGATGCTTTCAGAAAAAAACTGATGAAGGCCTGTTATCACCCATATTCCTGTGTGTTTTTAAATGTGGGAAATAACAAAATAGAGCTGAAGCACAGGGCTGAACAGAAATTCCTCTGGTTCGTATTTACAGTCTTGCAGGCTTGTGTTGCTCAGGAAGACCAGTTACAGCTGCACAAGAGGGACTATTCATAAAACAGAATGAACAAGCTTTGATACCAGTGGCAGCTGCCACACAGGTTTTTTGATCTCGTCAGGTGACATTTCTTTGACCCAATGTCAAACTGAAACTAAATAACCCCATCTGTGAGGTCCTCAGAAGGTCAGTGGGCTCTCAGAAGTATTTTTGGAAAAGAAATGAGAGCAGTGCTGGACACGGTGGTGACAGAAGAGTTGGCTAGTGAATGGCAGGGATGACTGATGCCAGGACAGTGCGGTACAGCTCAGTCCCAGCTGAATGCCGATGACACCAGTCCACACCTCACAAAATCAAAAAATGCATTCAGGTTAGAAGGGACCTCTGCAGGTCATGTAATCCAAACACCCTGCTCAAAGCATGCCTCAGGATAGATGTCATATAAACATATGACTGCAGTGAAGATAGTTTATATGCCGAGCTTCCTAAGGAATACCTCCTCCTGTATTTTGTTACACACTACAAGTCTCAAAACAATTTTTACCCTACCTGTGGCTGTCTTGCAGGCAGTAACGGGCACAAACTTGAGCATAGGAACTTCCACCTAAACATGAGAAGGAACTTCTTTACTTTGAGGGTGGCAGGGCACTGGAACGGGCTGCCCAGAGAGGTGGTGGAGTCTCCGTCTCTGGAGACATTCAAAACCCACCTGGATGCGTTCCTGTGCAACCTGCTCTAGGTGACCCTGCTCTGGCAGGGGGGTGGGACTAGGTGATCTCCGGAGGTCCCTTCCAACCCTTGTCATTCTGTAATTCTGTGATTCTGTGATTCTGTGAAGTGGCATGGCACCATGCCAGGAAGTGGGCTGAGAAATAGATTGCATGTTATGATGGTCAGAAGCTATTTCTACCTGACAGCAAAACTAGTTACATGATCTCCCAAGTAATACACCCGTGCTGATCAGATATTTTGCATGATGTTGGTGGCTGGATTGCACGAAGGATGTGAATGACAAAATTATGAGCCGGCATATTCATTTATGGTCTGTCAGCAGGCAGCGCAGGCAAACCAGCACACTCATTATAGTAATTTTTCCTTAGAAGAGTGAACCTGACAACCACATCTGAATGGAGAGTCTGAGTCTTTGAGAGACAAGCCACATAACTCCATGCTTCTGGTTCAAATGTTGCTGGATGGATAGCAATTCAGGCTGCAGGTGGTCGGCTGGGCATACAGCTGGGCATACCCTGCTTACAGCATCCCCCAGCCAGGGGGGAGCAGCTTCCACCTGAAATGGACTGACGACGTTCAGAGCAGGGAAAGGGCTGTTCAACTGAAAGGAGAAGTTCTGGCAGTTCTTATAAAAGGTTCCATACCAGGATACTAGGTTTCAAGTTCTTGTTTAGTTTTGCCAATATGCCTGTTGTGTTCTTTCTTCCTGACCTGTGGAAAACTGGGTTGAGATTGTCATCTTAAAAGGCAGAAATAAAATCTGTCAAATAGCTTTCTTTCCAAATTTCTGTAGCATACCTTTTGCATTCTCACAGTTCAAATCTGAAAAGTAAAAACAACTCAAACAAACGTACTTGTTTCCCAGGAGTACAGCACCTGAGTAGGTAAGCTGATGCAAAAATATCTGAACTTGAGTTGAAGCAACATCTGAGAGAGGAGTGTATTTCATAACACAAATCATCCCAAACTTCTTGCATAGCGTACAGAATTAGTATGCTTATGTCTACACTTTCAGTTTTAGACTGAGGTCTTTCATCACCCTTCTGATGCAGGTAAAATCTTTTCTTTATTGTGTGTTAGGACCTAAAGTATGCCAGAGTTTTGAGGTGAGTCCATGCAGATCTTTCCCACAGAGAGCTATTTTGTGTTCTAGTAAAATAAAGTATTTTCCTTTATGTTAGAGGATGATTAGAATGATTAGCTAGAATGATTAAATTAGAACGATTAGCTTTCTGAACAGAGAAAACTAAAACTAACTAGTAAGAAAAAGCAGTGAGAAATGTCTTAAACATGATTATTCCTCTATCCATTGTGTCCTTGCTTCTAGTCTTATTTTCAGTCAGCTCATTGTCTTGCTGAGTTTCAAGAAGCTCTACATACACAAGCTTCCTTCATGCCTTGAGAAATTTGACCTTGAGACCTGGTTTGTTTGCTTCTTGCTGAGAATTTTATTCTCCTGCCACACTCTGCAGCATCTAGAACGGTTTCTCTCCTGAGCAAGTTCATCTAACCTCCAGGGTATACCAGCTGCTGATTTTTTTTTCTCTTCTTTAAGGGAACCGAAAGCAAACAATCCAGACTCTGTTCTTCCCAGTCACATTTTTTAGGAATAGAATTAATTTAACGATGACTGCTGAGTTTATTTATGTTGCATTAGGTCCAAGTGACTTCCCTATTAAAACAAAAATATTCCTATTTCATTTAAGTCTAAAACTACCAAAACAAAATTTCAGCAACTAAGATTCCAGTAAATTATCACATTATGGTTTATCTGTGTTGTACTTAAAAAGTTATAATAAACTGACAAACATACAACTAGGAGTCAAGTAAGGCCCAGGCCCTCAAAACCACTTACAAAAAGCTGCAGAAGAAAGAGCAAATGAAGCAAGGCAAAACCTTCATTACAACACTCCGGGTCTGAATACAAGCATAAAACCCAATCATCCTGCGTTTTAAATCTGTAGATTTTGGTATCATGCCAAGATAATTGAGATAATTGCCAGCTTATTTTTTTCTAACGTTAAAATAAAATCGTTCAGCAAGCTTCTTCATGGTAATCAGGAGCACCTCACATCTGCATTATGAAATGGACAATTTAAAATATTTAGCTTAAAGCCACAATGCAAGGCAAATGGCATCCTGTATTTCACTCATTGAAACAACAGGACACCTGACTGCAAAAAAGAAGATATCATCATATCCAACGAGACAGCTGGCCATCTTACTCTATCATTTGAATTGCAGATATGCTTCTCAGCTTCAATTTTATCAGGTAAAGGCCAGGAATGCCTTCTCTTCCTTACTTGAGTTTTGGAAATGAGAAGGCTTTTCCAAATTTCTGAGAAGAAATATTTCTTGATATCCCCTTTAGGGATGCTTCAGGATATCGTGTGCTTGTGGCTGTGTGGAGGCAGAGAGTGTCTGTTTCTACAGAAAGACCAGGGGCAGGCTCTCAAAATGAGGGCACCTCCTCCCAGTTGGAAGCCGCCATCCCAAGTTGAGATGAAATCTCTAACCTTCTCCTGGCCAAAGGGGCTTTCCTTTGTATTATCAGATAATGTTAGCTCTTGTTGAGACATTACCCAAGTCCTGTTTCTGGAGTTGGAGAGTGGTGTCCGGGATTTTGTGCTCATCCAGATCCCCTGTCACTAAAGGACATATGAAAGCTCCACCTGTGCAGGAAGGTGGTAAAGTCCCTTTGGCACTTTTCCATGCTGCCTAAATAATTATTTCTTGGGTTTGAGAGGAGCTTTTAGTTACTCACTCCATATCCTGATACACAAAATAACCCCTGGATGTGGATGATCTGGGTTCAAATCAGCATTCCAGACCAGAAAGAAGGATTCAGTCCCAGCCCGTGTCTTTTACATGAATGAATGAGAGCCAGTTGTCAGCCACGCCGGAGTTGCCTGAAGGCTTTTTTGACAAATGTTCATCACACCTGTACCTTTCTCATGGAAAATTTTAACTGTTAAAAGTCTCCACATTTAAGAGGCTATCAGTGTGCAGCATGGCTGGGACGAACAGTGGTGCGGTAGTGGGGCAGGGACCTCCTGCAGTGGCCCCATCCTACCAGAGGTAGCGAGCAGAGTTGGTTCAGGGATGGTGACCAGGGCAGGTGAGGCAGGGGCAGGCAAAGGACTGGGCTGAGTATAGGGTTGACAGTGTCGTAGCTCAGGCCAGGACCAGAGAAAGGCCTGAGCTTAGAGGCAGCTCCTGGGCAAACAGGACAAAGGAGCATGAGAGGAGGCCACTGGTGAGGCTGCTCAGGGTCATCAAGACCAATTAGTGTGCTCAGGATCCTGACAATAAACTTGGTTTAGAAATATTCGTTGAAGTCAGCACCAGACTAAACATCCTTTCGTCTCCTACCAAAAGGTGATGGTGTCAGTCAAAGGAAGAGTGCAGAAGAAAGACTGGGACCTCTTGCCACAAATGCAAATTAAAATATGTTCAAAGCAAAACATGTGCATTAATAAAACATATCCTACTGAGATAATTCAGCATATGAGATTATCTGTACAATAATGCAGCTAACAAACTGTCGTCTTCATTTTCATGTAAAAAGAAATAAACTAAAATCTTTTCAGACCAGTATGTAAATCAAAACCTAAATAAAATCATGGAATTGTTGGCCATCTGCTTGCAGAGGACGTTTTTGACTGTGATAAGCTATTTAATGATGTTGCCCATGCTAACAATGCCTATGAATTAAAGGAGTCACGTGCCTTGCAACAGTTTGCCCTTAAGTGTCTTTTCCTAAATACCTTTATTGTCGCTGTTAGACCTGACACTGGAATTTATCCAAAGTAGGGTGTAATTAAAGCTGTCTGAGAGCTCGGTTCTCAGAGCAGAATGTCAAGCTTGGTCAGATGAATGCTGTTTCAAGCTCTGCCAATGACCACTGGCTGATATTTCAGCAAAAGGCAATATTTAAAGTAATATAATGTACCTGGTCATGTTTTGCGGTACTGTCCATGGCTTATAAATTCTTACTTGAACCCAATGTGGTTTACTTTATCCTCTGTCACATAGAGTTTGACTATTCAGCTTACCACATGCAGCTGCAAACATTGCTCATAAGATTATCCGCTTCTTTTTAAACTCAGCTGTAGCATATGAAGGCTTGAGCTCCTCTAGCAGTGGATTGTGGAAAGCCTATCTGAAAATCATAAGTTATATTCACTTTAAATACACACACTTGTTATTAAATGTATAGCATGGCTTACTTGATTGCAAGAGAAACTGAATAAGAGACTTTTGTATTTTCATTTCAGGACACAACATCAAAGAAGGTGATATTACTGCCAACACATGGCAGCAGCTGAAGCGAGCCCTAGGCTCAGGGACCTAACTCCCAGGGAAAAAGAGGAATGTCGACTCAACAAAGCAGGATTTCTGAACTTGTGGATAGTACATAGGATGACGTTCTCCAGACTTACCTCTAATCTTCCTAGTATACTTGAGTTTTTACCTGTGGAAGTCAAATTAGTGGGTTTTATTAAAGGGCTGCTTCAGTCACCACATTACTAACAATGGGGAAACAAAACAAAAAGGAAGGATCCAGCAAAACTCATCTCCAAAAGGGTTCTGGGCCTAACACCGTCTCATGCATGCTGCGGTCAAGTCCTGTTGTTAATTACTTGCTTGGCTTGCAGCAGAGCTGAACAAAATGTTCCCAGTAATACTCCAAATGATGTGAAATATGCGTGTTTCTTAGGTTTCATTGCAAATGAAATCATTACAGTGGTTTTGTTGAGATTCACAAAAACCTTTTGAGTGAAAATGCGTCTTTGTTGAGAAAAGAGGAATTGATATTTATAGCAAAAGCACTGAAAAAATGCTAGTCTGCCGTTCTGATATGAAAGACAGTAAAACTTGCCTGAGCTTTATTTTGTACTCTCTGATCCTTCAGATGAACCTCAGGAGTTATAAACATAGGTGGAAAAATGAAACATGAGACTTTAAATCATAATTTATCACATTTCACCTTGCTTTATTCCTACTACTTATAACTAAATTAGTAAGAGAAGAGAATTAACTCATTAAAGGGGTAGAGATGATGCCTTACAGAACTTGAAAAATCTCATTACTTGCATGCAAGATAGACTGGGCTTAATTTGCATTTATGTAAATCCGCTGGAAGAAATGCAATTATACTAGCATAACTTAATGGGAAGATGAATCAAACTTGATGTCTTTCTTTATAGCTTTGGGGAAAAAAGCTGGGTTTCACAAAGACCCTTTAAGGTGAAACAGGGTTTCTAGTTGATGGGTTATTTCAATGTTTCTGCCTCAGGAAAACAATTTAAAAATCCTCTTTTTTTTTTTTTTTTTAAAGGTAAAATGGGGGATTTACTGGGAATTACTTTTAGGTTATGTGCATATTGGTCATGTATATTTTGTAACTGAGCTAGCTGGTCAGCAAAGCTCAGGTTTGGTTGGGCTACCCTGCAAATTCTGCCCTTTGCAGCCAGTGACATTGGGCTCTTTTTCGCAAGGGCTGAGAGATATCTGGCCTGCCTGAAAACCACCACATGGTGTCACCTCAAAGTCCGATCAGAGACTGCACAATGCTGGGACTCATCCCCACAGCAAATGAGTGACGCACGCATAAAGCAGGGATCACAACCACAGTTACCCTCACATACTGCCTATGGCTTAACTGGACCAAACGTCACCTCTGAAGGGAAATAACCAAGGACCTGAGTCCACCCTTGGGCTGCTGCAGCCTAGCAGTTGAGCTGCAGCCTTTTTCGGGGATGATAATGCCTGGAAGACAGGGCAGTGCCGTGCCAGCGCGGGGACCCAGAGCCAAGGGTCCTGGCTCCAGGCTGGGTCCTGCAGAGCTGCCTTGTTTCCCACAGCTGATCACAAAAGCAAAGCAGTCAAGGTTTTGGGGGACTAGGGGAAGGAGAAAGAAGGACTATCTAGTACCCACTAGCAATTTGTGGGTAGGTAAACGTGCTCACCCTCTGATAGGATGAGGGGCAGTGGTTTTAAACTAGAGCAGGGTAGGTTTAGTTTAGACATTAGGGTGAAGTTCTTTACAATGAGGGTGGTGAAACACCGGAACAGGTTGCCCAGAGAGGTGGTGGAGGCCCCATCCCTGGACACATTCAAGGCCAGGCTTGATGAGGCTCTGAGCAATCTGATCTAGTTAAAGATGTCCCTGCTTACTGCAGGGGGGTTGGACTAGATGACCTTTAAAGGTCCCTTCCAACCCAACACATTCTATGATTCTATGATATTAGAGTCCCTGTTTGACAGACTTACTCACCAGGAATAGGCAAAGATGGACAGATGCTACCACAAATGCTCTTGATCCCTCACCCAGCACTCCCTCCCTCCTTACAGCCCCATTTATCCCTCTGCCCAGAGTACCTTCTCTGTTGGGCTCTCCGAGCATCCTCTCTGAAGCCCTTTGCACCCAGAGACCAGATAACTATTCATTTCTGTCATTCTGCTTATCCCACCACTGCTTCTACCACCCCTCTCCACTCACAGGGTTTTCTGGTCGTCTCCTGGCCCAATTCAGTGGCTCACCCACATTACATGTCACTTGACTAGATAAGCCCTTCTATCCTGGAGGAGTTTACAAAGGTCATAACACAGGTAATTATGCAAAGTCTTCACAAATAAGACAAGAAAAAAAAAGTTTCCCTCACCATCATTAGTAATTATATCAATGCATGGATGGACAACCATCCATGCAATTTTTTTTTCCCAAGTAAGAACACATGTTCTATATGCCTAAAATAAAATTTTTGAGAACAGATGTTTGAAAACACCAATCTAGGGAGGTGCCTCTCTCTTCCCTAAATTATCATTGTTAGGGAACAGAAACATGGAAACCTTAGTCCCTGTTTACTGTTCTAAATCTTATAGAAGACTAGTTCTTTAAAAGAGGAGCGCTTCAGGACATTCCTCCATATTTTTTGCTTGCTGGAGTTATTATATGGTGTTCTTAGTTACAGCCAGTTCTCAAGGGAATTTTTGAGATGGGGGGAGAATTGAAAGAGCTGTCACTCATTGAAATGACTCCTTAGA
Organism: Larus michahellis; assembly: GCF_964199755.1. Classification (NCBI taxonomy): domain Eukaryota; kingdom Metazoa; phylum Chordata; class Aves; order Charadriiformes; family Laridae; genus Larus; species Larus michahellis. Next base: position 132,699,849 of record NC_133896.1, read on the forward strand.
GTCAGCAAGGAAGTAGTTATCTGGAGCTATATTATTTTCTTCATTTCAGACCAGACTTCTAAACCATCATTTTGCAGAACAACTATGTTATCACTCTATGTAAGAAGCAAACATTTCAGTAAGTAAATTGGGCATACTGTATTCTAGAAATTAGGGTCAGGAAAAGGATGCATTGTCTCCAATAGACCTAACCTGAAGTCACACTGATGTGTATCTGTCTGCCTTTTATATATATGTCTAATCTTTATTTAGATACATATAATATATATATATAAATGTATGAAGAGAGACATATCAACATATATCAACAATCAAATACATCAACATTTATATATATGTGCCTATATCAATATATCAACAGGGATACAATAGTATAAGTGAGAATAGAATCAGCTTCTTGGAGCTGGTTATTTTACCCAAACAGCAATTCTAATGTTTCATTGATTTTACGACCAGAAAGAAAGGCTGTTAAATAATCTCCAGCATAACACAAGAACATTCAGAAGCCACCTGTGAAACTCAGAAAACATGATTGCAACAACAAGCACTAAGAGGCCACTTCTATGTTTCAGTGTAGTCAGCTTTATATTAGTTTAGCTCAGGTACCAGAAACAATCTCTTTGTAAGATACCGATCACACTTTGGGGTTTCCTCAAGGTTTGTGTTGATGAAGAGGCACTATTTTTATGACTCATACTGGTGTGTTTATAACTATCTCAGTTGTCTCTAGGTGAGGGTGAGGCGTGGACAGGTTCCATCCTTTGATACACTTGGTTTAATGCATTAAGCCAAGAAAAAGGAAACCTAATTGGCACTCCATCCCAATCACCACAACACCGCAACAGCATCCTTGAAGGAGCTTTCTTGTCTATGTATACTAATTGAGCCTCATTTTTTTCAGGAAAATTTTAACAGGTAGGTAATGGTAATCCTGTACATGGTTCGTACATAATGTCAGAGACATAATAATGTGTACAACCATAACTAGAAGAGTACTGTAGCTTGTTGCAGTCTGAGAACTAAATGATGATTAAATTAAGTAACAACAAAAAACTCAACAATAGGAATGTACGAGTCACCTGATCATAAATTGAGTTTCTTACTACATTACCTCTCAGCATAATCCGTACACAAAATGCCAGATTTAATCAAGTTAGACTAGTTTAAAACCTCTATCCATTTTATATGTCCTCTTAAACTCATTTACTACTCAAATATAGCAAACATGGTTATGAAATCTTCATAGACTTTCATGTACTGCCTTATACAAGTAAACACTGTCTCATTGTTTTGACTGGTGAAATAAGAAAATGCAGTGCAGAAATCATGGTGGGAGAATAAATGTAATATCCTGCAATGCCATTTTTACTGCCACTTTTCTATTACTGAGCTTTAAAGATGCCCTGGTTTTGATCTGTGACAGAAGAACTGTTTTAAAAACAAACTTTATTTCCCCAATGAAATTACAGGTTTCAGGCAATTCTCCTCTGGCTGCCATTCTGGCTGTCCATATGTAATAACATGTGATTAAGGTAACCTGGAAAACCTGTATTAGCAGATGTAAAGGTCTACTGTTTTTCATCTTTTCCCATTTCTTGTTTCATCTCATCTCAGAACCATTGATATAGTATGTAATACAATTCTTGCTATTGAACCAACAAATATAAATGTGTTATAATACTCAGGCTGTTGGGGCAGAAAGGTTCCTTCTCCAGGTGTGCAGAGAAGATATGAAATGCACAGGGGATTCAGAACACACACATCTATACAGCTGTCTCAGGAATGAATAAGGAAGGTGTTTTTAGGATAGCTGCAATCAATGACAGTTCCAGCTACAACTAAAATGCTGAAAGCAGGGAACAGAAAATGATTTTACATAGCTATACTACAAGAGACTGAGTATAGGCTGATTGGGTTGATCATCGCACACTAACCTTGTGTGTGGATGAAAACACCTTCCTGTTGATACAAAGACAAGACTCTGTGGTATGCAAGTTAAGAGCCGACCAGAACATTGATTCAAATACAGCTGCTCTTTTCTAAATAGCTCCACCAAGTTGCCGTGGTCAAAGAAACAACTTGGAAGTTTGATTGGGGGACCTCTTGCTTTCAAGGGCAGGTGGAGGGAAGGGAAGCTGACAAATCGACTGTTCTCCCACTCCCCACAGAATGAGTTGTTCAAGAGGAGAATAGATAGCTACCAATTTCCTGACTTAGTGTCCCCTCTTAGTGACAGTGTGTATGCAGAAGGAACGTTACGTGTCCCACTGTGAGAAGTCTCTGGAAGCCACTGCATCTCCATAGCTGTAGAGCTGACTACTATATCTGTACTTCTACTTACATAATAATTACTGTACAACCAGGCATTGACAATTTACAGCTCAATCTCAACAGCAGACTAAGCAATTGCTTTTGCAAACAGATATTTTTAGTGAAATTACTGTTTCAAACTGCCTATTCAGTCTTCAGTTTGAACTGAAGTGTGGGATATTAGATGGCACATTAATAAGCAGTTGACCAATATTGGCTCCAAAACTTAACACAAAATTAAGTTAAATATAATAAAGAAGGAAAGAAAATGAAATTTTCTAGAAGTAAATATAATTTTCTAAGTGTATCTGATATCTGTGGCATTGAGTTACATTTTTTCCAAGTATAGTTTGTTGCAAATTTGAGTCTTCTTGAGTAGGTGTGCAAGAATTATATAGAATTTCATTGAATTATCCAGGCCTACTAAAGTGTGGCTCTTCCTACAGGTAATTTCCTAGTGACAAAGAGTACGTGCTACTTCTCAAGGCAGTAGGAAAAGATTAATATAGCCTGTCTATGGCCATGATTCCTGTGTGGATTTGATCTCTGAAGAATCCCTACAGGCCTGTCAATATCTTAGAGTGAAGCACCACTGAGACTTAATTTATAATTAAACACGTGCATTCCAGTAGTAGCTTTGACCTGAGATCTATCATACCAAAAGCTGTACAAACACAATTTGAAACAATTAATGGAAGAGGTAAACTGAACATACAATGACGGAGTGTGAACTGCATGGTAACATGGTGGGTTTGAGGGCTTTCTTCTCTACGATTCCCAGGGCTCTGCCACTAGCCCAAGTATGAACCTTTCTTAAATTCAGTGTCAGTTGGGGATGTTTGTTCAATTTGATATTCCTCCTTCCCTCACTCACCCATTGTCTGGGTGATTTAAACGCCTAGTTCTCCCTTGCTAGCATTTCCATTTCTCCTCCTGCCACCTAATTTCCTCAGCTCCTCCTCCCTCCTGCAACCTTAGCTTTCTCAGAAGTTTGAAGCACACATAGCTGAGGAAAACAGAAAGGGAAAATGGAGATAGGAAACACTAATTTAATATCATCTTTTGTCAACTTCATCATTTTAGAAACTCATCAGGGAAAATCATATTGCTTAGGCAGAGATTAACATAATTGAAATAAACTACCCTAGCATAAGTGAGCTGCATGATTTATTCTAATATCTCCAGAGCCAGAAAGAACCCAGAAAAATTAAAGGCCCAGATGGAGATCATGGCTTGGTCTCGAGATGGCTGTGCTTTGAAATGTGGATCTTCACAAATTTCGGATCTTTTCTTCGGCCTGAAACTTGATAAGAAGGACACCCACCAGCATACTGTTTGTATCCCAGAAAAGATTTGAACTTTCCTTGCATCCCACCAGGAAGCTGCGCTGCTCCAAAAAACCTGGATTCCCAAGATATTCAGTTCACCTTAGGAGAATATACTAGTCAGGAGGAAAACCTGAGTTCATACCACAGTATAATACAAACCCCTGGTGCTTTCAAGTTAAGAGTCTGATCACAAATATTTGCTGCTCCCTACCTACAGAGTTGACCATTGAGATTTGTTAGATGAAGGAGAGATAGCACAGGCAGAAAGCTATAGAACTCATGGTACTCCTTCACAGGAGGAACAAATGGCCAGCACTGTTTTTTTTTTTGCTGCAAAGGATGCTGAAATACCATTTCTGCTCCTCCAGAAATCCTCCAGCAGACTCCTGCTCAGCAGAGCAGAAGAGAGTTTCTCTTTTTTGGTAAGCAGGAACCAAGCGATGAAGTGCTGTTGGTGTACTTTGTTTGACAAGGCAAAAAACCTCTAGGGAACCTTGTAGTACAGTGCCAGAAGACAAGCGGGAACTAGCTTCAGAATAACTTTCTCTGCCCTCTATCTCAAAAAAACCTATCCCACAATCCAGTAAGAGGAGACTGTGGGAGGAAGGAAAGGTCTGACTCACAGCAGAAACAAAAAAGTAATGCAAAAAGAACAGCCTCCATATGCCATAATAAAGAGACCTCATATGTCTTTAATTAGCTCATTATAGAAGGGTGTAAAGCAGATAAAGGAACACAGTATGGAATTATTAAATCAAATGGTATTTAAAAAGCAGGGAGGAAAGAAGTTGTTCATGAAACAAGTTGTAGTGTTACTGTGATCTTTTAAGCAGAAGGGAAAAAGAAGCGATCTGTAAAGGGTAAGGAAGAAGAAGGATGAAATGGAATAAAACAGTTTGGACATAATCTGATGTACTGGAAGTGTCCATAGGAAGTGAATGGGGAGATTATATTACTGCCACCATAATTTCGCATGCATGTCTGTATCCCTGAAGAGGACTTCTCTTTCCATACCCATATTCGCTTTCAGCTTTCCAAATGCCGTAATACCACAGGTTAAAGAAATGTTAAAAAATAATGTGGTGTAGCACGATGCGTCAGAATGTAGACATCAAGAATGTAACATTATCCTGACATTTAAAGATAAATGACACTAATTTCATGCTGTATCTACCTAGCCTCTGCTGTTGTATGATCTGCAATTCTGTAGCAAATGAAAGGAGATGAGCACTTCATGTACTGTAAGCGTTCTGGCTGCAGCACACAATCAGCATAAGTTATACTTTTCAGCTCTACTCTCACAGAAATGACCTGCTAGATATTTTGGCACATGCATGCTTCGTGCTACTTTATATTACTTTGAGTTGCCAAAACACAGCAATAAGGCAAATAGGCTTTAGAGAGCATGTAATAATGCATTTAAACAAGTTCAGCAGCTTTTGCAAAAACAAGCAATCACATAATAGTATAAGAAATGCAAAGAGCTGCCTTTGAACTTACTCGTCTCTACTCAATGCAGATGGAGTGGGAGGGTGGTGTAGTAACCTCCTCTGTGCCTCTCGATATGAGCTATGATAGATAGTAGTTGGCTTAACTTGGATCCGAGATGGTAGGTATTTACTGCTTTGATCCTTTCGTGGCTACATAAGGGACTCCAGGGTTTGTACTGTTTTACTCCTTTGGCCTGCTGAGCTCCTGCACAGGGGAGAAATGCAGGAGTTCCTTCTTCCAGGCAGGAATGTCCTACTCATGAGTACGTATAGGACTTCTTACAATACTTCTACTATGTAGTACTCCCTGCTGTCTTCATTAGCAAATTACAAACAATACTGAAAAAAATTTCCTAAAAAGGGGAAGATGTAAACTCTTAGTCTAAGGCAAGGGAAAGCAGGGGAAAAATTACAGTTCTCAGCTGGCAGCATAGCCCTGGGTGCACCAGATCAAGATGGATGACACAATGCTAATCTGTCCCTGTTGTACCCTTTACTAGCTAAATTACAATGCTGACATCCTACTGGAAGGAAACATAGAGCTTTCCACTCATTTTGGGTGTGCGCTTTAAAATAAATAAATGCTGAGGACATTAGTACCTCAGAGAGTGACTTGTGAGGGCCATCTCCTACGTTTCAGCATCTGTGACCCTGTCCCTGTGATGCATCCCATCTTGCTAAGGGGCAATTTCTGGTTAGTTATTGAGAGATTAAGCTACGTGTGAGCCAAGTGGTATCTGATGAACGTACGGTATCCATATCAGTAGCGCAGGGACTTGGTATGCACATAGATCTGAAAGTATGCAACAGCCTAACACTTCACGTAGATCTCTAAGTACCCTACAGGCTAACCCTTCACACTTGCTCTGCACTGACTGGAAGGAGCTGGATAGTGAATAGGCAGTTGCTGAGAAACGGTGCACTCGATGTTACCCATACATAAATAAGTGAAAGGATGCAGTGCAGATGAGAACAGGATCTCACAGTCCACAGTCAGGACTCGTGAGTCCCTTGCTACTCTCTACACATTGTGTATCTAAAGAATTAAGATAGGCAAAGCACCGCTTACCTCTTAGCTTCATCTCTATTTTGGTGACTCTCTTTCCACACTCCCTGGTCTCATTAGACAGTTTAACCAACCGTAAGAAGACCCAAAAGAGGCAAATTCACCCTAACATAAAAACCAGACAAATTTCACACTGCACATAAAGCAGTTATTTAAATTGTGTGTGCAGCAAAGTATTTTAAAACCAATTCCAGTTACGAATTCAAAGTGTTGTGATTAAAAAAAGCATGGGTATTATATTTCAGAATTGAAACAGGATCCATTTGATTTACACTAATTTACTAAAATTTTAGATCACTGTATTTTGAATACTGAATTTGAAAGCTATTATATCTTAAAGTTCCTGTCTTTCTTTATTTGGATAAATTTTTCTGATGCTGCCTGGATAAATCTGGAACTTTTTATTCATTCCTCGCATAAGCAATTTAATTTAGCTTTTAACTAAACTGGTTACACATACTTCATGACTCTCAAGAGAGAAGAAACTCTTCAAACAGGAAAACATAATCTGTGCAGCTGCCTATGAACATGACTTTTTGCTCCCTTCTTTTTCTCCACTCTTCTATCTGTCAGAAAATGGAGACGAAAGGGACTTCCAGTTTCTTCTGTCACTGGGAACTAGTGTTTAACCTGTGTCCAGCCATGGCTGAGAGTTTCACTACTGGTGGTTTCACATCTAATTACTAGATTGGCCCGTCACCCCTCAGTTCCCCCCATTCATCTTAGTGCAGTCAAAACCACCAGCTCTTCTTATATAGAACACTATAAATCATTGCCCCCAATTATTGCAGCTATAGGACTTGAAAAACATACATGTATTTATTCGCACGGTTCGGTGCCAACAGTGAAGACTCAGCTTTGCTGCAGCCCACTGCCAGTGGGCAGTGAGAGAGCCCCGTTTCCACACCCCACTGAATGAGTGGGGGCACAGCCCCATACCTACACATCTTATAGGTGCTAACTTGCATCCTCTTCGTTTGGAGCCTTATTAATGCTAGCGTGAAACTGTCTACACATGCCTTTAGGGAAGAAGCTTGTTACGCTTCAGTGGCTCTTACCAATATTTGTGGCTTGTTCTTCCTCCCGTCAAACAGCATCACAGACCTCAAGGTCGGAGTAGCCCGTAGGAGGGTACCTTGCTCACTTCTCACCTGTCCCAGGCTATAAGTCAATATCTCATGAATGTTACAAAAAAAAAAAAAAAAAAGAAAGAAAGAAAGAGAGAAAGAGGCATAACTACTTCAGAACAAGAAAAAAGCCCAGATACTTTTAGACATCCAGGAAAAAAAGAAAAAAACATGCTTTGATATGTCAACTTCTAAAAGAGCTCTTCTTTAAAATGTGCGTATCCTGGGGAAATGCTAGGAATTTGTAGTGTCTTTCGAAACCACGGCACACAGATATACTATTTAACTACATGTGACATTCACAACAGCAATATGGAAAATGTGAGATAAATATCAAGGGCTTGATCCTGCCCGTTGGAATAGCAGCTGAGCATCATTTCCAGTTGTTCAAAGTCAGCTTCTGACTGTATATGCCCTCAAAATGTGGGAGGCAAAACTGGAAAAACTCCTTTGGCTGTGCATATCTCGGCACAAAAGGTGATGGCATTTTATTCGGGAATTGCTGCAAGTGATTTTACCTTATTTTGTTATGTGAGAAATGTGATATTCAGTTTTAATTTACACTGCCAACACAGAGCAGTAATGCCACCACAGCAAAAATGTAAGAACAGGCTTTGTAAAGAAAACAAATCCAACCAGCCAAATGAACACTGCCCACACAACACAGTATCTCTCAAAACCACTGGCATTGTACTTATTTTCTCCCCAGCATTTTTCAGAGATGTTGGTTAGGCTTTTTTTTTTTTTTTTTTTTTTTAACATGATGATCATTCCTGGCACCACTGAGCTTCACAAAGGTCTGTATTTTCAGAAAAATAGTTTTAAAATAACTCATAAGCACAGTTTGGGTGCAAAACAGATTTATCCTTATGCCTGGAGCTTCCGTCTGTGTCTGACTCTATTCTCCAAAAAAACTCCAGAAAATTACGTTTTTCCTACATGTGGCCAAGAATCCATAATATCTCTTGTAATGGAAGAAATATAAAGGGAGGGAGGAAAAAGGAATGAGTGAAAGGAGAAGTGAGACAGGACAGATTCAGACAAGTAACACTAATAAAATACCTAAAGAAAATGTAGGGGAACGGGATGAACAGAATAGTGAGTAGAACAAATGATGTACTGAAACAAGCTAAGCAAAGGAGTTAAAAATCTGATACGGGAACAGAGGTGACAGAAACAGAAAAGAAAAATGAAAGAATTAAGTAAAAAAAATCCCAGAGGAGAAGCAGAAATCCAAGTGCCTGTTCGTTCATTTGTGACACAAGCACTATTTTTCCACTTACTTTGATGAGAATGAGATAAGACTCTTAATGAAAAGTAGAGAAATAGAAAGTTTTCTTGAAGATGAAGGAAAGACAAGAAGAAAATGCTCCTAGACAAAAATAATAAGAATTAATTCAACATTTTGAAGATGAAAAGTACTCTAAACCTGATATATATTTTTATTGGGAATTGTAAAACACAAAACTTGGGAAACAGAGTTTATCACTCTATTTTAACAACTTACAGTGGTTTCTCTTTCTGTCATAGAAAAAGGTCTCTCAAGAAGAGCTGAAGTGAAAGGATTGCAGATTACAGTTCTACCTCTTGTAAAGTTTTTGCCTTTTGCGTCTTCTTTCCTCTCCCTCTCCCTGATTAAGATCGACGGAAAATGGGTATCACTCTATGGAATTCACCTGGTACGTTGATCAACAGGGTATGTGTCCTTTTTATGCTCTTAAAGTATACTCAGAGGGCACAGGAGAAAAACTTGCCAGTTAAAGCTGCTTCCCTGTAGCAAACCTGGAGAAAAGACCAGTCCCTGACACGCCTCCTGAGCTGAAAATACTGTTTTTATGATTACCCTCCTATAAAACAGTGAGGCATGTGAACGTGATGAGGGAAAGGTGTTTTGTTGCTGTTACTGTACAGGCGCTCCAAGTGTCAGTGATCCAAACATAAGGGACAGTGTAAGAATAGGAGAGAGAAGAAATAAAGGGATACATCCAATTCAGTCGTGGAGTTCAAAACACACCCAAGCACAATCCTTCCACTGACTCATGGATGTATTTGTATATGTACGTTTATTTATATTTTTGTATTTTATATATTTGTATGTGTATGTTCTTATATGCATATGAAACTTCTGTCCTGCCCTTCCCATTGACTTTGCCTCTCCATAATCAGGGTTTTCTCTTTTTTCATCTTTTGTAACTACTTTATTTCCATCATAACGGGTGACAGACCCCCAGAAGTAACGGGGGATATAGCTATCTGACCACACTGGGGAAAACACAACAACCTGAGAAGCCCTGCAGGATTGCCTTGAGAGGGGAGGAAAGCAATGGACATTAGCTGAAAAGGCAGAAGCATGAAATGCGGCAGGGTCTGAGTTGCAGAACGAGACAGAGAAGACAAAGAGGAGTTTGGATCAAATCCCTTTGCTGAGAGGAATGACTATGAGCTGGGTTTAATGACAACACTATTAAGTGAAGTGTTTCTGCTGCAGCAAAGAAGCAAAATGTTGTGGGAACACATGTTTTGCTGGTAGGGACAGAGAGGAATGACTGGATTTCTCAGATGTATAAGAAATAGCAGCAGGATTTAATGGCAATACTGAGGGGAAAAGAAATGAAGAGAGAAGTTAAAAAAAAAAAGCACCAACTTTGTGACACTGATGACTACAGGAGATGAGAGAGTTGCCAGCGGTGACAAACAAAGCTGAGGATTTATGTGAAAAATATGTAAGTTAACCTCCAGCAAACTGTGAAGTATCAGCAAAATCTGGGAAAGGAGGTATCTATTGGATGATTTATCTTGCCGAGGATCATCTAGACGTTGTGGTAATTAACTTCTGAGGTCCTTAGCTTCAAAACGTTTTAGACACCTACATTCCTGGGTTTTGCATTATTCCCTGATTAACAAACAAATCTGTAACTTGACTAATTTTGGTTTTATCTGTGTGACTTCCTGGGTGCCAAGTGAATTGATGAAAGGAAAACAACATCACAGAAGGCTGAACTTGAGAAAGTTCAGTCTCGTAGTGAAAGCAATCATTTTAAAATAACTCCCACTGTTTTCAGTACTTTTTAGCCTAACTTCTCCTTACTGACTCAGTTTTGCTGTGTTTCAAGTGCTCCTTTTTGTCTTTCAGCTGCCATTATTCCTATATGAACTGCTGTCTCGTGATAGGAGGGAAAAGCAGCGATATGGGAAAGTCTCAACATGGCATTCGCCTTACTTCAAGAAGCATTTGTGAGAGGGACTTTGTGTTCAGTTTGGGTAACTAGAGTCTCACATAACGAAACGACCTCAGATGTGACCAGTGCTCTGGGCTCTGGTCCCTTTTGTAGTATGCAGTGCTGGAGAGGTGTGAAAACAGTCTAAAATATTATAATCCTTCCTGGGTAAGATCCCCCTAGAGCAGCTAGAAAGAAATAGCAGCTCGGTGGAATCAGAAGTTTTAATGACTCCTTCTGCCTCAGTTTACCATTTGAAAAAAAAAGAAAGCTAATTTACTGGCACTTTAGAGATACTGTGGGAGGTGACCTACTTGAAGTTTGCAAACCATTTTCCTTTATAATTTTTAAACAGTGTTATTTAGCTACGGGGAGGGCACTTGTGAACAATTGCAACCATAGGCTTGAAATCATAATTGTAAGGTATCTTTTGTTTAATAAATTCACACTGAGAGCATTTGTATCACCTTCACTGTTTTCAAGTACCTTAGTGAAGGCTTCAAACCAAATATATGCTCCCATCTTAGAGAAAGACCCTTCTCCTCTCATTGGTAGCCTAAAACATGAACAATAAAAATAGTAATAGTAATAGTGATAGCAATAGCTGTAGCAATAGCCATAGTAGTGATAAGAATAATAGTGACAATAATAATAATCATTATCATAATAATGAAGCTTTTGGTGACCAAAAAGCTTCCCATTGGTTTCAATGGATACTAGATATAAGCTCAAGTAATCTAAATTTAACCTCCTTGACTGGATCTTTGTATAAAACTTTGTGTAGTACTGTTGATGTCACTATTGTAGCAGGAATTCACAAAATATATTTTTCAAAGTCTAATGACCTCTAATGATACTAAAAGCCATAGATTCAATTGAGATATTGGTTTTGTGGCACACTGCAGTTTTTCCCAAGCCGTTTCCTCATACCTCGGTATTCCATAGGTGATAATTACTGATTTCTCTTTTCATCCCACAGGAGCCGATGACCTTATAATCTCTTCCTTTCCTAACAGACCCTTTTTCCTCACTGGTGCCCTCTACGTTTTTCTCTCAGATTGTCTAATTGAGTAGCATAATTAAATTAAACTCAAACCAGTTATTTCCACTCTAGAATTGCTTTGAAATTGCTACTTCTATTCCAGACCTAAAAAATACCTATTCTTTTCCTCTGCTTTTTTTTTTCCCCTTCAAATTTAGCTATGTGGTAGTTCAGATACAGTTATCATCTTTCTTAAAAATCTTGACTCGCTGAAGTCATTATCATCGTAACAGTGTAAAAGAAGAAAAAAAAAAGTATCTATCCATGTTTTCGACTGTATACTTTTTCAAAATGTTTTCTATAGTCCCAGTTGCATTCTGAGCAGTGTTATTCCGGAGAAGGATGGGAAGGCCCTGTTCTGTAAGTAGTCAGACTTTATATAATGCTGACAAAAAAATGAAAATGGAAATGCCTGGAGATGGTCAATCAGGGCACCAAGTTTCTGTGGAAACCTTCAAAACTCTATATCTCAATGGAGGGGTTTTTCCCTATAGACAAGTACAGTTGTAGAAAGAAAGAAAAATTAGGACACAGATCTAACCCAAAAATGTAATGACATTAAATTTAAGTCCAATGAGCACTTCTGATAGAAGTCTAACATGTATAAATGGAGGTATCATATTATTATTATGCTCTATTACATTACTTGTTGTGACCTGAAATAAACATTTGTGAAACTGTCTACTCTGGCTCAAGGACAGGACAAAATGAGAAAGCAGGGAAATGTTAAGTCTTGTAAAGGAAAACCATGTTTTGGACTAACAACTATTTTCTTGTTTGTTTGTTTTCTCTAGATCACATAGCATTACAATTTTTTTGCTACTATCGTATATCAATTTCTGAGTTAGTAAGTGATCTGGTTTCCAAGCTATGACATTTACATTATTGGTCGTCCTGGTTTCCAGGAAATATTCTTTCTCTACTGTTCCTCAGGGAAGTTAAAGAGCAGTAAAAAGAGAAGCCGCAGTTACACTTTCTTTCTCCCTGCAGCTGGTGGAAGGAGCCTGGCTTGAAGTGAACCTCTGGGAGCAGCACTGGGCCCCAGAGGAGGAATTGCCCAGACCCTGTTTATGCCCTGGGCTTGGAGCGGTTTCACGGCAGCTCGGCACTGCTGCCATCCTGGCAGTTTCTGCTGTCAGCAGATCTCTCAAGACTGAAATACAGCCCCATGATTGCTCTCGTTATATCTGTTATCCCAGGTCCAACCAGATCAACACAGGAATAGAAAAAACACGGTGCTAATTACTCCCTAGTTATGACTGTGGTGGGGTAACAGATTCTTTCACATAAAAAGCTGTATCAGGAAAGCTGGTGAAAGTTTATGGGAATATAAACAAAGTGCTGACTTCCTTAGCAAAAAAAAAATATGTCTCATTCCGCTTTTTAAAGAGAAAAATTAGCAAGAGTAGAGAATATCTCCCATGAGTCTTTATGCCAACCCCATTTATTTACTTTTCTGTCACTGTTGAATGTCCACTAACCCTGCTTCTGAAAGATGTTTTATTTTGGAATCAGACTCTAGATCAAAAACTTCATAATAATTTTTCCAGTGTACCATGAAGTATGGGCTTGATATGCTAACAGGTTAATTCAGACACTGGTAAGCCCACCTATATCAGCTAGGTAATGATTGCCTTCTCCCTTTTAATTTTATTAAATTAACATAAGAAAGAAACTGCGATGCAGAGGCATGGGCATGTGCAAAACATGCTACAGTGTATGAATTTACAGACAAGTAATTAATCTATAGTAACTGCCCTGGGCAGACTCCTCTCCCAAAATGTATTTTGGGGTGGCAAATATATTCACTCAAAGGCCAGCAACTTAACATGAATTTGCAATTAGCACTGAATAATTGTGCAAACGACCCGACTTTGTGAATTCACTCTCTAGCTTGCTTTGTGATAGATTGTTCATAATTTCACATGCTAAAGCCTGACTACGAATGAACCTCCACATCTTCATCTCTCTTAGCAACACAAAAAGTTGCTTATATCGGGAAAGTTTGTACGAGAAAGTGGGCAAGTCATGACAGTAGGAAGCACAGGTACACTGGTATAACTGCATTTTCACTGGAATTGTAGCACAGTATTACTAGCCCTTTTCATGTTGCAATCAATGCAGACTAATGCGAAACTTGTCCATAGATCGGCACTAATATATATGCTAATGTACAATAGAAAACTGCCCCTCCTCTGCTTAAAATGATGAAATAATAAGCACACAGATCACCTCTCTAAGCAAACCCCCTCCCAGCATTTGGCTTTTGAGTGAAGTAATGATGACCAGAACTAAGATGGATCAAAGTTCATTTGCACCTTGTCACCTTCATAAAACTGACTGCTTGTATTTTTCACATGCCAAATTTTTTTTTGTAGATTGAAATACAGTTTAATTTCAAAAAAATTGATCCACAATGTATGACAGTAAATGAAGAAACAACTAATGAGCAGGTCATTTTTCCTCATTGAAAAGCAAACAAAGACCAAATAAATATTTTCTTCATTATTTGAAGAGTCACTAACGAACCAGTTCCCCTCAGCTTATTTGAAATGCAAACAAACAGTTTTACTTTACATGCACCAAGTACCAGCAATTTAATGGTATACACAGTCCTAATTTCAGCCCTGGTGTTTTGTCAGTCTAGCACTACATTCTCAAATGCAGGATTATAACTTTTTCTGGCACCAAGTAAAAATGCGGAGAGCTGCAAAATGTTAGAAAAAGCAGTACTTTTCTATTTGCCTAACGCCTACTTATACCACAAAGAGGAGATGCTGCTGTCATTACTAGCTACAAATATTTACATAAAGATATATCAAGGGTACTGCAAAGTGCCTTGGAGTGCTGCCCCTAGTACAGATCCCATAGGGCAGGGGAATGAGCATTTACACCCACGCTGAATATCTGCAGAGAGTTCTCACTTTCCTGCCCTGGGGAAGCTGATTTCCAACCATCCCAGAGATTAGCTGAGAAGGGACTGCACTTCTGGAGAAGTCAGAGATGTTCTAGTACATCCAGTGTAGCCTGATACTCAAAAAAAGTCAGGTGCACGTAAGAGCAAAAAGTCAATGGCAGTGGCAGGTACTTAGGACCTTGGGCAATCAGACCAGAAGGCGTTCAGCTTCTCTTAATCTTCCCACAGGGGGATCAAGTGGGTCAGAGGCCATGAATGGTTCAAAGCTCTTAGAGGAATGGGTGTACTTTGTCACTTTTTCGGTTCTGCACTCTCCCTCACCTCGCATTTCTGACATCTTTTCTAACTAAAACAGCAAGGGAAACAGCCTGCCCTGTAGCTGGTCTCTCTAGTTTAATTAAAAGCTTTATTTCTGCTTTGTACAGATTGTGCTAACTGGCATCAGTTTCAGCAAAGGAGAATACTGTCTTCGGTCCCACCAGTCATCTCCAGGTCAGCAGCAGAGGTACAGTCCAGTGGAGGAACAAGGACAGCTGAGATTACTTTCCATACTCACATACTTCTGTTTCATCTTCGTTTCACTTCTTCCTTCTCCCTTTCTGTGGAGGGCAAAATCTTTTGCTCTGCACGTTTTTTAAGAAGTGTAGTGCTTTCTATATGAATAAACACTCATTTCCCTTGTCGCTGCCCAACAACATGTTCTCTTTAGCATGAAAATGATGCAGTGGTTAAGTAGAATTACTTCTCCAAAGTCTCTCAAATGGCTTGGAGTGGTTACAGTCTTTGATGACTCTACAGCTGTTTCATACTCACCGTAACTCTGGCATGCAAAGGTGCTTCTTCCTCTTCTGCATCTCTGAAGGTTTAAAAATAAATTTACCAGGAGCAAATATATATATAAAAAAAGCCCTCAATTGTCTTACCATTGTAAATTCTGTTGCATCCTAATGGAAGCTAACTGGCGTGAGACAATGCCTCACATGGACTGCATGTGTTAAGAATATCTGAAATATTTGCAACAATAATATCACAAATGCCAATAACAGTTTCACGTTTCAGCCCCTTGCCTTCAATCCATGCTCCATTGCAGCTCCATTTTTTTCTGGGCCATGCCAAAGCGCTCATTTTGCCTTTCCTAAAGCAGGATGCCAAGTATCATGGACTGGCTTTCTGCTTGGATTTGATATTTTCTCTCTCATAAACATTCAATGTTCACTGCTAGCTTTGAACAGTAAATTCAGTATAAAATGATAATTCTTTTTTGGGTCCAAAAGCTGTTTACTTTCTTAGTTTTAAATATGCAAATTTGGCCTCAATCCCACAGATTAATTTGAATAGCATTTATCTTCAGGTTGAACTTCCAGTATGCAAAAAGACTTTTACGATACAGAATAGATTTTACAACAGGTTCATGTAGATTAAAAATGAATATTTTTTGCTGGACTAAGAATAAAATCAATAATGTGTTAGCTATTCAAGTCTCTCTGTTTCGTAATCCATTCAAAAAGTCATCTAGACATGGTCCTAGGCAACCAGCTCTAGGCAGCCCTGCTTGAGCAGGTGGGTTGGACCAGATGACCCTCCCAGAAGGGACCAGACGAGGTCCCTTCCAACCTCAACCATCCTGTGATTCTGTTATTTTTAAGGATTAAAAGGCAGCACAAGAAACGAAGGGAACATCTCAGTATTCTGAAGATTTTTTAAAAGAAATTGTCAAGACCACAAAAATAGTTGGTTGTTAAAACAGAATTACAATTTTTGTTGGTGGTACCCAGATATTGATGGGTTTTGTGAAGAAGAATGATGTTAAAAACAGGCAGATTAGGGTACTTTTTCTATTCAATGAGGATTTTTAACATCATGACTGTTTCTGTTCTTATCTCAAAAAAATCTTTTGAAGATTTTCTCCCAGACAACCAGAAAGAGAGAGACAAAGTAAAGATCCTACTGCTTAGGATTTTCAGCTGACATACAAGCACATGTAAGTTCTATGCCATATTAGGACTTCCCACCTTTCTTATAAATTGATATACTGAGGGCTTCTTTTGGGTTAGCGATTTCTTTTGCATGACGCAGAGTACACTGAAGCGGACTCTTTCTTGTGATGCAAGGTTAACTGCAGGTAATGGTTCACAGAATCACAGAATGATAGGGGTTGGAAGGGACCTCTGGAGACCGTCTAGTCCAAGCCCCTGCCAGAGCAGGTTCACCTAGAGCAAGCTGCACAGGAACGCATCCAGGAGGGTTTTGCATGTCTCCAGAGTTGGAGACTCCACCACCTCTCTGGGCAGCCTGTTCCAGTGCTCTGCCACCCTCACAGTGAAGAAGTTCCTGCTCATGTTTAGGTGGAACTTCCTATGTTCAAGTTTGTGCCTGTTACCCCTTGTCCTCTCCCTGGGCACCACTGAAAAGAGCCTGGTCCCATCCTCCTGACACCCACCCTTTAAGTATTTATAAGTGTTGACAAGATCCCCCCTCAATCGTCTTTTTTCAAGACTGAAAAGACCCAAATCCCTCAGCTTTTCTTCATAAGAAAGAGAGGTGTTCCAGTCCCCTAATCATCTTTGTAGCCCTCTGCTGTACCCTCTCCAGCAGTTCCCTGTCCTTCTTGAGCTGGGGAGCCCAGAACTGGACACAGTACTCCAGGTACGGCCTCACCACGGCAGAGTAGAGGGGGCAGATAACCTCCTATTCATCCTGTTGTTTCCTCACATCCTTTCTTTCCACTGAAGGTATATGGCTGATGTACAAAGAGTTCCAGCCAAGAAAGTCTTTGATTTTTGTCTCCTGAAAAAGTGAATGGGATTTCTCACTAGCAAAATTGGGTCTTGCCCCTAAAGGCTTTGGGGACATGGGGCACTTTATCATGGGGCACTTGAGAACTGAAGGCTGCTCCCGGATTTAGTTAGGTTAAAAAAACACGGATGGAGGACACTGAGGTTCAAGACCCTGGTTTGAATGACAGAATTGATTTGCAATGTCAAACCGTTGGTTTCCTCTCTTATCACTAACCTACTGACTACTATGGAGGTGTCTACTGGTGGGTGGTTTGGTGGGGTGGAATTCCAGGAGTTCAAGATCCAAATTGTGACTATTTTTCATGTACTTTGAAAACAGCTAGATTGTTTTTGACACATCAGCATTTTCTGATTAAAGATTTATTCAATGTTTTCTAATTTCTTCCAAAGCTAAACATTTGGGACTTATGGGATATTCATATTAGGAGATTTTTATAGTGATCATCAGTGTTAATTACTGTTCTAAAAAATAAATGTATGCGATTACCATTCAAAACTGAGACAAACAGGGCATTTCCTACCAGTACATGATATTTATTTTAGACACCAAACAGGTAACTTTCATAAGGTATTTGAAAGGATGTTCTTTCTAAAGATAAATTCTGCAGTAATCAAGAACAAAGAAAAGGATTCTTTCACAAAGAACAGATTTTACGGCAGCTGCAAAATCACTAAGGACAGGGGTAGACACACATTGCAAAATTAAACAATTAACAGTAATTATTTAGAATAACTTTGCAGTGCTCTTTTCTGATTTCTGACTTCACTAGTGATTTTGTCTGGGAAAAAAAAAAAGCAAATAAGGACTGAAGAATCTCAACCACCTGCCGCCAAAACTGCAGACACAAAGACTCCATAATGAGTTGCATCTTACTCGCATCTTCTTCAATGAGACTGCTGTAGCTGAAAGCCCTGACTGCAACAGGTCAGCAATCCTATCCATTTAGCCTTACTGGCAATAGCTGAAGAAAATCCATGGTGAATACCTCAAAAAAGGTCATCTCTTGTGCTTTTGATGAGCTGGTTTATCCAAGTCTTACCTATGCTGAATAAAAATTTATGTTAACTATGTCTGGAGAAATCTTGCTGACCACTCAAACAGTGCTGGTACATGTAGTAGAATATGGCTATGTTGGTACGTGCAGCTCCTTGCAGAGCACAGGGACCATGACAGACTCTGCCTTAACAAAAAAAAATAAAAAAGTAATGTCTGCAGCTGCATATGAAAAACAGATATGTTTCTTAGGTAACAGAGCGAAGGGCAAAAAAAATATAAAAACATGTTTGTGACTGAGATTGTACCTAACCTCAATAAATTTAGTCACAGATGTATAGATGTGTTTCAGAGAAGTCAGAAAACCAAAAGCTGACATTACAGCTCGTTCTGTCTCCCAGTCAGCCATCTGTCCTCGGCCTTTGTTTCTGCTGAAGCCTTGTTGTCAGGCCCCATTTTGCCACTTGAGCTGTGATAATCTGTTTTAGTTCTACATCCAAGACAGCGTTATTTCTTCAGTTTCAATATCTCCAGGTGAGCGAGTCAGTATTTCCGTTCCTACTTATCTTCTGTCTGTCCCTAATACTAGCTGGAAGCTACCTTGATAGCAGTTTTCATCCAGGGCTTGGAAAGCAATTTTCTCAGCACATGGGCCTCTTCAGGGCCGTAAGAATTTTAACTGTGAAAGCTTTTTACCTCCTGTTGGCTTTTTCTCCCTAATGAAGTCCTGATAACATTTATGTGGTGTCCCAGAATGACACACCTATTTCATGAGATGGATGGGGGTGAGGAAACTACTGAAGTCCTCTCTTGTTGGCCCCTGCTCTGCACTACTGGCATAATCAGATGGGCATGGTGACAAGTGCACTCCCTCCCTCCTTACAGCACATTTGGTCCCAACATCCCTGTCTTTTATGGGGGAAAAGTTCAGTAAACAGGGGATCTACTCCTGGAAGAAGAGCAGCATGGAGATGGCCCTCAGCCGAACCTGTGGAAGCCAGTCAAGGAATGGGGAAGGAGGGTGGCAAGACTGATGGCCTCGATGCATCATTTCCAGGGAAGTCCGTTTGGGGACACTCTGACTCTATGAGCATACAGATGCTGATGTAATCGGTGACAAATGAAGGCTGATAATAATGATTATAATTGCATTCAGTACTGTTTTGCTCAGGTGCAGAAGCTTTTAACTTCCCAAAACAATTGTAAATGACTTTATTTAATTAAGTGATTAAAAAAGCCCTGAAAAGATCTGCACATAATGTGAAGCTGTGTGCAGCGTGTGCTGGTTTGGAGGGCTGCCTGCAATCACAGACGGGTTCAGTCCAAGACAAATCATACTGAAAAGTCATTCTGATGTCATCTGATACTTCTCACAGTGTTTGGGGAGACAGAAATGACTTTGGGCATTGAAATAGACATTTTTTCTCCCTTTGCAATATAATTTATTATTCTCAGCACATAATCAATCTAAAGGCTCGTTTGAATACAGGGAGACGTGCCATTGCTCTGCATCAGGAAAAATTTCTTAGGCTGAAACATTCCCCCTTGCTACTCCCCTGCCTGAAGGAAAAAGTGGGTAGAGCAGCCTTCGCATGCCTTCTTTCTCTCTCTCCAGCCAATTATTTCACATAAACCTGCAGAAAAATGTTCTGTCTCTTTTCTCTCCTCTCCTTTCCTCCATTTGTTTTTGCTCTGGACTGTATTTGGTGCCTGAATTACACAAAGAGCCCGAGGATGGGGGAGGAAACACATCCTGCTGTGGGGCTGCCCAAAGTCCTGGGTCTGCTCTCATCACGGGTCCAGAGTCCACGCACCACATGTGCTCCAAAAGCAAATTAGCTTTGGGAGTGGAAATGCAGTGGTTTTGTCAAAATAGTACTGCGCTGACGAGCCCTGCACACCGGGGCAGGGCTTTTTGTCTCATGGTTATGCTGCTTCTCTGACTAATATTTCTGCTTGAGCACCAACAAGACTGCCCTTACAGGGAATTTCCAAAGCAATCTGTGTTGGTATGCAAATGCTGTTAGTGATCATAATTGTGATCACTGCAAATAAATATATATATATAGTATATGGATAAATTCATGCGGATCTATATGTACACTTATATGTACGTACATATGTACACATTCCTACACACATGTACTCGCATCCTCCCTATCAGTTGTGCTGACACAAGCAAACCAACTTTATGATCAGTGACACAGATTAACCATATATTACATGAACAGAGGCATTTGCCTGATCGAGTGGAACAAGGAATAAAGGTAAATTTGCCAATTCGAGGAGAGCATCTTGCTGCACTTAGTATATTAGATAGGTATTTTGTTCCACCATCTCTTCTATAATGCAGTTAAGTCTCTCATTGATTTGTACTTGGAAGTGTCAGAGTTCATCTAAATAATGGTATAGAAGTTGCAGGGGGGGGGAATCTTTTCAGAGATGGTATTTAAAAGCATTTACAGGATTGATTCAAGGAGGGTTTGTTGGTGATCAGGATCTTCTACAAAGAACAGTAATTTCAGTTCAAACAACAACTCCCATAATTGTGAAAAGAGACCACTTTACAAAGGGAAAGCTTTTCTACAGTCCACAAAATCAGTTTTTAAAATTGAGTCTAAGAAGTTGAGTGTTTTGTTCTGGGAAAGTTGCTTAGTAATGTTTGAGGTTTCCCTGACCTTTACTTGCCTAAGGGAAACTTGAACTGGAATAAGCACCAACTGTGCATGTGTGCATCGCCATATATTATGAAATAAAAGCTTCCTTTTATCCTTTTATTTGTGCTTGTGAATTAAACATTTATGAAAATATATGCTACTTGATCTGAGGTGTGATTTGTGTTTTGTTTCATGAAAAAGACTGCAGCTCAATTCATCCTCCATAAAGCTGCCAGATTTGTTAATAGAATCAGCAAATATAAGACCCTGGTACATGCCAGCAGGTATTTTTTATAGTGGCACAGGAATTTGAATGATAAACCCCAAAGAAATCCTCCTGTCCTGCAGATTGAGTAGATATTGCAAACAAGCTCCTTAAATGTGAAGACCTGCATCTCCCAGGAGAACTGGTGGAATCCCCAGTGGTCGACCCACATCAGACGTGGTCAGCAAAACACTTGAAAAGGTTGTAGTGTAGGGAGGAAGTCTGCACAGGCCAGGGAATAGACTGGCGGACTGAATAGTCTTTTGCAACTCTTCTTTGATGAGGTACCATCAAAAATCTGCTGGAGAAATCATGATGGAATTGGTACCAAGATATAATTTTAAAGAAGTTTTAATGAAGAAAAATGTAACAATGGAGTCCTTAAATACTCTTTACCTTCTTGGCCTATGGATGAAAATTCAGTGTAACAAATTAAAGTCTTCCATTGGACAAGAAGTATCTTTGAGAAGCATGTTTTGGGGAAAAGAATAAGAATTTCAGATTCTATCTTTGATTTGAGATATGTGCCTTGGGTTGCATCTAATGACTATTGTAGTCTAAAGGAATAGTTTTATTCCATAATGTTTAGTCATTCCAAAAGCTATATGTTAAATTTTCAATCTTTTATGCTTCAGGTTGCATATCATATCACTTGATTTCTATGAAGATGAGGGTTTTTTTCCCACTTTGCTCATTGCTTGGTGAAGGAATGAGAGGGGTGAAGTTTACATACAAGTACTCGATGAAATTAAGACTATGCACATGAAAAATAATTACCCAGATACAGAAATGTTCGTGATGACTGCTGGTACTACAGTGTTATGAAGGTGTGACTAATGTAACAGCCACCAACCTGACCAGCAGAATCACAACTGGAAGAACCACATGTCCAAGAGGAAGGATAAGAGGTCTCAGGAATAGGGTAGGGGATAGCAATATAAGCCTGGTAGTGGAGGTAAGGGAAAGAGTGTCAGGCTGTGTTTCTGCCATGAAAATAACCTCTTTGTTAACATGCCCAGGTGGGAGCGGGAATGCTCCTTTTGCCCCAGAGCAACCCCTGCTCCTACATCCAGCCCTCCTCCTGCTACCACCTAAAAAGCCCATAATCCTTTCCAAAACACCCTAGACCAGCACCCCTTCCCCCTAGAAACTGCCTGCATGACCTGAGCTTGGTCATACCCTCACGGTGCCAGGGGACCTATCACATACTGTCCTGCCCTCTTCCCAAAATCTCTCACACTTTCTGTGCCAGTGCCACCATCTGGAGAGCCCCCTCTGTAACTGTTGGCCGGTGTCAGACCTCAGTGCAACACATAACGTCATGGGTGTGTGGTCTTCCCTGTTTTATAACAACACACACGCAGAGACACAGAGACTGACGGGGTGAACTGGAGGCTGGGAAAAGGAAGTGGTCCAAGTAACATGGGATGTGTGCTGGCTCTGCTCTCACTGATGCTACAAGGCTGCAGACCAGACTCTGTTTTAGTATGCTCAGTGTCGTGGCTTTTAACATTCTGTTATGCTTTTGAAAACTTTCAGTCATGAAGAATATTAATCTGCATTTTCAGACTTTGGTCTGAGAGTCCAATGCAGTTAGACAGAGGGAAGGGAGAGGAGGGGAACTGTGAAGCATCAGATACAGTCAATCACCGTATAATGTGTGACACAGTCCACTGGAGAGGGAACGATAAATTACAGCTCTGTGAGCACCTCCACACCTTGCAGTAAGTTTGTGCCTGCTTCCTGATGAATTGGCACAGCTGCTTTGTACCAGGCTTGAAAAAACCACGCGACCTAGTCCCAGGATATTTTTCCTCATAATCCAAAGGAATTATCATATAAATTCCACTCTAAGGGTAGGGATTATATCCTCACGTAATGTCACCCTTTTCCTTTGGGATTCCCCTGAGTCACTGAAAGGATGTTAAGTATTTTCTAGTAATACCTTTCAAAATAAAAGTAAAATTTTCTTGAAAGAAGCTTGCTTTTCTAAAAAACATGGTGGAATATCTGGATCAAAACAGCCAAAACCCCCTACTTTCTCCTCTGCCTTAAATCTTTGTACTCCAATTCTTTCAATTCTTCACCTTTTGAAATTAAATTAAAATAAATAAAATAAAGACATGGGAAAATAAGTAAATAAAGACAATAACAATCAGGAAATAACGAGTTGGAAAAGTTTGAATTAAAAAGCATCGAAGCATTATTTTTTAGTTTGCTTCATTTCTCTTACAAAACTGACATTAAATCTTTCTACTGTAAAGGGACAATCACTACAAATAGTGAAATTTTCAGCATGTTTGAAAAGTTATTTTCCAGCAAAGAAAGCATTGGTGGAAAAGCTATAAACTATAGTCTATACCACTTAGTTTGTACGACAACATGAATTCTACAGATTAGCTGTAAATTGTCTAAAATAAACATTTCCTTTCACCAGTTTAGAATCTGAAGCTTTGCAGTTGCATAAGTTGGACTAAAGAGTTACAAAATGATTCATTTTATTTACTAAATACATACATTTTTATCTTGTTCGGTTCATTTCCACAGTAAACAGTCCTTATCTTCTTAATTAATCTGTTTGTGACTTTTTTATGCTTATATAATTCTTATTGTTTGTCACTGAACAGTCTCAATTTCTACTATGTTATATTTAATTTGGATAACCAGAGCCAAATACAGCATTCAGTGTGTGGTTGTACAATTTTATCTGAAGACTTTATGGCTTCAGGTTTATTTCTATACCACTATTTATGCTTCTTGCAGATTTCCAGGTGCATGCATGTGATTTTACTGCCACAGCCACAACTGGACTGAGGTTTATTTTGAATGTGAAATGGTCCTTTACATTTATTTTAGAGGTTTGTTAACTTAGACTTCACCAAATCTACTGGGGTATGTCCAATTATTGTCTTGCATTTACCGATATGGAACTACAGCTGCCTCCATACTCTCTACGAGATCTAGCCAAGCAGCTTGGGGGTGACTATTTTTTCTGCTTTGTTTTCTGTCTTTAGCTTTTCCTAATCCCTGACAGTACTTTATCTTTCATATCATGACAAGTTAAGTTCCTTAATAGCTTCTTGTAATGTACTTTTTCAGAAGCTTATGAATAATATCTGATGAATCACAGATTCAAACTGCTCTCTGAACGTGCAGGGGCCAGGAAACAAAAAGGGAATCAGTAGATGAAAGTAATTTTGAATTGTGCCAGTAAATCCAAAACTGACTAGGCTGCTTCCTTAAGGAAATACTCTGCCCACTGCAGAAAAGACATAGGCTCTGAAACATGAAATGGAGTCTGAGGATTTTATTTTGTCATGGGCGCTAATGCACCAAATTGTTGATCTCTTTAAAAACCAATTGAAAAATATTCCACCTAACTGTCTAAGTCGTGTCTCTGGTTTTAACGTGGCAGACCTAGGTCTGTGTGTCTGATGGGTGATGCTGGGAAGGGCATGGAAACAGCATGGGAAATTGAAGAAGGGAGATGAAACACAGTCCTCATACTATCTAAAGCTCAGGTCCACAGATATTAGTGACTGAAAGCCTTTGACAGGAGGGGATTTGTAGAAACACAATGGGAAATATGATTACTGCTAAGGGCAGTTATTCATGTTATTGCAGTGCTTGGGAGGGTCCATTTAGAAGCCAAGTGTGTATTTTGCTCTGTGCCTGCACATAGAAAACAGGTGTCTCGAGGAATGGGTCAGCCACCTGAGGTTTGGAGCCAAACCTGGCACAGAAATGGGAGCCAGGAAATGGGAGCTATGTACACCACCGGGTTCATCAGGAAGCTGAGGGTCACCAGAAACTAGAGTGACAAATCAGACTGATTAGGAAACAGTTATGTCCTTCCTTCATCCTCTTCTTTCACAGGTCAGAGAAACTATGACCTTTTGCTAAAAAACCAAACATTTAACAAATCCATGAGGAAGCAAGCGTATTTTACCTTAAGATGATATCACTACGTAATCTGAAAGTTGTAGTTCATGGGCTTGAAAGCCTAGGTGTCCCTCAAGGGATCAATCAAATATTAAGCTATATGTACCCAAATCCACTGTTGTTTCCTTACTGTGATGGCCTCTGAGACATTGTCAGCCCTGGGGTCCTACAGCCAGCGTGTGGGAAGGAGCGGGAAACCCAACCCAGAAGAATTTGTTCTGGGAATACACTCGTCTTTCTTCTATTTATACCTCAGGGCAATTTAAAATTTCTTTTAAGCCTTGAAAATGGTATTCATCTCCCTTTCACTGTTCCTTTTTCTTTTTAATGTTAATTCTGTAATGAGATCTTTTAATGCTCCAGCTCTCCTTGAAGATTTTTTTCCCCTGGTTTCCCGAGTATTTATCAATGCAAACTACTAAATGAGAAAAATACAGATATGGCTGCCAAAATAACGTCTGCAGTAGAGACCCTACAGTAGCTGCAGATTACATAGGCATACCCAAAGTAGCTCTAAAATTTGCAAGTTTGGATGGTAATAACAGCTGCTTCAGCTGCTGAGTCTTACTGAGCAGCTTTTATAACCCCTGCAGAATCCGCTGCTGCTGCTGCAGACTCACCCTTGCCCAGTGCTAAAACCGTAATCAGTATTCACTTGGCCGCTGTGACTACACTTCTAGGAGGTGCAATGGTACCTTTGACTACAGTGTAGACATAACTGAGAGAGAGGACAAATCACCACAAGTAGTAAAATTCTCCATAAGTTAAGAATACAGAATAAAGCTGTTCTCACCTGCAAATTTCCATTACAAGGATGAGAGCTTTTCTAAAACATAATCTTCTTGAAGGATAAAAAGACAGTGGTTCGCATGGTGATGAGAAGAAGGATATTGGAATGAAAATGTGGAGGTCTCTTGAAATAACTAGCAAACAAATGATCAGTAACATTGATGTGAGTAAACACAGAACTACGGAAATGTATAGTTGAATCCAAAAAACAGGCACAAGACATGGGCTGCTCTGAGGGTCAGGAAACAGTTTATTTTGTGCTGGTTAGATATATATGACTTCCTTTTGTGTGCAAAAGCTATGTTAAGTTTAAAATAAAAAACATAAACCTCATTTTTATTGCTAGATAGGAATGTATATTTTTTACTTCCAAGTATATTTATCCTGAATTGTTTTGGTTTTAAAGAAAAAAAATCTTAAATTTTACATGAAAGTAGTTTATATTATTCTATTGAAGTCCTATTTTAAAAACCTTTCAGCAATTGCCATAATTATATTGCCTTTTCGAAGGTCATCAAATATATCGAGTCTGAATTTACACATTTGGGATTTCTCGAGATCGTAGTAGTGGTGTAAAGTTTAAGATCAATTCTTGAATCTGCTAAAATTTTCAATATAGTTCATCCTGTAAATGTCTGTAAGCAGACATGTTGTTAACAGAATATTTGTGTAACATTTCTCCCCCCGGTTCTGCCCAAGGAGTTAGTGCATATTAGAGATTGTATGTATTTGGACTTTTAAATCATTTGGCTGCAGCACGGTAAATCACCACCTAAGTTTCAACTTTTCAGATATGTTCAATGACCAGATTTGAGGCATAACGAAAGAATGTGATTTTGGCAGAGAATTCAGACAAATCAAATATAGATACAAAATAATTTGGTAGAAGGAAAAATGTCTTTTAGAGGAAAGATAAAATCCCTTCCAGTGTAGGTGAGAATGTGACTGAGAAAAAAACCCAGGGAGCTAGAAGAGAAGAGCAACCTGAGATCACATATCCATATCCCTAACTGGTCAAAAACTTCATGGATTAATCTGGCTTTCGACAACATGAAAGAGAACTGTTAAAAACATGCATCCTTTCTTTGAGTCTCCAATAACCTGGGGAGAGCACCGCAGGGATTTGGGTTATCAAGGGTGACTGCAGCCTCTTTAAAATATTAGCTGCTTCCTTGCTTGCCTTATCGTTCCTCTCCTATGAAAAATCCACCTGATTTTGTCTTGGACTCTGTCAGCTGTTGATGTATTTAACCAGCCAGCCTTATTCACATCTTCCTGCTTGTCCGTTCTCCAGCTTTTAGGACCTCATGCAATTCCTGAGAGACAGTATTTAGAACTAAATCTATCAAATGACCTCACACAGGAAATAATCCATTTTATTCAATTTCCTTTGCCATGGATTTAGCTTGCAGACTTGATATACAGAATCCTCATTTTGGTGTACTAAACAAGATCAAAGGTGACTCTGACTATTCCAAATTCCTTTGAAAAGCTAATCTAAATCATTATGCTTTAGACAACTTCTCTCCTAGAAGCCTTTTCTTTAAAGAACCATTATTCTGCATAGCACAGGATCCGCTCAACTAAAATAAACTGAAACATCTTAGAATTTTACAGCTGCTGCAATTAAAGAGACATTCTCAGGCCAAACTTTTCTAAATCCATGGAGCAGAATATTTTTTGTTAGATTTTTATATATATACACACATATAAAATTTAGTGGATCAGTCAAGAACATCTTCAGAAATATTTTAAATCCAGATATCATTGTCTGTTGCCATATGCAAAAACTGAATAAGGAACCTAATTCAGTGTTCATTATGACTAAAAGCACTTTCGAGTTCATTGCTTTGTTCAAGCAGAATGCAAGAAACAGTCTTATGAAATTATAGGCCCTGATCCAGTGGATCTGAATTACATTGAATTGACAATTAAAGTGAATTGAAATCTTTAAGCTCTTTGTCTTTCAGCAGGTGATGCTGCAGGTAGTGGTAGCATTAAGAGCATATGATTTCTTCTGAAAATATCTCTGGGTAAGAATATCTCTTTAGTACTCCAAACATGGTAGCCGTAGGTACTAAAACATTCAAAGTATTGTCATGAAAATATTCATAAGACTAGTGCTTGAAAAGACAAGAATCCATTTTCCATAAGAGAGGCTGATTCCATTATCTGATTTCCTTTAAGAAAATACATGGATAAGTTTTCATGTTTATTTATAGCTGTTGCTTTCATTATATCTTGCCTTCTTATGTGCTATTTCATGCATTATGCAGGAGTGAAAATGAAACACGACCCAATGAAAATATGACTGCAGAATAGCCCTGAATTTCACCAACTTAAATCTCCTGAAAGTGCCCTGTCTTTGAAAAAGGGTGTACTTTCTGTGGCTGGTGAGAGAGGTATGGGCTGAGCCAGGGCGGTACCCAGGAGCTGGCTGGGCTTCCCGTCGGCAGAGAAGGCCACCAGTGCCCCGTCCTCTGGGGAGCACGCTGAAGAGGCACCACTCGGGGGTTTCAGACAGAGCAAACCCATGTCTCTGTGGCAATAAACGGAGAGACATGTCTGAAATATGTCTGTTTTTCCATACACGAAGGAACATAGCATAGTGGTTTTCTCTCTTGTTACCCAGATAACCTTCAAGTATTACTGCATCTAAACCGATGTATAGAATTTCCAGTGGTGGGTAGTTGATGCCTCCTTGGGCACGCCATTCATGCAGTGCCACTGACAGGACGTCTTCGCAGATTAACAGTGCTGGATATGAGTGACCAACTCTTACATCCCCTTTAAGAGTCTAGGGATACCCTTTGTTTTTAACAACTTTTAAAATATACATTTTTCTCCATTTTTTACTTAGCTGGACTTCCAGGAATTTAAAAAAAACCCACAACAACATAAATCACACCCCCTAATTCACTTGACTATTTCTAATCCTTTTTAATCTGGCCAGACTTCAACCATGAGAAAGATAATTTTATTCTTTTAACATTTGGTTTCACCAGTCTTCTGTAACTTTTCTGTTAGCTGAGAAAGCTCCATAAGGCATTTTATTACAGGTATTAATATGACATCTGACTAATACAGTCACCATTATAATTACAAAACCCTTGTTCCAAGAAGATAATTACATTTCATTTTCTTTTGATTCAATTATATTAGTATATTACACTTGCATATTAATTTTCCATTTTAGTGTTACATTACGATAAGAAAGTTTTATTTCTTTGCAATTTTGAATGTTTTTAAAGATTATATTTGATCTCAGTAATTAGATAATCAACAGAAAACATATAGCTGTATATAGAACCTGCTGTTACTGATATTAATATATTTTTTTCTGTAATTTTTTACTTCCAGACTTTGGCCAAAATCCATGAGAGTAAATGAAGTGCCCAATAAAATGTTAAAAATGAGTCACTTTCT
Organism: Larus michahellis; assembly: GCF_964199755.1. Lineage (NCBI taxonomy): Eukaryota > Metazoa > Chordata > Aves > Charadriiformes > Laridae > Larus > Larus michahellis. The sequence continues at coordinate 132,729,218 of NC_133896.1, forward strand.
GCTATGTGGCAACTGATATTGAGCTGGCCAAGAGACTGTCTGAAGTTATGGCAACCTTCGGTGTAGGTTCTGGGAACAGAATAGGTCTAAATAATCATTTGGGTAACTTTCTGTTAAATACAAGAACATTATCATTAACATTTTAACCTAAGCAAAACAATAAAGTTACTGAGAATAATGTCTCTCATCTTCAGCTGATGTCTTCGCACCGTAGTTACATGTTTGGGTAGAAGAATGATGCTAGTCTTGAAAAGGCACATGCACACACAAGAAATTTGGGGAGAATCCTTTACATAAATAACCTCCCACGAAACATGTCAAACATACAACCTTCACTTAAATCTCAATATCAGGCACTTCTGGCTGTGGCAAAGCTTTAAAAGCCAAAGACCTCATGAGAATTTCTCTGGGCAGAATTAACGATGTCAAGATTTATTTAAAGTAGCAGAATAGTTAGAAGATTGATGAAATCAAGGTTGTAAGCATCATATGCAAGTTAGGTATTTTTTTAATAACTTGAAGGCTTTTCCTTTTCCTTCCTGCCCACACCATAATTTTTGTTAAAACCCTTCCATAGGGTGTTCTGGATAAACGCCAAATTGACATTTTGGAGACATTATGGTCTCTGCATCTGCACAGAACAAGAAACAGCACAGAAACAAAAGTACAAATATCAATGTACTGCCCCAGAAATGGAGTGTCGGTCTGACTCTGAACATTTATAAATCAAAGAAGTGCGAGATTACTATCCAGTTGGAGGTTTCCCCTCCAGGGTACCCAAAAGCATGCCAATTAGTGCCAGTTGTGCTGACAGCTATTCATTAAGTCTATCAGGAAACTGCTCTGAGATTTAGGGCTTTCATTAATTCCTCTAAAAGCATCAGAGCGGGTGCTTTATCCATAGTGGGAAACCCGAATGCTTCTTTTTAAGATAGCTCATGTATCAGTGTAGTCGATAGCAATTTTGGTGAGGGTCATAAATGGCAGAATATGCTGCTTGACTTGCTCTTGCCTGCTGAACTAAAGCAACTGGCACTTACTGGCAGTTCTGGCCCTGACAGCGAGTCCTCTCTTTGTCTGAACTTCATAGCAGAATCTCACCATGCACACACTGCGCCCCAGCATGGGATGCAATCTGTAGTTTTCAGGCATAAGTTCAGATCATTCAGGCAAGCAAGAAGAGTGACAGGAAGGAAATTTCCACTCTTAAGTGTTTTCCTATACTCCAGGGAAAAGTAGCTAGGATTTTCCTCCCTCCCCGCTTCCCAGATGGGTGCCCTTAGCACCAGCTGGCTCACCCTACAGAGCCTCTTCTCTCGTGAGGCAGCATTCATCAGTGCAGACCTCGACTACTTTGTGTTCTGGGATTCAGCTGGCTAAATTCTCCTTAGCAACAGAAATTACTATGGATGATTTTCCTCTTTAGCTTATGACATGAAGGATGAAAGTTTAACACTCGACGCTTTTTCCTGGCTGACACAGTATGGATGCTATTATTATCCACATAAAGCTCAAAGTTTCTTCTATGCCAAAGTTTTGAGCTTTGAGTCCCAATGATTGCATTCTTCTCTAGAAGTAAAGAAACTCTGAACACTGTATCCAATTTTTACTTATTATCTTTCCATTTTTTTGTCACCACTTTCTCTGTTTTATGGAACGTGTAAATTTGCAATGGCATCTGCTATTTTATGTGTCTCTATCAATGTATATGCCTTGTATGTATCTCTATCATATAGCCTTTGTCGCATAAGCACACTAAACAGGCTTGGCCCTTGAAATCCTCACAAATAATTAATTTTTAAAAATTATTTTTATTTATTTTCTCTTAATTACTTCTTTTTCTGTGCTATGGCTTAAGGCAGGATGGTAGAACTGAAAATACTACCGGTACTAGGAAAGCAACAATAACAGATAAAATCTAAGCATATTCATCTAAGATCATCTCTATTTTTCTTCTTTCTTTCTTCAGGTTTGCAGAAAATTTGAGTTAAGACTTGAGAAACAGAGAATAAAGTTTGCCTCAATGGGAAACAATGTATGTATGGGTGATAATTTTTTCTTCTCATTTTTTTTTCCTTTTTAACAAAGACATTTCAATTTACTTTTATTCATTCAAATCCCAAGAAATATGTATTAGACAAAATGATTTCCATATTGTAGTTTTATATTCTCATATTTCAAATCTTTCTAAAAAGAACCAGCATATTTATTATTAATAACGCTAACTTCACAGGCTCCCCATTTGCACGTTGCCATGGTCTTACATAGCTTTAACTGAAATAAGTGTATGTATACACATATACACATATACACATATGGATTACATGAACTCAAGAACTACTTAAGAAAGATGGGCTGCTTCCCCGCCCCCCTCCTCCCCCACCCCAAAAGCATTAGATAGAAGTATCTACTTTGATGCCATAGTTTCAAAAGCCATTGTGTAACTCTTCAGGATACACTGTGAAGTTCCCGTTGACACTAATGGAAGCAGAATTAGTTTCATGAACCAACACTTCTGAAAACTTTGTGAAGAATCCACGTGTACAAATGCTTGCATGAACTCTAGAAGGGACCCAGGGCTTTTATTTTCTCCATCTACAAGTTGTTAACGCATTAGGCTGTAATAACTTTGACTTTTTTTTCCTCTTTCTTGATGTTTATGACATTTTTCTGTAATTTTTCCTCAGCACTGGAAAAATAGACGACTTGAGAAATCATTTAACATTCAGGCAAGTGTAATTGATATCTCTTTTTGTCTAGAATTTAAAAAAAGCTTTAGGTTGAGCTGCTTAGCTCCTTCTTTCTTTTCTTTGTTATTTTGTAATTGTTTATGCCCTTACTTCTTTTAAGTGATTCAGAAAATGACCTTGAAAATTAAGAGAATAAGGATTTTTAAAGAAATAAAAGCACTATATAAGCAGTAAAGCCTTGTATTACTATTTTGAAACTGTGTAACCACCTTACTGTCAGAGATCTAGACTGGCCCGTGGGGACTGGATGCCAGGGAGAGCTCAGCCACTGAGGGTGCATTCTCCAGGGACCACTGCTTTAACTCTTTATTACCTCTGAATCAGATTGTCCTCACAGGCTGCAAATAACCTTGCTCAGGAAGGACTCCCAGGGCAATGTCTTTGACTTTCTCTATGTCTAAGGCCAATTAGGGTCTGTTAACGACATTTCATGCCTTCTGGTCTCCCTCCCCAAGAGCATTACCGAAGTGTGAAGTTAGGGACAATTACACACAGAATTCATCCCTTGCTTCTTTGTTTTCGTAGAATCATAAAATAGTTTGGGGTGGAAGGGACCTTTAAAGGTCATCTAGTCCAACCTCCCTGCAATGAGAAGGGACATCTTTAATGTGATGACGTTTCTCGGAGCCCCATCCAACCTGACCTTGAATGTCCCCAGGAATGGGGCACCTACCACCTCTCTGGGAAACCTGTGCCAGTGTTTCACCACCCTCATTGTAAAAAATTGTTTCCTTATATCTAGTCTAAATCCACCCTCTTTAGTTTAAAGCCATCACTCCTTGTCCTATCGCAACAGGCTCTGCTAAAAAGTTTGTCCCCATCTTTCCTGTAGGCCCCCTTTAGGTACTGGAAGGCTGCTATGAGGCCTCCCCAGAGCCTTCTTTTCTCCAGGCTGAACAACCCCAACTCTCTCAGCCTGTCCTCATAGGAGAGGTGCTCCAGCTCTCTGATCATTTTTGTGGTCCTCCTCTGGACCTGCTCCAACAGGCCCATGTCTTTCCTGTCTGGTCAGTAAGACCTAAGTAGATGTAGTCCAGGGCACACTTTCCTGAGTGGTGCTTTCGGGTAGGCTTTTCCACATAGCAAATGCCTAAAAGGATTTGGAATGGGACTGTGGCCATTTTTGTCTAACTAAAGGTAATTTATGTCCATTTCTTGCTGGCTTTTGTTCAATTGTATCTGTGTACTCAGGTGACATCATGTATCCACAAAAGACCTCTTTATTCTTAGATGAAAACTGCTTTACTATTGAGAAATATAAAAACAGAAACTAGCTGTGGGTCTGGTAATATTTTGTTATAACCCTGTTCTTTTCCACTATAGAACAGTGAATTTCAGCAGATCAATTTATTTGTTAAATGCTTCCTTATGCCATAAAGTAGTATAGGGGAGGATGGACTCTTTTCAAGATATGCATGGAAACTGCTGCCAAAATGTCTTTTACTTAAATAGAATTAGAGTCCGCTTTTAATAATTAAAGTGCTTACATGTGACAAAAGGGCATCTAAAGTTGCACTGCCTTTCTGATTAATGCTTCCCAGCTACAAACCCAGCTGACCAAAATTATTATAAAAGATAAGATTTACAGTGCTGTAAATCTTTCCCCTTCTCCTAAAAGAATGAAACACTTTGTCTAAAATACTAAAAGCAATAATTTCTTAAGTTCAGTTGATAATGGGCATTTGAACAAAACGTAACCAGAAAAAAAAATTAAAAAAAGGAAAAAGAAGAAAGTTCCCATGAGAGATGTAGGTTTCCGTTCTTCTAGGAACCACAGTTCTGCCTCAGATGTCCACATCCTGAGGCCCCCTTGCCACAAAGGGTAAAGGAACAAGCAGAGCCGCCCAAGACAGCTATTAAGAGATTTTGAAAAGCAGGCATCTCATTCTGACTGTGGTTCTTGCTCTTAAATCTGGTTTGAGCTTATGAGCTTGTGTTGCCCTTGTCCTGTAGTATATGGAGAGCTGCGTATCTTTTGAGGTAGAGAGAGCAGAAGTGGAGACAGGCAGAAGAATGACAAATTTAGGAACCCACACCGCCATGGTGCTGTTTACTCAAACAGGGACGCCTTGCCTGCCTGTGTGCACGTGCCTGACTAAGTCATTTAAGAATAGTCGAAGTCTCAGCCCCTTCGTAGCCTATGGGAGTTTATGCACTGACTTTAATGGAAATGGGTTTTCAGTCAGAACTAGGGAACTTTCTTCACAAGGACATTTATTAGATTGGAATATAGTTTCCCATAGGAAGTGTCAAAGGCAATAATACTAATTCACTTCAAAAGCTTTTTTCCATTCAGCTTCTGTGATCCTATGAATATTTTGGTTTCCATTTCACTTACACTAATATATTTTTAACTCCAGCTTTGAGTCTGAGAAATTACATGTATTATATGCCCTATTTGGAGACACTCTTCCTTACTAAATACCACAGATTAAACGGAGCAACATTTTGTTTAATAATCATGTGAGAAAATCCGTAGTGTATATGGTTAAATATATAGCTAGAGCACTAGACCCAGCTCATAGTAGAATATAGTAAAATGGCATTTAAATTCTCAGTCTTATAGCGAATTGTGGTGACATTGCTCAATAGTTGTTACTAAATGAAGAATTTCAATTTACACTCAAAAAAAAAAATCAAAACTTTCTGTAGAGGAAGTAATAGGTCCAATTTTCCAACTAGCACTGCTTCAGAAAACTTCAATTATGAAGACCATTAGCCTGACCTCATTTACCATTACAGAACTCACATAAAACTGATTATAGTAGCAACTTATCTGTCATGCTCTTTTTAAATACAAAGAACAAGAAAAATCGAATCAATGTAGCAATTATACTAAAATATCTTCATTTTTCATAGTTGTTTCTATACATTAACAAGAAAGAACAATGTAACCAATGAAGTAATAACTTGTTTTTATCTGATCCCCATTTTTGTCAGAAAAAAATTAAACCCCTGAACTAATTATTTTAAAATTCTTCTTTTACCCTGCCTTACTTTTTATATCCTGGAGGAGAACAAAAATTGATGTGTTCAGTGAAATAGGTAACCTAAATGCTCCTCTTTTCTGCATATATTCTTGTAACGTGTGTTGAAGAGAGGAAACAACAAACAATTCAATGAATGGACTACTGTAGGAATTGAAATCTTTCTATTCTTTCCCTCTTGGATGACTTATCCTAGGCTGAAAGGAAGTGCAATTTGATGCCTTTTCTAACACAGTTTTAGATAGGGTTGCAGCTGGGCCTCACCAGCAAGGCACCTAGAGGTGTTTGCATTCTGCTCCCTTCCTCCTCCTATGAGCTGGTCTGAGAAGAGCAGTACTCTGCAGACAGTGCTTAGACACCCATGTGGGCATCCACACAATACTGCTCAAAAGAAGTATCCCCCTGAGCTGGAATGGCTGCAATTTTATAGGCCATCATTGATTTAAGCTGAGTTTAAAGTCAGGATTTTCATTAGATGTAGGTTAAGGGAAGTAACCTGTTTCAGGAGGATGCGATGCGCAGGGCAGGATCGAAGTTGGCGCTTGTGTTCACTGGTTTGTTGAACGTTGCAGTTCTCTTCTGCAGTGAACACAAGTCTCCAGCTATGGCTAAAGGTGGTGCTGAATTTTACTGAATGTACAGCTGCAGATACATGTCTCTAGCTGAGTGCTGTACAAGTCAATGTCAGAACCAGGGGATCCCTCTTTGGCTTCCGAAGTGTATGTAACCTGTTTCTGTCTCAGAGACATGGTAGGACTTTCAGAATCCAGCAACAAGTCCATGTTCTGTGAAGGCTGCCAGCTTGAGTCCTACTTCCGCACTTAATAACACAGCCCACCTCAAAACCACTCCTCCCTTCAAGAATTTAAGGAATTACAGATATGATACTCACTTATTCATCTCCTTCAGTTTGGAACTGTTCCTGAAACTTAACTTATATTCAGTCCTAAGTCAAGATTTAACTGTGTGAATGCATACATACATGTGTATATAGACATTTATTTTACACATACGTATGTCTTTACATATGCACACACATGGAAACACACTCATGCAGCACAGTGACCACTATTACCCTGGGAATGACAACAAAGTATTCAACTTACTGACAGTTGCCCTCATCCAGTCAGGAGCAGCAATGAGCCTAACTCATCAGTCCCTGGTCCTCCAAAATGAATCCTTAGTGCTGAATTTACTGCCATAGCCTTGCCACCCACATGTCCCTCCCTTAAATATTCCTGTTGTCACTAATCCTCATTCTAGTATTAGAATTTAGAGTATTATCCATGTAGGCAATTCTGGCTCCAAGCTTGACTATAGTACACACTACAGTAAAATTACCATTATAGTAGAGGACCTCGTTATCCCCTTAGTTAATGGTAATACATCTTTACAAACCCTTACTCTTGTCCTGTGGTACTTGGGTAAGAAATCAAGCATTTCAGGTTCTGCTGAGTCCTAACCCTCGAGTCTAATACCAAGATCAGTATGAAACTCGATTTTTCCAGAGATGCAGTAAATCCTACCTGCTGTCAGAACTATGCCACAACTTTTTTCACTTTCCAATGATGGGCTTCACGTGAGCCCTCAAGTCCTTGCACTTCCCAAAAGGAGAATGATGTCTCTTGCCTTAAACTCGAGCCTCATCCGTAATGTAACTTTAAATATAATCAGTCTATAACTTTCCATAGTTACTACCATACCCCTTGGAATCGGAACAGATTTGAAATTATTTGGTCCTGCTGATGTCCCTGATCCTCGTATTATCAGCTTGAGAGGATCTAGAAATTAATGTGCCTGACCAGCTGCTGCTTTCAGCCTGAGATCTGACCCATGACACTCCAAAATCACAGTCTAGTTGCACCAATGCAAGCTAGAACCATAAATCATAATCTCAGCCCCTGCTGACACCCAGATTCTCAACTCTATAAATTTAGAAAGATACAGAAAAGAACCTAACTCCTAAACTGTAACCTATGTCTGAATGCCGAGTACCATCCTTTGCTTATTCATAATCCAGCAACCCTTTCTTGTTCAGGACTACCCTTCAAGATGCAACTACATCACTGCAGCTCGGCCCAACCCTGCAAGCCTTCTACCTTGCTTCTATCAAGAAGAAAACACTTTTTCATCTAACCTCTGCCTTTACACCTAAGATTATCATATTCCTTGTTACTAAATGTAAGCCTTTGTTTGACCACAGCAATAATCCTAGCTATTCATTCTTTCCTGACCTGAACCCTAAACTGAAGCTGAGCCACATCTTCCTCATCCAGAAATCATTAGTGATGCATTAATTTTTTCTGTACATTTTCATCATCTTAACCACAATAATATGATTTAAGCAGTAAAACTATTTCTTTAGACACTACTGCCTCAAAGTTTCACTCTGATATGCTTTGCTGACAAGGGGACCTTTCCTGGTCCAGACAACAATATGACAGCTATTCCTCTCAACCAGAGCCTTCTCACCAGCCTAGCATGACCCTGTTTATTCACTATTCTTCTTTCTTTGGATTGTATTCAAGACACAAATCTAACTGCAATATTTAATGTAGCCCAGTGACCAAAACTCTCCTAAAATATAAACCTAGGGTAATCCTCACCCAGAAACAATTGCACGTCTTAAACCAGTAATTTTCTTTCACTTCTATGAACGCTCTTCCTTCCTGCTTTGGCCCTAACCTTCAAGCTAACCAACATCAGAGCCTATCTTACCCAGTGACGGTTACTTGACTACTACCTCTAATAAATATGCTTGGCTCCTGCTTTTATGAATGCTAGCTGGGTCTTCCCTGAAACTGTGAAACTGAAAGCACATGTTTCTGATTCTGGTAACCTGTTTAATTCTATAAAGCCGGTATGACTGCCTCTGGGCTAGCTGAGGGCTGTGGCAAACAAGAAGTCTGAGGATTGATAGAGATCTGGAGATATTAACAGTAATGCTAGGATTTCATCGGGCAGAATTTCTGTTAGAGTTCATTATTAAGACGGGGGTGCTCATGACTGCTGCCCCTCATGAGAGCAAAAGCTGGTTTTCCCCTTGGGGTCTGTAAGAGCTATGGGAAGGGACTGGTGCTATAAGCATATAAAAATTATATCCTGACTCTGTGTGTCTGGCATGATATAGAAACACTTGGTTCTTTAAATCCTGTTACTTCTAGTCTTAACCCTAATGAAATTACAGTGCCACCACCCATCAGTTCCTGACAGTGTCTTAAAACATTCACTTGTGAAAAACTCCTACCCCAACCTCACAGGAGTGAGCAATAAATCTCCCAGTGCCTTCTTGCTCTCCTGTCCCCTAATTCTGTCTTAATCTATCTGTGACAGTATACAGCAGAAACTGTCACTAGCTCAAGAATTAACATGAAGCCACCCATGTTAGTGCCATGACTGACTTCTGTGAAAAAGCCCGAATACTTTTTGTCAGGCCAGGACCTGGCAGGAGATATCTGCTACTGCTGTTAGAGCTGCAATAAGATTTAGAACAGCAGAGCCGGCTGTATATTTTGGTGCTGCTAAGATCAATAAAGTTTGTTGCTGACATGGGCAAATACCTTACGCAGGAGGATGAATTAGAGTGGTTTTCATTATGGCTGGGGTTAGGTGTGGAACAATCCCATGCTTCTGCCTCCAAATGCTGCACGTCTAACTACGATGAGCAATCCTGTAGCAGGGAAGTTAATCCTGGGGTGTTTGAGGACTTCCAGATCATCCCTGGAAGGGGAAGGAAGGCTGGCCTTAATCCTGCAGGACACATGGAGAGATTTTTTTAACCCAGGGTTAAAACTAAGGATAGCAGAGGCTGAAGAACTAGATTAATTCCTGGATTATTGCTGCCAGATTGAGTTTATAATTGAATCTGAGACTGTAAGGGGTAAGTGCTTCATTGCGTTAAGGCTATGTTTAGGCCTGTAGTTGGGGTTTGGGGCAGCTGAAGTAAGAGAATTAATGTTAAGTATGAATCCTGCCTAGCACACAGAGCTGGTAATTTTAGAAATATTTCGTGGTAAGGTCTGGGTAAAATGGAGCTAATAGACTACTATATTAAATGTAGGTTTGGTATTAGGCTTTAGAATCAGAGGGAACAAAAATTATTGTATTGTATTGGGCTAAGTAGCAGTGAATGCCTACGGAGGTAAACGCACTGTGATTTCTGCCAAGGGGAGGGTCGCTGGTCAACTTTGTTGAAGGCAGGGTCACATTAGAGTCAGACTTAATGTCAGTCTTTAGGAAAACAGGCTGAATTTAACTAGGGGTTAGATTAATTGCTTGACTGTATGGGAATAAGCTAGCATCTAGTGAAAAACACGTTTGATCTTAAGATCCAGATGACTGCCACTGGAAGAAGAGTATGACTGGAAAGTACGGAATAAAGGGGAGCTGTGTGTTTGTGATTACTCTTTGGCTTAATCAAGGTCATTAAAGTATTATGTTCTTATACTAATGTCAGAGTTTGCTTTAGGATTAGCATCAAGTCTGACCATTGTGGTTCACTAACAGATCCTACAAAGCCCACAGAGCTAAGATGAAGGCCAGTGTCAGCCGTGGCATTTGGCTTTTGATTGATGCTGGGGCTCAGGAAGGTCACTGCACTTGTGTGTTAATGGTTGTGTTAGGACAGGCATTTGAAACAGCAGAGCTAGGTTTATTGATCGAATTCGTAAGATGACCAGGGCTAGGGTAGGTCATACTTAGTGCAGGGACTAACAAGAATTGCTGTTTGCTTGTTAAGTTGAATGTTAAGTTTGTAATTAGAATTTACTGTGTCAAGGACTAAAGAGCTGAGGCCAGCAGGCTGGAGAGGAATCAAACTGAGAAGATAGGTTTGTTGTTTGTTCTGGACGTAATTATCCCTGGGCTGTGGGATACCTGATAGGATAACTATGTGGATAAGTCTCCATTAAAAAAAAAATAAAAAAATAGGTGGGGTGGGATAGTCCAGGTGATGGAAAAATTCTGATAATACCCATGCCCCGAAACTGATTGCATAACCTTACTTCTAGTCTATTACAATTTATAAAGCTCAGACTACCCTGAATCGCTTTCACTTCAGAGCTGGAAATGTTGCCTAGCTCAAGTATAGTGTAGCAAAACCACATTTATCCTGCTCAGGTACAGCTCTGAATTCTAGCTAATAAGCCTTCTGAAATTCAGAGCAGTGGACAGCTCTGGCTGGGCACAGGCTCGTTCTGCACCTGAGGCACATCAGGACTTGTTATTTCAGATGTAGCTGAGATTGCCCTGAAATACTTTTCTGTTCTAAAGCCTAAAGTTCTGGTGAGTTCTGGAGCATATCTTGGGGAAAAACAAAACAACACAAACCACCCAGCCTGTCCCGCCTCCCTCCTTGCCCCCAAAAAAACCCCACCACCACCCAAACCACAAAAAAACCCCATGATACAGAAGTTGAGAACAATTTTTCAAGTAATTTAAGAATAGGTTACTTTGCAACCATAGTGTAACTGTTCTAACTAAAATACTACACCTGTGCAGTACTCAGAGTTGCCTTCTACACATATGGATTTGAAAGAGGATTTCTTTCCTAATGGTTTTTGTGAAGGTAAAATAATAAACAAGAAGAATAAATGATATTCATAATTCCATTACTGGAAACACTAATAAAATATTACTCCCTGGTTTTGTTTCAAAATGAACTTGCACTTTAAAAAAATAAAATAGATATTGCTAAAAGCCTAGAAACTTTTAATTTTGCTTCATCATTAATACGCAATTTGTAGCCATATAGCAGTTGAAAGGATCTGAATTAAACTGTGAAATCAGAGGGGGAAAAAAAGGTCCCAAATACTTTGCAAAATATTTTTAAACACTTGTTTTAAAGAGAGGCAAACAATTAAGATGAACTACTTGCTATTTCTCTCCACTGAAACAAAAACAATTGCTCTACATTAAGAAATAAGGTGATGTAATTTTGGGAAGGTTTTGCTGCCTTTTACATACGCTCAGTAGCTGAAGCCACACTTCCAAACCAGAAAAATTCAGATGGTTAACCAGTAGGGATTCTTCGCCTTTGATTCTGTGACAAGTGACAATGTACATTTGTACCAAAGCAGCACAGAAAACCCTCATTCCCCTCCATGGTGAAATGATAAAAATACTGGATGATCTCATGTTTAACATTCCAGGTGGGGCAATGAGGTTCAGTATGATGTCCAAGGCAGCAGTTATTACGCTGGTTTTATCTTTTCCCTTTAGCATTGGTACCTATGGTGTTGCAAGGGAATTAGTAGAGCAATGAACGTCATGCAATGATCTGAGGATTATAACACCGTAAAAGACACTGCCACCTGATGGTCCACTAGTAGCCCAGAATACCCTGGTTCTTCACTGACTCTGGTCTCATCTGAGCATCAGAGAGCAGCTGACGTGAGCATTTCCAAGCAGCTCAGTCAGATTATGAAACAGCATTGATAATCATGTTTAGTTAATGAGGTTTGGGCTCGTTCTAGCTGTAAATTACAGGGACGAGGCTGGGAAGGAAAGAAAGCCAATGGTTAATGGTGAACGGCATTGACCTGAGCACAGAAATCTGGCCAAATGCCTGTTCAAGTCAATGGAGTGATATCATATACTTGCGTCCCTTATAAGTGAAAAAGAGGAAAGAATTTGGACTGGAAAACAGAAGTTAGCACTGATAGTAAGATTTTTAAGGAAATTTTTTCATCTGCCACAAAAAATTTAAGTAGATGCTGAGAATGCGAATTGTCTTACTGAACTATGGTTGCCTATCTATTCAGCATATATTACAAGTTATGCTCCCTTTTCAACTAGAAGAGAGAGATAGGCATCCTCAGAAGGGGATTAATTCTTCATGTTTTAGCTATTGCATTACATTTGGACAGATTACTCTCTGGAGACACCTTAGCCTCCCAAATTTGTTTAAAGTAATAATGGAATAGGGAAGACAGTGTGTATGTTTTTACTTGGAATGCCTGTTTGATTGCTGGAATTGAACCATAATGTTGCAGTTTCAAGCACTCCAATATTAGCATCGTAACAAGTTCAAAGAGGTCATAATCCTGTCTCAGACATTTGGATAGTTTCCAAATTAAAAAAAAAAAAATAATCTGAGGAACAGGATATATTGTTTTGATCTTTAGTGTAGCTAGATCTTCTGCAGCATGCTTCCTTTCTTGCATTATTAGTGCATTCATCATCTTACAAGTGCATGCAAGTACTTTTGAAAATAACATATGAGGGTTGATGGGGTCTGCTGCCTCTATAAAACCGTTTTGTCTGACATTTTTATAAAACCTGCATCAAAAGCTCTCCCATTACACTGTACCCATTTAGGTGAGGTCAGTATGTTCCTGTGGCTGTATGGTAAACCTACTCATCTTTCCAAACATGAAATGATTTTCTAAAAAAAGTCAATTGTAAAACAATCTTAACTGAGGTAGTGCAGGGCATGGTAATGGCGGCTGTTCTCCAAAAGAATTTGTGTCATCTTGTTCACTTACGTGAAAAGTAACAGGTACATATATCGGCTATAATCCTGATGTTTCAAAAATACCAGTCCAGCAGATATTAAACAGTACCCAGTCGCACTAATTTTATGAACATACATTTCATATGCATGAACTGTATTTTATTGCACTTATGTTAGTGTAGAACGGTTGGCACCGGCTTTTTCCAGAGTTCATGTTTGCAGGCAATTTCATTTCCATTTCGTAACAACTTTATTTTTTAAGTACAAAGAAGGAAAAGGAGCGGTTATGTCTTTGTTTCCCAATCAGGTGTATCAATGCAAGCAGACTTGGAGAGCAAACCAGCTGGTGCTGAGCTCCCCATGGCCACGGTATACATAGTTCAGGCAGGGGGAGGGGCAGGTTTCAGGCCAAGTCTTCTCTGGTTCCATGGACTGACCTCCCACTCGCATGTGGGGCGCTTCATGTGAACTCCTGGAGAGTTCACTGATGTTAAGTTATATCCAAAGGGAATTCAGATCAAGTGCTCTGAGACACCTCTGTGATGAGCATCAAAGCATAATAAACAGGGAATGTTGGAGGAACACTTTGAAAGAGTGCTCCTGACCCAAGTTAAATGCTAATGGAGACCCTCAATGAGAACAGGCCTCAGGAAAGTACTAATGAGAATAAAACAAACATTGTTTTCACCCACTTTCAATTTTGGAGACATAAGAGTCAATTTACCTCTCACCGTCACTAGCTGGCAAGTGAGATGAAGCAGACAGATTCCTTGCCTGTTTGCCTATAAACATCGAATTATCTTAATCTTCTTCTTAAATTCCGCTCCCTGGGATTATCATAGGAGATTTTGAGGCTCAGACTAACACTTCTAATTGCAGGCATAATACCAAAACATATCCAGATGTGGAAAAACAGTCCTTATTAGGTAGACAGCTGTAGAAATAGTCACTTTCTTATCGAGAAAATTGCTGATGCAGAGAGTCAGGTTATCCTCTTCTTTGTTTATCATCATGAGAAGAGCTAGGCACTCTGGTACTCAGGTACTCAAGGCAAGGTTTTTCCATTGTGAACTATTGAAATGCTAATGCTTCCTATTCTATCTGTTCTCACAAGTCTTTGGTGAAATCATCAAACTGGTAGTAACTGAAGAAATGTGTGTTATAAGAAGGAAAATGTCATTTGAGTTGGGTATATAACATCTGACCTGAGGACAAAATAAAATATGAAAAAATGAATTAAAAATATGTTAAGCAGAATAAATAGAAACCATGGAAGATATCTATATGGAAAAGTCTTTTTCTGATTAAAAATTTAATTGAATTTCAAAATGTTCCTCTCCAGCCAAATGCTGAGGAAGCTCTGTTGTGTATTCACAATTTCCTGGATGCCCTAGAACTGATTGATGACAAGCATGTTATCATTTTGTCGCAAAAGATGGTTATATATGAAAAGAAAAAGGAAACATTTTCTCAGCATGAAAACTGCAGGTGTATTTAGCAAGAAACTTGTTTTTAATATAGTGCCATTGCATTTTCTTAATAGGTAAGAAAGACATCTGTAATCAATCACTTTGGCCTGAACACTCAGATAGATTTTGAAATGCTCACATTCAGCAGACTAGCCCGTAATTACACTGGGGATATGAGTTTAAATGCTCTCATTTAGTTAATAGTAACATATTATGGTGTAATCAATACACAGAAGCAATTGTTTACTGTTTGTGATAGCTAATGATGTTTAATTCTGAGAACTAATGACTTGGATAAAATGAAGAGTAAAAGCAGAAATCTAATTTGTGAGTAAAGCAAGTTCCAGTTTCATAAAACTACAAACTTCAGAGAGTGAAAGACAAGAAAATGCCACTTCAATCACTACACATACATAATTTCAAATTAGAGGCCTTTAAGTACTGCAATAAGCAGCAAAGAATGATGAAAAGAATATTTATGTTAGCCAGAGCACAAATCAGGTTTTTAACAAAGTGTAACTAAGTCTCATAGAAGCCACTGGAAGGTTGTTTAAAATGTACAGTTTTGCTTAATGAAATTTACAGCTGTCAAGGACATTTGTTTTAAAGGACTTCATGTGACTTGCAAGTCACGCAGCCAGACATAGTCCATCATGAAATCTGAAGTATAAGCATCTTTACCTGATTTGAGACAGAATCAGGGGGTTTATCATCAGCTCCCTTATTTTTTTGTAGGCGGGTTTGTTTGTTTCTTTTTTCTGCTTTGGGAAGATATGCTGAACAGACCATAACCTCAAATGAAGAAGCAAACAATAGTATTGTTTTTATAGTTACTAAATCATACTTGCTATTCCTCCCGCGTCAACTTCCATTTTCTTTCCCACAATCTACTGCATTCACTTGTGATTTGCTATGAACTTGGTTAGCTATCAAAATAAATCAAATGTGGTAACTTATTGGCACTAGATTGTCATTGTAAATATCAGTTAGATGTGCACTATTTTTAATTTTAAAGGGATAAGTCAATAAAAGCCAACTTCATATGCTACAGCATGTCCAGAAATATAGGCAAAACAACAACTTTTTCTCTCTAATGCAGAAGAAAAATGTAGGGTGCCATTGTGGTTAGTGACTACTGATACACTCTGTGCCTGTGCTTTTCGGGAACTAGTAGATCTGAACCTTTTTGCTATTTTAGGTTTAAACTTTGGAAGAATAAAATCTAAGGGACCATAAACAAACACCAAAATGAGCATGATTCTGATTAACTTTCTCTTTAATAAAGACGTTAACATCTCTTTACAACAAGCGCACCATTGGAACTTGTCAAGTCAGCTTCCTGTCAGGAAAAAACACAATCGGTGACATGGTACTGGGGTATGTTCTCAGTGTCACTTGTTTCATCTAGATGCTGTGCATGTCCTTTGTAATGTGGATGGTCATAAATGTCAAATTCCACTGTAGGTTGCCTCCCAGGTTGGGTAGGCTGCAGAGGAGGACGGGTGGCTGTGGGCAGCCCGGCCGTGCCTGCCAATTTGCCGAGATGCACACGGAGCGTTCTTCAGAGTCCTCAGCTTTGACAAAATACCCAAGGACTGAAAATAAATACCTCTGAAATTCCCTGTGTTCTAGGAAATTAAAGCAGGTAGCTTTCCATCTTCCCATATCTACCTTAAAGAACTAACTATACAAAATCTAGTAAGGGGAAACATTTTTTTTTTTCCCGAAACCTTACATGTAAACGCTACGTGCTTTCATGTAAAAGCTATATAACTATTGCCATCACAGTTCTGTCTTCAGGAGGAAGAAGGAAGTTGTGAAAATGAGTAGCAATCACATGACTGCATGATGGCTTTCACGATAACCAGCTTATTCGTGCTTTTAGAGACTAGTTGTATCCACAGTGAACACAAATCTAAGCTGAAAACGACCATGGACAAGAGGAGAGAAGGGAGGGGAGAGCAGCACTGTCCCCACTGCTCTTCCCAGCAGCTTCCCACATCCCACCAGTGGCAGAAACGTGTCTCGTGCCTCTCCATTACCCTCGCGCGGATATGTACTGCCTTGGCATGCAGAGAGAGCAATCAGACTTCAAGACCTTCAGGGACACCAAGGCAATCTATGCAGGCTTCTGTGCTTTCATATTCGGATGCTTCTGCTCTAATTCATAAGGATGAAGGCAATGGGTTAAAAGCATCCTTCTTGTAACTGCTCTGAAGTGGAAGCAAATCCTTAGCCAAGGATTTGAAATTACAAATATTTATCCTTTATTCATAGTCTAAGTTCCTCCAAAAATTTGGAAAGTTATTTTTTACCAAAGATTAAAGAGAAGCTAGTCCTGGTGACAAAAAAAGAAAACAGAGGAGGCAGACTGAAAGGGGCAAAAAAAAATGAAGATTGGCATGGAACTGGAGCTTCCATCCTCTGCAACATGTATTTGTGCCTCATCTTATTTTTAGTTGGTTTTTCCATTACTTATCTAGATGTTCCTGTTACTCCTAGCAAAACCAGAAATAATACCTTTGCCTCAGCTGCATACTTACCATTAGGTGTTCTTGAGGGATAATTCTCTCTCTGAGCTCTCCATAGCATATAATGGAAAGGCACTGCCACTGAAGCTTAATTATCTTCTATTTTAAAAAAAGTAACATATTTAATCCAATTATATCCATGATATACTAGGATACATAAATTAACCAGCTTTATATACAGGCTCATTTTCAAACAGATTAAAGAAAGTACTGATGTATGCCCACTGTTGTTGGTATTGTTCCCCAAAAGACCTGTCACATTAGATCATCGGTCCATGGCATGCAGCCTGAGTTCAGCTGAGTTCCAGCTGCTGACTGGCCCAATGTTGCTGCAGCTGATATCAGGGGGTTTCTAGGAAAGGATATAACAGTCTTCTGTGTTGGATGCATCACTGCAAGGGCATTTGGAGGTTTCATGAAGGGTCAGGAAAATCCATTTGGTAAGCGTGTGCTGGAAAACATCCTGAGGGGGACAGAATACAGTGGAGGTTTTCCCAAGGAGTTACTAGCAGGGGTTACTCCAGAATGCAGCTCAAGAGCACTTGTGAACAAACCTGGTAGCTAGCCTGCCTGGAAGGCAAGTCACAGCATTTCCAAAGTATAATAATAATAATAATAATAACAGCCAACCCCCTCCACACACTAGAGACTGCTTGTTTTAGAGCCCACGTTATTCCATTTCACCTAATGCACTGGCATATGGAAACCATAGGCAAGACATGATAAAAAATTAGTCTATGGAATTATGTGCATATTTCACCTGAACTATACTCCCCGACAGTTCACCTGCGTGTTAGGTTGGACCCTGAATGGCTGCATAAGAAGTAAGGCAGTTTATAATCAGACCCACTGTGTTTTATACATAGTACAATTTTTGTTATTGTTTTATATAGCACAACAGGTGCATCTGATGCTTGACAAGCAGGGAAAGAGCTACTCTGTTAAACCTGTCAGCACGTTCCATACAGCTCTTTTAAAAATTGTGTGGAATTAAGCCACTAAAAAGCAGAAGTTTCAGAGACTTGGCGGTGGGTACAGCCTCGTGCTGAAGATGGCATCCCATTCCGGATCCTTTGAGTGCTTCTGGAATGGCCCATAACCAGGCTGCTCACAGCCCTCCCTTTATTTCTCCCAGACCGAGACCACAGTGTTTTAATCTAGATGGTGACATGGTTTATGGTAATAGTCTATCATGATGTTCATTGCTTTTCTGAATTTAGGCTCTCATCAAAGTTATGCCATTAGGGTCTAGCGAATGTATATCACATTTCCTAGTAAGGATCATGTCTAGGGTATTACAGTGACTAAAAGGGATGGGAATGCCTGTTCTGTTGCCTCTCTCTGAATACAAATGAAATGACAACCGCAAAGTATAGTTTAGTTTTGTTGCTGTTTTTTAAAGGATTACATGCACGTAAATAGATAACATCTAATACCCCTGGCTACTTAAAGGTAATAATTTTTAGAAATATTCTATGTCAGTAACATTTAAATTCAGTCTGGCTTTAGTTCCATTTTCAGCACTGCTGAACTGAAATTTGGATTCTTTATTTTTATTGAAAACAGATACAAACTCTGACAGAAAGTGATTAAGCTATTTGTCTAGGGTAATTTAACATTTTGGAATTTTAGAGGGTTCAGGTTTTAAATAACTATAACGACTTCAATTCTTCTTAAAGTTATATACTTTTACATTTGAACTTCTACCAGTGCTGAAGTTTAAAATTGTGAGAGCAATTAAGTTTTATTAATTTATTAAATGGACTAAAATGTTATATTGTAAAAGATAATCTTCTAAATAAACTCTAAAACCATGAAGTTTGCTCTTCAGTTAGTTAAGTGGGACTACTGAAAATTGCTTAGGTCACGTATGCGTTATAATTTAGTAATTACTGCAAAATTAGTTTGAGACATTGTATTAAAGATGCTTCAGAAACACAATGTACTGGCCATTCATGTGAACACAAGAATGATCACCGAAAGAACTTATGGCTTTGTTTATATTGCTTATGAGGGTGATGAGTTAGGTTATGCTTTCTGTTGGCCTGAGAATCACTCTCCCTCTGTTACCAAAATGGAGTTTTTCCTACCTGCAAGCAGATGACATTGGCAAATATGGAATAGTGAGGGGGCAACAAGGGACAGATCAGTGTTATATAAAAAATCATCCATCTGAAAAAGGAATGAACACTGTTCTCAACAATAGTCTCCTCTGAATTACCTTCAAAGTACATAATCTCTTGTGAAATTTCACTCTGACCGTCCTAATTGGCAGACTCCAACGCCAAGCGTGCTCCTGGGAGGTGCGTTCATATTCATTACAGCTGCAGCAAGAACTGTCAGAAAGAAGAGGGAATGTGGACGCTGAGGCTGAATGTGAACCATGAGGACTAGAAAAACAAAATCATTTAAATACACGTACACATGCATTTTCAGATTTAGTTTTGTTGCTGACTTTATCTAACAAGAAATTATGTGTCCATACATAATGCTACTTAGAGCTACTTTGTAGAGTTCTTTTTGATATTTGGACACTTACCAAATGACCGTTTCATGCTTACAGCGCTTTAGGTTGATGCTGCATTTGCTCAAATCAGGGTCTGTTCTTTTATTCCCTTGGATTTTGTCATTCTTTCTGTGAACCTTTCATATTTGTGCTACAATAAGCTACTCCTTTACAAGGTATGCCATGTATTCTGCACCCAATAGATGCCAGAGAGCTCCAGCTGAAGGATGCTGCTCTTGGTGTAAACACTGCTGAAATCACTGTGCCTTACTCATGCCAGATAGCTGTCAGATCTGAGCTTGCTTGATAGCACAGAGCTTGGGCAGAGTGTGTTTACAAGGCTGTGTACAAAAGATATGCAAAACCTAACATAAGAAACATAAGTCTGAATGCAGACTTTATTTGATTTTCAGTTCTCTATTTGTAGGACCAGTACTGTGGTCACCATTAGTGTCAGTACAGTATTACCCAAGAAAACAAGAAGCTAAGCGTGGTAAAAATTAGGGGTTTTCTGAAGACAAATATGAAGTCAGAAGCAAGACTTTTTGTCCTATTCTTACAGTCCATACCATTGTCTTCTTTAGTGCTTTTGCCTCTGTGTCACAGTAAGCCTTAATAAGTTATTTCTCCACGTATCTGAACCTAATAACAATGAAAAGCTCATTAAAATATTTATCTGACTCACAGCAAATTACAAATTATTATGTAGTCATCTTCCTCCAGTTTAATATATCAGTTCTTGTGTTTGTTTGCATTATTATTCCTGTCACATAGTTATAAATTCTTTGTTCCTGTTGAACATACTTTTTGCTGTTTAATCTTTCAGGAAATTCAGGAAGGGAAAAAAATCCAACATTAAAACTAAGTCACTTCTATTCAGAGAAAACAGCTAGCAAGAGATTCAGAGGCATTAGAGGCAAAAGGCAGGTATGTCAATAAATGTGAAACGTTCTTTAAGGTAGGTAGTCTCAGTATATATATATTTTTTTTTAATGCCTGAACTACAGAATTTTTCTCAACTCTAAGGACACTAAATTAATGAATAAGTAAATTTGCTAGGTTTTTATGAAAACCCTCTACCTTTTCATAACAACAAATAAATCAAATGGAAGAAAGCACAATAAAGTAGTATGAGCAGAGAAGAAGGACTCTTGGGAGTTTGTAACCTTTAATCAAGGCTGTAAGAAATCCCTTCTGTTTGAGACAGATTCTCAGACATGCTTCTGAAGAGGTAAAAAGTCCCACCTGTGGGATTTTCTGTATCCTTACCTCCCTCTGAAATCTTTGCATGCTTAAGTATCTCTTCTCAGCTATTAATCTCGTAGGTTGTCCCGTTCAGGTATATATTGCATGGATTTACAATGAAGTTATGAGGAACTTTTGGTAACTCAGCAGTAATCTGGTGTCAAATCATTAAAGTAATTGTGTCTAGGTGTCTTAAACTCCAGACAGAAACAAATTAGGGAAAAAAACCACTAACCCAGCAGTATTTATCATCTTGTCTTACAGAGCTAAAATTTAATGTTACTAATTTACTTAATTGTTTAGGAAAAGTACATGTTTTCCTATGAAACAATAAGTGGACGGAACAAAGAACATTGCAAAAAAATCCATTTACAAAACAAAATGAAGGCTAAATTCACTGAAAAAAACCCCAGTATATACTGGGATACAATGCCTTTGGCTGTCCCATGTTGCTTGAGAAAAAACTAATAGTTAATTTGCTAGGGAGGGTGAACCTGCAGACTTTAAGCAAAGTGGGAATGGAATGAAGGGAGAAGGTATATGAATTTAGACAAAAACAAGCTCCTTACCCATAGGCTACAACCCCATTTTTCTTATGCTTTCTTTGGACTAGTGTATATTTAATTACTGTATGTGAAGTAGAACAGCTTCAATGGAAGGGATTTACCCTGCCTCAAAAATCCTTACCTGATAATGCTTAAATGAGTCCCATCACCCTAGGCAGGAACGGAGGAGGAAGAGAACGAAGCCTTCACAACCCTTGTTCCAGTCTGAGTTTGAGAAGTTTTCACAGACGCTCTGCTCAGGGGCTGAATTTCTGTTGAGGTCAGACAACCTGTGCTGGCCTGAAGGGAAATGTCTAACTCTGAGAGAAAAGTACACTATATTACTTGTGTTTGTTCTGATTGTTTCGTATCCTCTGGCGTAGATGTTCATTACTCCATGTTCTATTTTCTCTGATTCGCCTTCTTAAACACAAGGTTTTCTTCCTGTACGGTGCAAAGAACATAAACCCTCAGGAAGGGCTGTGAATGTCAGTAGGTAACTGTGTACTGTAAAGATGGGCAGAGTATTGTCAGTCTGCACTCTGAGACTAACTTCTCTTGAGCAGTCTCAAATTCCTCCATAAGGACACGATGTACACCTGTGTTTTGACAGGTGGCAGTGACCCTGGCACTGAAAGATCCAGTGATGGGCAGAGCATGCTAACAAAATTATACTTCTGTTTTTCCTTCTCCTTCCAACTTGAGGTATCAAAATCAATCTTTTCCAACCTCTTTCTTCATTCTTTGTAGTAAGTGTTCTGCAGGTCACATCATACCCCTGTGTATATTTTTGCAACCCCGCTGATTTCCCCATTCCCTTGGTGACAGCTGTGTAGTCACATTACCTTCATTTTATGTCAGCTGTGGCACCTAGGCGACCCGAGGACATCAGTAAATTGGATCATTGCCTCAGATTGTCTTAGACTCCAGCCAGTGATACTTTGGTTATTTCTGTGGAGAAGCCTCCACTTGTACCCAGCTATAGCTGGCTCTGCAGGACTGTTAACAGCAGAAGCAATAACTACTACATTTGTTACCACATTTAACAGGTATTATTCTGAATAAGCATCAGAAATGATCCTGCTTCATAGGGAAAAAGAAACATTTTTAATTTAGGCACTTTGCAGAGCCACCTCCCTGTTCTCCGCCCCAGTACATTTCAAGAATTTGATTTAAGCTGACAGAAGATAAGAAGATTTAAAATAATGCCTGACACTTCATCCATAATCCTCACTGTGATGCCATCTTCTTGCCCTCTTTTAATTTAGTTTAATACAGTGGCAGGTGGCAAGGACATGTTAGGTGCCTTCACTTTAGATTTCCTGATTCTGTTAGACCGCTGCGGTCATTTGCATGTCATTGGTACACTTCATAACAAGAAACATACTTCCTCCTGTGTGGAAAGACAATAAACATCGCCACACAGAGCAAATAAATCAATTCTAAACTGTGGGTATGGTGTTAAGATAAGTAGGAAATTAGGTAGTTGAAAGTTGCTTTACGCAGGTGAAGCAAAACAAGATAAAGTTGTATGACCTGTGCACAGATTTTGCAAGAGAAGTATTGAAGAGTTAAAATTCACTTAAAAGTACTTTAACTGATATTTCTTTGCCTGTGATTATTTGGTCAATATAAAACCTAGATAACCAGAGTAGGCACATTTTCTGCTTTCTAGTGAACAGCAATCATCTTTCAACAGGATTCTGACTATATAACAACTGAACCTCTGTAAATTGGCACTGTTTTCCTTGATAAATACACAATGACAGTTTAGAAAAGAAAAAGGAAAGCTTCCAAACAAATGATCAGATGGTCTCGTTGCAGATCACACTAATGGAATGTATTGGGTGTACCTGGCAAGGTCTTGGTAGCAGGGGGGCTGCGGGAGGGGTGGCTTCTGTGAGAAGATGCAGAACCTGCCCCTATGTCAGACAGAGACAGTTCCAGCAGGCTCTAAGACGGACCCACCGCTGGCCAAAGCTGAGCCCATC
This sequence comes from Larus michahellis, assembly GCF_964199755.1. Classification (NCBI taxonomy): domain Eukaryota; kingdom Metazoa; phylum Chordata; class Aves; order Charadriiformes; family Laridae; genus Larus; species Larus michahellis. The sequence goes on from NC_133896.1 coordinate 132,752,695, forward strand.
AGTGATGGTGGTAGTGGCTCCGTGATAACATATTTCAGAAGGGTAAAAACTGCTGTGCAAGAGCAGCTGTGAGAGACAAGTGAGAATATGTGAGAGAAACAGCCCTGCAGGCACCAACGTCAGTGAAGAGGTGCTCCAGGTGCTGGAGCAGAGGTTCCCCTGCAGCCCCATGGTGAAGACTGTAGTAAGGTGGGCTGTGCCCCTGCAGCCCATGGAGGACCTCAGGGCCGAGTGAGTGGATGTGCCCTGAAGGAAGCAGTGACCCTGTGGAGTGCCTGTGTTGGAGCAGGCTCCTGGCAGGACCTGTGAACCTGCGGAGAGAGAAGCCCACACTGGAGCAGGTATTCTGACAGGACCTGTGATCCAATGGGGGACCCATGCTGGAGCAGTCTGTTTCTGAACCTTCTTAAGAAGCTCAAAATTCTTTTCAACATAATCAAATGGTATTTTTATGTAATGGGAAGCAGAGAGGCCACTCATGTCTTGGAAAAGCTTGTTGGATAGAACAAAGGAAAAACCAACCCCAAAACCCTGCTGACTGTTTTTTCAAATACAAAGTGCAAGATTTACTAACATGTGACAGCTTTTTATCTCTTTTTCTCATATTATACTACTAATAATATATCTTTGTTTCAATCTGTGAATTAGCAGAGTCTGAATTTTAGATAAAATAAATCCCTTGTTTGGCTTTCCAGTTTTTTTTGGTTGTAGTTGGCTGTTCTTTGAAACCCAAGAAAAACATATTTCACAATATTACTTGCGTTGTTGCTTTGTGCTTTCAGTTAATCCATAACCTGTCACAGTCTGATATTTCACATCAGAAGATGCTGCAGGCTTTGAGAAGTATATGTGCTGGTTCATGTCCCAGTTCAGTTTTCTCTGTAAAAAGCTGAAGATTATAGTTAAATTAGGTCAGTAGTTGCACTGAAAATGCAGAAGAAACTACTGAAAACACTTTTCTTGTTTCTTTGGTCTTGATTCAGTCCACTGGTATAGAAATTAGGAGAAAATAACAAGCAGAGTTCAGAATACCATTCATGGAAAGTTTTGTGTGTATGTAGTAAGTGATAATTCTTTTTCTCCACTGGTAAATTTAAAAAATAACCAGCCTATCAATGATATCATACCATTGAGCTGGAGGCAGCTACTTTCTGTATACTTTTGAATATAACATAACATTAATTCTTTCCATCAAATCGAAATATGTTGAAATTTTATTGCAATACGATTTCAGCTCTTATAAACAAGGAGAGTGCCAAGGGTTCTCTAGGCTGTTCCAAATTCCTTGCTACCTATTTGGGGACAGAAGATACTACGGCCTTCGTACTTGACCCCTACATACAAAAGAAGGTTGACTGTCGAAGAACTCATCTGAAATCTGCTTGGTTGCAAGATGGATGATGCTTAGCAATGTTGAGGTTTTATGAAGTCTGTAGTCTCAAGTGGTTTACAGTCTCAAGTATTCAAAGTTGTAAATTAGTCCCCTCTCATCAAATTCACAAGACATTTACTATTATATTGGGAAATATTTCAGTCTCTAAACCTTCAGTATGTTGCTACTTAGTGTTTTCCAGATAATTTTTGAAATCATGAAGATTGGGCATTTTTTTCTAAAAAGGATAGTAAAATTATCCCAAAATATTTCTTCCTGAGTGTTTAAGCTTTAAGATATACTCCAAAATGTGTGAAGCTCATTATAAGATTGTGAGAATTAACAACTTTCTGCCCTCGTTTGCAGTGAACATGAAGGAAGACCTGGGGAACACAATGACTCATCTGCACGACTTAATTAAACATTGCCTGTGGTGCTCTATTATCTCACTCTCACATTGTTAAAAGGTTCTCTGGCATGATTTTGCTCTGGGCCACCAAGGGCCTCTCCTAGTCAGTGCCTGAGCAAGTCTGCGTGACCATTCCTAGTAGACAATTTGGATAAGGCACCTCTTTTGCATGCCAAGAGAGTTTGAGTATTGATGCACCCATTGGCCCCAGGGCCAAAGAATGGGCCCAGTCACTCTTCAATTTACTAGTTTCAAGGTGACCAACATGAGGAAGACTTGTGAAAACATATGTGGAAAAAGCATAGGGAAGAGCAGTAGGCTCATTGGGAAAACCCCTTCCTCAAAAAGAATAAACAAAAACCTCACTAAGGAATGGAAAAAAGACCTACATACTTGCAAAGTAAACTTAGAGGTCTCTACGGCCAGATAAAATCAACACTGTCAAGAGTCAAGCTGAGTTAGAACTTGCAGATGAACTTATACAATAAAAATAGTAATATAAATAAACAAGAATGAGACATCCCACCCCTACCTCTGCTACACAGTAAGGATGGAGTAAAGATTAAAGGCAGTGTTGGCAAGAATTCAAATGCAAATCAAAGCTTTTCCTTTTTTCTGGTATGATTGATGAAGGTGACTAGCCAACTATCCCAAAAGATAATAGGAAAGACAGTAGGCAAATGGAATTGCTAAATCCAAGACTGAAGTAAAACTCAATTAGAAGATCTCCATCCCAGAGGTCTAAAAAACCTGCGCATTAAATCAAGGTCAAATAGTAAGAGTTGTTAATACAGTCGAGAACTGTACCTCTTGGCTAAAGAATTGGAATTGTACTACCTACATTTAAAAAATGGAGAAAAAGTGACAAACGCATACAGACTCCTTTATCTGACTTCAGCAGTAGGCAGGATTTTGAAATATTTTAGAAAAGACTACTGAAAGTTATGGAGGCAAATAAAAAGGAAGTTGAATAATGTGGGTCTATCATCTATGCATTGTGCAACACTGTCCAGGTAAGGCCTCAGTTTTTTCTAGAAAATGGAAAGAAAATAAATCTCATCAATCCAGATTTCAGTAAAACAGTTAGCATGATGCTGTGTGGGAAATTATTGGTCAATAAAGATAAACTGATAAAAGAATGGATAAATGAGATTATGTTAGATTATGTTGAAAAGCAAATCTTTCTGTCAGGAGAGGCTGGTAATGGAGCTTTTAGATCAGTTTTGTGGACAGTCATCAACAGTGGCTTTGCTCTTAGCTGCGCTAAGGAAAAGCTCTGATTCACAACTTTGGGATGCATTTTCAATAAATAAGTCTAACAATAACCTGCATAAGCAACAGAAGACTTAACTAAAAGCTGGAAATTGATGAGGGTTTATAACAACTCCCTCCAAAAAAACAATGCCCAAAACCAACCCGTAACCCCAAACCCCACTGTAAATTCATTCGTAGTTCTGGAAAGAGGGTGAAGTTCTTCCCCTCCTACAGTTAAGTCACCTAAAAGTAGGAGTCAAGAGGAAAACCAAATTCTTTTCTGCTGTTTCTGAGTGGATTTTTTTTTAATGAAGACTAATATAAGGATGAACAGTTGCATAAGTTCCTGATGTGTGAACATAATCTCTCCAGGAACAGAGCTCTCTCTTTCCACATTGGAATAAAAACTCCATAACACTATCACTTGTGCTCCAGATTCTGCTGATGTACAAAGCATATTAGATGGAAAAGCTTAAAAAGTATCAACTTAAAGTTAATTCAGCTTCAGACCACAATAGTTTTTGTAAAGTTTTTCCTGTAAGTTTGAAGGCCAGACCTCATTTCTCAGCCCCACAGGACAAACTCTGAAGGGAACCTCCAGCAAACGGCATTTTATTTTAGCAAGAAAACAGAAATCAAGGATGGAATACCCTTCTGTTTTTTAAGTCTGATGGCTTTTGTCACTTTTGAATAAAATTCTTGATGATATTTAAGTACTTATTTAAAAGAATTTCCACTTCCATTTTTAATTTAAAATTATAAAATGCATTATTTACTCAGGAGATTAGATCAGAGCCATTCCATCCTATTTACAACAAAGAGAGCCTGTAATAAGTCCTTGAAACCCCTTCTAATCTATTATATAAATATTTATTTAATCAGTTTAAAAATGCTAATTATTTACCAGAGAGACCGAGGCAACTTCTACAAAGTTACTATGGCTGAAAAGAGTTTTTGAGGGTTTTTTGAATGTATCATGTACTTAATAGCTTGAAACTGTTCCTTTACAAGATGTTAAAATCTTTTTGGCAAATGCATATTTAGGTTGCTATCTTTTTATTGTGTAGCTATAATCTAAGGAGATTTTTTTTCCAGGCATCTATTGTTTACGTTAATTGCTAATTAACTATTTGCTTATAAGTGTATGTTCTGCGATTTCAATCATCAGAGGAAATGCTGCTCTTCACTGTTACTTATATTGCAAACTAGCCTCTGCTTTCGTACCACCACACCCTCACTTTTGTATACTCAAACAAATGTACAGTCCTTAACTTTACAACCAGTTTTCCATGATGAGAATGTCCTTGTAGATGTATTAAAACAAGCAGGATATCAAAAGCAAAAACCATCCTCCCAGAAGAAAGCAAAGTAATGCAGTATATTTTTAGTACACGAAATGCTGCGGCCAAGTGGAGTATATCGTTAGGAGGTACATTCAGATGAGTTTTGGAAGTTAACTTGGAGGAGGTCACCTCTTGTGGTAGGGAGTGTAGGGGTGGCTGAGCTAGCACTGTGTGGAGGAGTTCAAATGGTGTGGCTTGGCATTGTCTCTGTCTCTCATCTCTCTGGGGCCAGAAACCTGGACCAAGCAAGGCCAGGTAGAGGCAATGAGGAATTTATCACGTGGGATGAGATGTCAACAAGCATAGGAGGAATAGCTCTTTTTCTTGCATCCCCTTCTGTGGTATATTCCTCCTTTCGTGCTTTGGTATTCAATCCAGTACATGTGGTGCTACTGTAGGGTGCAGGACGACACTAGCTGGAGTACAAAAAGCCTGTGGTTGTTGTTGGCAGCGTACCCAGTGCTGCTGACAGAGAAGCCACAGTGTATTCCCACATCAAATATCTGGGCTATGTTGCTTTTGACAGCTGTCTCCACCATAGCCAATACTAAATCTGATGATAGTCAACACCTAATTTCTCAAGACAGAAATGAGAGTGCCATATAAAGTAATCATAAAGGGCACAGGTTTTGTCCTAGATTCACCTTGCTCAGTCCATATTCCTCTGCAATATAAGTAGGAAGAGCATACTAAATTGGTTAAGTTTCATCAGCGTTCATAGCCTAGAAGAACAGTTATTTGATTTTGTGGCATGCATATTGATTTAAAGGAACGAACTGGATGTAACTGGAAGTAAATCACTTTAAACACCTCTGACATTTTCTGGAGCCTATTTTTCAATCTCTAGACAATGCATTTAGACATCACTCCTATGTTACTGTTTTATCTCCTCTGCTAGCATTATTCTCAGTACCGTAGCTCCTGTTCTGTTGGAAAATATGCTTACTGTTCATTTTACTTCTGACATTGGCTTTCACTGAGATTTAAAACTAACCTGTGTGTAATCCATGAGCCTATTTCAGGTGAGGATGTGTTTCGCAGATATTTTGGAGAGATTTTGAAAACCTAAACTGCAATTACAGATCAGTTTGCATTGTAACGTTTCTTTTTCTTATTCTCAGCATCACCTTTGGTAGTATATGACTATCAGGCTGTCTTTTATGATTCTTAGCAGGTTGTTTAACAGAAGACCTTGTATATAGTCCTCCGGTTGAAATAAAACAGCTCTTTACTTACAAACAGCAGCTTTATTTGCACTTCAGTGGATATGTTAAATACCTGAGGATTCAATTTTCAGTTATGTACGTATTACTTCGAATGACATTCTGAGGTCCCTGATGCAGTAATTAACACAGGCTCGCAAGCGTGTGAATAGTTGCATTTCAGATCTCTGTTCAAGAACCCGTTTCAATTGCAGATAACGCACTGAATTCTTAAGAAGGCAAACCTAGTACTTAAAAGATGCATATTTTTTCATTTATTACCAAATTCAAGTATCTATGCAAAATAAAGTAAATATGAAAAAAAAGCATTTCGGGAAAAATACAGTGGGGAAATAAGTACTCGTAAAGTAGAAGGAAAATCTATAATCCTATCAATGAATGAAATTGATTATAATAATAATTTGGTGATCCAAAAGACCCTTGAAAGCAGAGGTAGTTTCCTATGCTCCAGAACTTTGTTTCCAGTATTTGAGTTACAGCATGCTGAAGAGGAAGACTGTGAGAGGACGAGAGCTCATAGCAGAAGAAAAGAAAATAAGAATGACTCTATGTTTTTGTCAGGAAAAAGCTAACATGAAATGTAGAGTTCCAGGTAACCACTCTACGTGGTGCAGCTCAGGAGTTTCCAAGAAAGTTTTCCAGATGTACTCGAAGTATTTTGATCAGTACTGCAGCTTGTTGGTGCTTTTTCTCTTTCTGTTTGTTTGCCTCTTTCTCTGCCTTTTTCTCTCTTTATTTATTTATCTTTTGGAACCAGGACTCTCGAGTCCTTTTCCAAGCAATCTTCTTGTTTACTTACTTTTTCCTGTGGTTGTGTCTCTTCAAGCATGCAGCCCTATGTGGCTTCCCAGTATGTTTACATATGCATAATTTTGGGAAGGAATACCAGCAACTAATAAAATTTTTGCATTCATACTTGTCTCAGTCACGAGTCTAAGAAATGCAAGGAATGCAGAATAATGCAGTAAAGAATAGAGCCCTTTGTCTTCTTGATTTTTTTTTTATTAATGTGTATTCAATAGCAATATTTAAAAAACACAACTAAATATTCATAAGTAGTTTTTAAGTAGATACTAGATTTCTGTGCACTTGACATGCTGGTAGTTGAGTAATCATAACTCTTATGATGTCTAACAGAATGCCAAATGCATTTTCTGCCACCATACCAGGCCAATGAATCGTGTCGATATTGGCGAAACCATGGTCATTTAATCAGATGATCTTACTGGTATTTCGTATCACAATGATAAAAATCTCATGAGAAACAGGGCAGCACACAGCTTCAAAGTTCAAAAAAGTGGCTGTCTGTAGAAACAATATTTTGTAATATAGGTCATCTTGACTCCAGGCTCCAGACTCCAGGTACAAAATACAGTGGTTGTATTAAAAATCTATTTAAATATGAGTCACTGCAGGTAAACTGATCCATTTGTCATGTCTTAAAAGTCTTGTGATGCTCATGAGCTACAAGACACAGGGTGGTCTATGGCCTGAGCCTCCAGGGAAGAAGATCACTACCTCTTTTGCCAACTTAACCTCTAGCTATGGCATGTGATCAGCCTTTGTAACAGCTGCTGTGCCCTGGTGCCTGTTTCTTATTGCAATGTCCCAAATTCTTGTGTCACAGAGGTTCAAATTTGGAGCAATTTCCCTGGAATCTGAGGGGATACACAATTAAAAAAAAATAATGAAAGAGTGGAAACACGTTAAGTGTTTCTCGCTTCTTTCAAGGAGTTGAGGCGATGAGGGTCTTGATAGAAAAGCGAAAAAGAAGGTGATTGCAATTCATGTGACTGGTACAACACGTGTATAAACCCATTGCCTTGGATAATGACACTCCTGATTTATGACGCTGCAGTTGAGAACCACAGAGCTTACACTCCATTCAGAAAACCAAGGATGGAATTTGTCCTGACCCAGGCATGATGTCATATTCAACAAACTTAGAAAAGAAAAGCATTCATACAGGTTTTCAATAATGCCTTTCTGCACATTTTCTTGTTAGCTTTCATGTGTACAGTGATAACATTACTGTGATTTGAGCTACTTCTGTTCCACTACAGTTCCTGTACCAGTCAGTGTCTTCCACTCTGCTCACACACAGCACACACACATGTTGCTAAAAAAAATTACTCATTACCATGTTACTCTATTCCCCTGTCACCCTGTGGTTCCAGTGGAGCTAAACAGTCATAAAACTGGAGCAATGCAATAGTAAATCAAACACACACGCGTGCACCCGCACACGCACACAAAATCTTTCCCTCAGAGAGTTACGAGACTGCACTACTTGCTTTCCTATGAGTAAATCCAAAACACTTCATATTTTTAAAAGAAAAATAATATGAATAGAATACATATGTCCTAAAGAAATATTCTTAAGACACTAGACAGCAGAATAAGAGGAACAACAAGAAAGACAATATTAATAGAGGGATATTTACTGTTAAAAGTATTCTTAAGGAGAAGGTCAGGTTCTCAGCTGGTGTAAGCTGGAGCAGCTCCATTGCCACCAGTGGAGCTGTGCCAGTTTATCCAATGCGTATGCTCTGGCCCAGTAGGTCCTGAAGGTCAAATCACTGAACTGGAATCTTCAAAGCCTTCTCTACCATGCTATTAAATTTTTATTGCTATTAGCAACAATTTCTCTTAAAAAAAGTTTGCATACGCAAATTATTCACATTGCTTTATTTTTTCTTTGTCAGTTCACAAAAAAAGTATTTCAAGTTGTCATAACCTTGCATTTAGCCAGTGAAAGAGTAATTTGAAAGGAGAACATTTTTTTACAAACTGGACACATACCCTGTTTATTACTCTCTAAAATTTGCACACCATAAAGCAAGTAGGGTTTTTTGTTTTGTTTTAAAACTTTCTTCAGATATTATTATACAAAAATATCCATATGCAAGTAATAAAGATTTTTTTTAAACATCCAACTTTTTTAAACCTAAAGCAAAGTCACACCAAAAGGTTTTTTTGTTGTTGTTTTTGTGGTTTTTTAATCTAGACAAAGTACACCTTGTGCTTTAACAAACCTACAGCATCATGTGCTCTTTACAAGTATTGTGAATATGCTCATGTGTCATTATTCATTAAATAACGCAAAACTTGCCTATTTTGTGGATTTTATTTCCCTTAATCTTCTTTTTTTCCCCTCTGTGTGTCATTTGTGTTTGTATATATGTGTGGAAAAGTTAAGGCAAGTGCAATCAAAGTTACAAAAATCAATATTTCTATTGCTAACATGTGCAGCATTCGTATTTAGTGAGCGATGTCTTTTCTCCTGTAAGAATAAAAATTGATGAAAATACAAAAATGTTTAATATGTTATAGTCGTTACAATAAGCTGTTCAGTTTTATATACCAGGCTTGGTGATTTTTTCAAAGGTTAGGATAACATAAAACATATTCTTTTTAAAGTAACATACACTGAAACTAGGTAACATTTTGATCACGACTCTCTTGTTTCTCAGCAATGTGTATAGTATTACTACAAAAATGCAGTTGCTTTTAGCTATGACCCATCTAATTTTTTTTAAAAAATAAATATAAGTTAATCTCTTTAGGTAAAATATTTAATATATAGTAGGCATAAATATAGGCTGATGCATCTCTACTTAATTCCAGTGCTTATATTTTAACTTCAGTGATTTTGCACAAAGTGTATAAATGAAGAGGCATATTTTCCAGTTTTCAGTCATATCTGTAACCTTAAAGAAAGCCTTGATAAGAATGCATATGTTAATCTGTGGATTATACGCCAATAGTAATGAACATTTGGAAAAGGTAATGATGCTGGATCTTCAATTATAGAATAACCAGAAATCCATATTCACAAATTCTGGGCCTGATTCTGCTCTTTTTTGCACCAGTTATGCACAGCATTAATGATGCTGACTTGAGTTGAATTATTTTTGAATTTTATCAACCATTAAGCAAACTAAGAAGAATGATCCCAAAGCCTAGCTAGCATGGCACTTGTTTGCTTCATTCCATCAATGCAAAATGTTTTAAACTTGGTAAGTATACATTTATATCCTCTGTGTGTGTGCACGTAGTCGATAGGAGCTACAGAGCGTTGCAGATAGGGTTGTTCCCAGAATAACAGATGAGAGTTTTCGTAACAAAGCGCTTTATCGAGATTCTTATCCAGCTATTAACTTTGAAAAGCAGGCTCCCAAGAAGGGAATACTGCTACTTGAGTTGTGCTGTGCACTCTGCCCAAGGACAGCCAGCTCCTCCTCAGCTGAGTAAAGGAACTGAATAACGTTAAAGCAACTAAATCCCCTAGACAAATTGTGGCTGGTAAGAAGAGGCTGCAGTTGACAGTAAATCAAACATTTCTTTACAGGTGCTTATTTCTTTCTTTGTATTACCTTTGCAGCGTTTTTGTAAAAGTGAAGGCAGTGAAATTTTTCTTCTACTATTGCAAGTAGGCACATGTCCTTTCTTGTAAAAGTCTTTTTGGTCATTTTGTTTTCTTATCTTCTGAATAAAGTGCAGTTATGTACAGTTAATAAAAATATTTATCTATGAAATGGTGCATAAGTTTAAGTCTATATATTACAAATAGTCACAGGACACTAGCAACTGCACAGACTTAATAGTGTGCTTTTCTTGCAAAATTCAAATGTGACACAAAATTGCTGAATCACAGCAGTGGATTTTAGATGTAATGCTGGGAAGATAATTTAATTCCATTTTACTGTAAAAGCTACGAAGAATATTTTGTCTTTTAGGTTCCTTAACTCACTAAATGTGTTGGCTCTTTCACCACTGCCCAGCACTGGGCAGCTGCCTACTTTAATTTTATTTGCTGCTGAACAGGGATAAAATAAAAGTGATTAACAAGTCTGCAAACTTTTATGATGAAGCCAAGATGTTATATTAAACTATTTCTGAGTTTGCTGACTAACATAATAATAGAAAACCTAGATTCTATCTTTACAGAACATTTAGAGTAAGTCATAGCTGGTGACTGACTAGGGCAGAAGGACAGGAGGAAAAAGAGGAAAAAGGGGCAGATTTGTGTGTTCTAGTCAGCTACTTGAAACAATCAATGATTGAAACAATCAGTGATTGAAACAATCCATTGATTTACCTTGGCTTTGAAATAGCCGATTTTATTTTATTTTTTGAGTCTTAGGAGAATGTTAGCAAGCCAACAGATGTCAATCAGAAGGCCAAAATGAGAAGGAAACCTCAGAACCTCTCACAGAAACCTGGTCTCTCAGTGAGCATGTGGCATCAGACTCACTGTGTCTGAGACTCCATGTATTATGGCACCTGAAAGCACCATTTTCCCTTTCCAAAGCTCTTTGTTGGAGGGTCTATGAAGTGGAGAACTGACTGAAGTGGGAGCTAAGAAAATCCAGTAGCTCTTTGAACAGGTGCAATAGGGACAGGTAGGAGATTTATTCCTCGTGTCTCTTTCTTTATGAAAACAAACAAACAAAAAAACCAACCAAACAAAAAACCAAACCAAAGCAGTATGAGGAGCTACAAGAAACAAAAACATCCTTGAAAATAATATGCACATGCAGTTCAGTCTGTCTCCAACCCTTTATACTCTAGATTGCCTTTTACCAGGGTCTTGAAAGAAGCATGGCAGGTGCGGTGCTGAACAGGGAAATTTTCTGCAAAATTCCATAAAGAACAACTTGACAGGTAGTGTCTTTGCCGCTGTTTCTCACTCTTCAAATATCTAGCAGTAAAAAAGAAAAGTGTACGAATGCTGTTTGCTACATGGCACTGAAAGCTTTTCACAATCTCTTTTGTTTAGGAGAGTGAAAAGGTAAGCAGAGAAAACAGATGAACTGTACTGACACTAATTGTTATTTACAATGATAGGAACTCTGGCAGATATTCCTATGATTCAGGTAGATCCTGTCATCTAGAAAAAACATTTCCTACCTCTAACAAGGTTATACAAATGGCTTCAGATAGCACCCAGCAGGTGAAGGAAGTACCCGGTAAATTCGGCTACCTAGTGTCCTACAGGCAAAGGATGTCTCTAATCTCCTGTGGCAGCAGGACTAGCAGAGTGCTAGTCATGTAACACCTACCTGGTTGTGACGTGACCAGGAAACATTTTATCCATGCTTCCACTCCATGTCACCCCTAGCTACCTACCTGTGTCACAGTGCCACCTAGCAATGGCCTGCTTGCAAGTTTGTCTTCTTGCAGCAGATGGAAAATATGGTCCTGCGAACTAACCCAGGTTTTTGGGACTTCCTTGAACTTTGTGAGACTGCTAATTATTTTATTTTGTTGTAATGTTCTACGATTAAATGATTACAAGTTGAAGTATCTATATATAGGTATTAAAAATATATAAAGTGCTTTTTGTAATGAAACTAAAATTTGAGAGTGCTTATTGCAACAGTTTTTCCCCAGATACCTGCACATTTTGCAAAGATTCGTGTGTTTTGCTGGGGAAGGCATAGGTGAGTGATCTCAAAGAAGGAGCCTGATGCCACTGAACCGTTTTGCTAAAATAGATGGAGAGACAGTTGTGTCACTGTTTTCCTCTCTGCTTTGTATTTACATAATTGTTCCATTTGACGCTGCCTGGGTTTTAAGAAGACAAATGTACAACCTTCTAATGTGATGCTGAAGGTACCTGTCTAATACTAATTGTTTAAATTTTCTACAGAAATGTCCCTAAGAACTTAATTAGGGCTGCAGTGAGCTGTTCACCAGAGAATATAAACTCTGGCAAACAATTTCTTCTAAGTCTGTAAAGTCATTGCCATTTGTGTTTTAAACTTGCAATGAAGAATGGGACTTTCTAAAAAAACATAAATAAAATCTCCCTGTGATTTACCTGTCATGCAAAGAATGAAAAGAAATTCTAAAACAGCGTCTCAAGTAATTTCCTACAAAACAGCAGGAGAAAATAACCTTCCCTGAAAAAAAAGATGTTTTAAATAGGTTTTAGTAATTGCATTGCTATTTTGCCTTTCTTTGTTTATTTTTGCTTTTCAAGTGTATGTGCAGGCCCTGCAGTTTAATGGCAGATGCACAAGTGAAGGTACTTTGAGCTCATGACTGATCTTTTTAAGACTTTCTTTTTGCTTCAGAGAAGGTAGAGGACAGTATCGGGATGTTGCCTTACACGAGCATTCTACAGGGATGTGAAAACGGTGTGTGAACTGAGAATAAAAATAAAATAGTTTTACCAACTAAAGCTTTGCTCCTGTAAGTCTCTTCTCAGGAGAGGAGACATCTACTCACCCTAAACACCTCTGCAAAGAGTTTTCACATGTACCCCAACCTGAGGGCTCAGAGGAAGCTTTGCGCGCTTGTACTTTTAATACAGCCTGCAAGGTAAATGGAGAGGAGAGGATGGGACGGGATGGGACGGGACGGGATAGGATGGGATGGGGTGGGATGGGATGGGATGGGCTGGAAGCTGCTGTGAGGGAGCTCAGGTGGAGTGCTAGTTGATCAAGATGGCCATTTTCTGTAAATGTCATTTAGTGGATTGCACACTAGCCCAGCTAAGCTAAGCTAACCTCTTTCTATGCCCAGTGCTGGCTTTTGCTTTGCATACCAAACAAATGGGAAACATTGTCAGCTGTTTCTACTTTTCTGTCTGCTTTGCAATAGGGTATCTGTGCTCAGCCAGCTGATGGCACTCACGTTTACTGCCACTAACATCAAGGCTCACTGCCCACCTTCTCTGCGTGTTGCCTACAGCAGGTAGAAGAGTGATGGTGTATTGAGCCTATAGTTCCTTTTGCACCCACCTGACACAGGAGTAACTAAACACGAAGGCCAAAGGGCCCTGTGCTCCCCCTGCACGGGTGCAGGTGGTCTGCCCACTGTAGAGCTTCTCAGTCGTAGCCATGTAGTGCAGCACCTTCCTTTGGCTTGCACTTCTTTATCTGCCACCAAACGTGTTTGAGAGTATGGGCTTGGTAGGTATTCTTTTTTCCTGGATGATTTTTTAATTTGAGGGGGATAGAGAGAGAGCTAATATTCGGGTAAACAGAGATAGAGAAAGTTAAAAAGCACATCCATTTCATTTTTGGAGTAATTTGTGTGTTCCTTCTGTCATGCCTTGACGGTTAAGAAAGGTATCTTTATAAAAAGATCAGGAATACCTCCATCAAATTCTTAGCTCTCAAATTTTGCTTCAAATTCTTTTCCTAATACTTTTGACCCAGCAAAGAGATGTTTGTACTTTCTGTAAGTTCAGTTCTAGGTAAAGATTATCTATTTTATTTAACATTTCAATCCTAGAGAATCATGTTACTCTTAATCCATCAAAATAAAAATCTTTTAATTGACTAATAAATGTTTCTGAAATTACATTATCTAGGATATTGGCTATTTAATGTAAGAATGCTGATAAGCTTTTGGAATGTGACTGGTTTTAATAACAAACAGAATACTTTCCTTCAGCAACCCTCAATCTCAATTTACTCATCTTTTAGTAATCTGAGCATCTTCAGAATTTATACATTTTCCAAATAAGGCATCAGGCCTGCTTTTGTAATTTCTGCTCTAACTACTTCATGACTCTGTGGACTCTTAACCTCCCACCCGCAGAGCTTATTAGTCCAGAGCAAAGCTCAAACTTTGTCTTAAATAGAATTTAAACAAACAAAAAAGCATAGGAAAACTCTTATTAGTTGAAACATTCCTATTAGTTTCACTCCCCAGGGCAAGAATTCCAAGTTCTGGATCTTCAACCCCAGGCCAGCTGGAGAAGTGCGATGCTGCCAACAGTCTTCTTGGAGGATATAGCCGGAGTCGATGGGAAATCGCCCAGCAAAATTACATCACAAATGAAAACTCAGTATCCATACTAAATTCAGTGAATCTCAAAATGAAAGACATAATGGTGTTCTCCAACCTACAATCAATGGACTATTTAGGACGTGAAGAGTTGTGATTATACAGAAAAACGCAAGGGAACTTGCAGCATTTATTACACGAAGAGACTCACTGCTATGAAATTGCTTGCATTTTTTCTGATGCCAGTCACATTAGTCTCTTGCTCAGCTGAGAAATGGATTAAAAAAAGTGTTCTAATAACAGCAAACCAGACAAGGGGTGGGTGTGAAGGAATATAGTTACTCTGGATAATAAACTAAACCTGTTATGGAGAATTTTTTTTAGTGCTGACAGATTTCTGCCATCCTCTGTATCACAATAGAAGACACATCAAAAGTTCCCTGTGCTCGACTACCAAGTACAAAACCATTCGGCAGTGTATTAGACATACAGGGACATATTTGTGTTGCTGATCTGTCTGGATGGCCCCCAAAAATCCCAGTTGCTCCATGTAGGTCAGCCAGAGTACAGAGCTTTGCATGACAAAAAAAGCCACAATACAGTCAAAAACCAGGTGATTATTTTGACCTTTCTTCTCCATTGGCCTTTATCCTATTTTTGAGCTTACTTAACTGCTGTGATTTTTTTTCTTCTTTGGATTTTAATTAACCTCTCCTTAGGCTTGCTAGCTTGACATTTTCTTCTTTTTTTTTTTTTTTTTTTTTTTCAATTTAAGAATGGAGGAAGCCTGTTACCAGGCCAGTTTTCCCCAAATCTCACTGCTTTATCTATAATTTACATGTGTCATTAATGCACAATATCTGAGTAAAATTTTTTGAATTTTAATCAGGCGGGTATAACAAGCTTCCCAATTATTTTGAAGCTGATTATCACCCATTATGTAACATACACATGGTTTTCACAGCTGTGCAGTAATAGAAAAATCTTACTTTGCATCTAAGCCTCACAGTATTTAGCTCTGAACCAGATCATATTGAAAGTGTTTGATGTTGGCTGCCAGGTGAGAACTGGGTCCGTACTAAAATGCAGAAGATATTTTGCTGCTGCTTTCCTTGCAGCCAAGATTTCAGCTTGTCACAGACTGCAAATATGAATTCCTTTTCTCTTTTCCAATTTTCTTCTCCCACAGAAATCAATCCTGCACGCATTCACCTTTATTAGATTTACTCTCAAATCATACTGCTGCAACTGAGAACAGAATCAGACCCAGCAATGCACTTTGCCTTCAAAATAATTAGCTGCATACTATACAGTCCCCTATTTCTGTCCAGCTATATGTGCTGTCCGGAGAACCTATATACTGAATTTCCACAGGTTGTGCAACAGAGTCCTTCAGTTTTATATCAAGGACTACCCTGATTGGAGAGAGCCTTATAAAGACTAAGCACCACACTTGGATAATTCATGTGCATAGAATCCACACACAGACCCGAAGTTATTGACCAGGCAGGGTAAGTTTTTCCGATCATCACGCTGTGCAGTTTTTAAAATAAAGTGCTATCTGCTTATGGCTAAACCTTATATGTGGCTATTGCATGCACACTTCAGGCTGCGTTGTCAAAAAACTGGAACACCTTCACCAGAAAAGGATGGAGCCTAAGCACTAGGGCAATGACAGGTTTAGTTGTGGTTTGTTTTTTTTTTTTTAAATTTTATTTTGCGTTCCAACAGAACTTTTGTCAAACATAGAGCACGTGAACACACAACAGTTTCCTTCACTGTTTCCCACACAGCTGTTCATAGAGGAGGAAGAGTAAGGAGGAATGTTTCTAAAGCCTTAGACAGCTTCTCCATTTATTTCAAGTTTTGTTTTGTGGTTTGTTTCTCTTTTTTTTTGTTTGTTTTTCTTTTTTTTTTAATATTGTGACAAAACATTATAAGAAAAACTTTTTTTTAAGTAGTGTGAATATCAAATAGTATCCATCAATCCCTGAATCATGCTATTCAAAGTGCTTAAATCTACACTAAAAATAGAACAACAGAAAAGTACTCCCCATGTGGCTAAGGAAACACCTACCAATCGTCTAAATGTGACTGCGGTCAGACAGTTGCATTCTACATTTATTCCACATCCCAGTCTTTACTCCAGGGCATGTAAAGGGGAGGGAAAGGGGAAAAAAGAATGCATTGCTTTCAGAGGGTACTGGGGTATTTGGCATCCAGTTGAATGAAGTTGAATGCCATCAGTGCATCCAGTCGAATGAAGTTAAATGCCATCAGTGCCTGACAGGTGTCTGTAGGAGCAAATAAATAAGACCGTTCTTACACTATGAAGATAACCAAATGTGCAAAGCCCTCTTAAATGTTTATCATCTGGCCTGGCAGCTTCATTTCCATTTTGTGGATGTTTTTGGCACATGTCCAGAGGGAGACACCATAATAAAGAAGAGATTGTAGAAAAGGACTTGAGCAAATTGTCAGAGGAATAAACATTTTTAAGCAAATAAAAATCAGTGCACATCCCAAAGCTCTATTAGCTTGTTTTGCAGATACTGAGATTTCTTTACTTTCACAACAGGAGCATAGTCATTTCCTCCCACACTGTCGGTTCTGGATTACTCCCACAAACATCCCCCAAACTGCTGTTTACGCACTCTCTACCCATCACTTCTCATTTAGAATACCAAAATTTTATAAGCTGTACTTCATTGTGACAATCAGGATGAACAAACCCCACACATCCATTATATTGGCCAATATCATTCAGCTACCATAAAAATACCTAAAGTTAATTAATTACATAAATAGACTATAAAGGCTGTTTGCCAGGATACCAGTTACATTTCTGCCAGGGTAAATCAAACCCATGACTATATGACAGTGTGCTGCAACCAGTAACTCTACCCCAGCTCCTCTGCTTCTGCTAGCAGAGACTAGCAGAGAGCTTGGCCTGAATATGTTGTAGAGCTACAACACCAGTCCTGTCTCTTTCTAAAACCAAAAGGGATTTCTCCATTATTTAAAACATAAGAGTAAGATGCTTATTTCATTTGTCTTAAAGATGTCCAGATGTAAACATAATGGGTTGTTTTTTTTCTTCCCTGGCAGCCATGGTACACACATTATTTGCAACTTCTCAAAGATAGAATCATACATAAAAAATAAAACTAATTTATTTATTCATTAAAGTGAATAAATTGTTTGTAATACTTCCAGGTCTGATTTAAATATTAATTTTGTATAAATAAAGTTTATTCTGAAAACAATTATATTTGTTGGCAATCATGTCATTTTTTTCTGCCTGAGTTCTTACTGAAATCATGTTGAAATTAATAAAGTTTTACTTATTGTTACAAGCTAAAACCAAATGAAAGACGACTTCTTAATCCTGAATATAGCATTTTAAAGCAAATACAGGTTTTGGAACATTAAAATACAAGGGGACTCTGTAATCCACAGCAAAATAATGTTTTGCTATTCCTTTTTAGAAAATAACACTTTCTATAATACAAAGTGACAAACCATCTACAATATTGTCTTTTTATTCCCCTTTGGTTTGGAAGTCATCACTGTAAATATCAGCAGGACTCTCTGCACTTCAGTGCCTATTGCCTCACTTGTCTTACTTGCCTGATGATTGCAAATGATCTTATTTGCAGGATTTTGAAAGGGGGAGAAGAAAAAGAAGAAAAATGCTTAAAAATAAAATCCACAACCACATTAATACTTTTCCAGGAAGTGTTAAAAATAGGGTTTGCTTTTATATTTATAAAAGGGATACAATCAACTCATTCCTAAAATAATAATTAAAAAAAAACCAAAACAAAAAAACCCAAACAAACCCAAGAAAGCAAAAACCAAACCATCTCTAGTTTCTACACACTCTGTAGTGACTACTGTGAAGCAACCGATACAGATTGGGTATATTCTGTTGTTCGACAGGTATCTACCACGTTACATGTTAGATGATCAGACTGTAGTGTTACCCCAAATGGGGGTCATTGTAAGGGCAGGGAAGGAGCAGTGCACATTACGGGAGTAGAAATGAAACTGGAGCTCTCAGTGAGGGATGGGGTCCTTCTAAGAACAAATATTCTTCAAA
The DNA here is from genome assembly GCF_964199755.1 of Larus michahellis. Classification (NCBI taxonomy): domain Eukaryota; kingdom Metazoa; phylum Chordata; class Aves; order Charadriiformes; family Laridae; genus Larus; species Larus michahellis. The sequence goes on from NC_133896.1 coordinate 132,771,143, forward strand.
AGAGGTGAACTGCAGCAGGCATGGCCTTCAGGAATCAGGCTAGGCAGGCCAACAAAATGGATGGTGCTTCTGATATCAACATAGCTTTGTCCAAGCATTCCCAAGAGAGGTTAAAAACAAACAAACAAAAAGTCTAAAACTATACTAATGAAGCAAAAATGTTTCCTATCTATACAGCAGTCTCTTCATTTAAAAAAATGTAAATATACAAACTCCAATGACATATAAAACAAAGTCGAAAATGTGAATGGGAAGAAATATGGGTAAAACAGGAAGACTGATGCTACAAAGAAATTGCAAAAAACATATGTACAAGACCCTGTTTTTCCTCGTATGTTATCGATTGTAATGCATGTTTAACAGCAGCAGTCGAGGATGTAGTTCCAGGCACCGGACTGCAGACTCAGCTCCTACTCAAGGGGGTTGATGGCCCCTTGCATTTCGGTCACCAAATGACACTTGATATACTGGTCTCCCGTGGCAAGAGGGGCAGTATCGCACTGTTTGTGTGAGCCTCTTCCGGATTCTGCTCCCTGTTAGTTTTTGTCTGTGGCCGCTGCCCGTTTATAAGTGTCATAGGGATGTTGCAGTAGGTATGCTGGTTACCTATTGAGGTAAGCGGCAGGGTGCCAGTAGGAGGTACATCGTATTCATAGCTTCGATAATAGTGTTTCTGGCGCATCTGTGAATGATATGTGTTATGAAAGGTGGAGCGCAGGTCTGGATGGGCAGTGGCAAGAGCAGTGGAGGTGGCAGCAGCCATGGAAATTGCGGAGACTGTCTGCAGTTCCCCAAAGGGCCCCTGCTCACTGACATCTAAAACCTGCTCGTGTGTGATGGGTTCAATCCTCTTAAAAGGCATTTCGTACTGTAAACGTTTCCAGAACTTGGAATTCAACTTGTTGCATTTTGGTCCGTGCCATTTAATGACAGTGAGGAGCTTGATGGTATGTTTTAGGGCCTCCACCTCCTGGTAGTTCATAACTCCCCGTAGTTCACTGCATTCAATCAGTATCACTTTGATTTCGCCCGTGACTAACATGTTTCGAAGCCTTGTTTCCAGTTCAAAGATGCTCCATCCTCTTCTCACCACATAATTTGGAGTCATGACGATGATCAGTCGCTTGCTTTGGTCTACACATCTCGCCACGTCTTCAATGTAGGCTACAAAATAAGACAATTGCTCAAAATCCAATCTAAGAAAACACTCTGCTTCCCATAGACTGGGGAGAAACAACAGAGGCAAATCCCTGCTCCCAGAAGAGCTCACTGAAATACGCAAAAACATCACGTGCAAATGTACCAGGTTGGTTAGCCAGGATGCGGTCCTGGGCAAATTGCTCTAGGTGGCACTGCTTGAGCAGGGGGACTGGACAAGGTGACCTCCAGAGGTCCCTTCCAATCTCAACCACCCTGGGATCCTGCAAAACAGCTATTCCTGCATGCACTATGGATTGTGAGTGTTTGTTCATGAGCTGTGGTTTTGTATCAATATCTATATCTTTATTGGAACAAGTGTGTCCATCATCATTTTTTCCTTTAAAAAGGCGAAGTAACCCAGGTAGGCAACAGAGAAGCAACTATGCGCTTCAGGGGCTCAGTCTGAAACCCAAATGATACTCTAAGGTATACTATAGGCTTGGATTCTTCTTTTCCTTTCATGTCCCCACCACACATGTTCACAAAAACAGTGTTGGCTCCTGCAAATTAGTGTTTAGTTTGCTGTAGATTTTAAAAATATCCATGTGATTGTTTGATCTTGTGCTTTGCCTACACCAAGCATCCTTTCTTATCATTAGTCAAAGATATTGATCTTAGCGGCTGTATATATGGTTACACCGAAGTTATGAAGAATACTGCAGCAACTTACAAAAAATTATTGTACGTAGGTTGGAATATGTGAAAGAAATAAGAAAAAGATCTACTTGTACCAGCTGGAATCAATTCTTGTTTTCAGCCTCTGAGAATGATCCAGTACCTCCATTACACATTTATCTGCAGCGGACACTAACAGCTCTGCTGTAAATATTATTACTCAACCTTTGCCTTAGTCCAAACACAACTTTTTCCTTCCTGTCTGAATTTCTGTAATACATACTTAGAATCATGGATATCTTTCTGGGAAAACTCTATGGAATAGAAAAGAAAGATCTCTGTATTCTTTCCTAGATATGCAAGCTCTCAAAAAAATCTGTGTAAAAATGCTGGTCTCATTCATTTCCTTTCCTTATGCATGTCCTTTCTGCACTGTCTCACTTTCGATCAATATAATACAATTACTAAAAAATAATCCTCTTATCTGAGAAATGCATATTAAGTGTGTTTGGTGGCTTATCTTCACCATAATGGAGGAAAGATGAAATTCTGAAGGAGCAGGTATAGAAATGATACTAAAACAATCACTGCAATCATTGCATTTGCTGTTTAGAAAACACACAAGAATAAAGACATGACTCACTTCCTGTGGGAATCAAATCTCTGTCTGGTATGAACAACTTGTATCCATAATGCTTTTCAAGCATATCTGGTAGGATCTCAAGAGCAAATCTTTCTTCTTCTCCGGTTTCTTGATTCCACTGGTCAGGATCCACTTTGGTATAAGATAGATATGCATCGTAGTCTTTGTTGTCTAAGGAAAGAGAGGAAGAAAGTAAGTTCATTTATTCATTATTCTTGCAGATTTCCTAGATAATTCTTCAGGAATTATTTCTGGGAGAATTCCCCAGGAATAGGAAATTGTTTAGATAAAATGGCAAGCTTTCACCCAATCTCCAGATATGAATCCATTCACCTTTCCTCTTTCACCTGGTAGAGGTAATCCTTATTTACACATATGCAACGGAGAAGGGATCCCCTATCCATAAACTGAAGTCAGTTTGTGTATAAACATTTGTGTAAGAGGAAATCCACTCAACTATGGGGTGACAGCTTGTGAGCACAAAAGAAAAAAGTCACCGAAAAGAATTTGAATTCTTCTCTAGCTTTAAAAGGGAAAATAAAAGCATGGAAATATCTAAGCTAATGTGCAATTATCTCTGTTGCACAGCAAAAACATTTCAGTCTTGCCAGATTTTTACTATAAATTTAGGGCCTGGGGCTGAAGTGTTCTAAGCGTATGCGTAGCTTTACTTGTAAAACTTATTGTCTTTCCAGGTCTGAAATTATTGCCAAGCTTAAATCTTTGCAGCATCAGCTCCTGATAATGCAGTTTAAATCTCTTGAATTATGTGCACTTAAATTTGCAAATTTAATGTTGCATTAATGTACATTTCGTTACTTAACAGTGTGTTATTTCATTTCAATATGAGAAATAAATGTGCCTGTTTCTTAAATGTACTTGGTGTGCCTATTTGAAAGACTGAATCAAAAGAGCCATCATTAATTTTCATTAGGAGGTCAATAATGCCAAGTGCTCTGGAACTAATTCAGTGGAATAAGAGGTCACGTTTTGACTTTTGTTGTGAAGAAAGCAGAAAAAAATCAATGGCAAGAGTAATGAAATGTTAACATTCTTCTAACTCTCTCGACAACATTATGCACAGGCTACGGAGAATATCAATTGCTTGTAAAAGAGACCTGATTGAATACTCGACTGTGTGTCATATGTAATGTTCTATTCAGTCAATGCTGACTTCACTTATTTACTGACCCACTCCTTTCCTCATTTTACACCTTCTTGTACTCTGGTAGCATTATTTAGAAAGGCCTGCCAAAAGTAGGGTGGGTGCAAAAAATATGTATGAAATTAATGAAACAGTGTTAACCTTGAACAGTCCACTCTTCCTTCCGAGGAACCATACATACTATGCTCATTAACATTTGCAGATGACAAAATTAAAATTGGTTATACTGTTACTACTTTCAAACTTTCCAAACCCGTGAAATCACTGTGTGCTCATTCTCTCCCCTGCATGCTTTTTGTGCGATATTAGCTATTGAATTGTTATATCTACAGAAAACAAAACAAACAAACAAAAACTACAACAACAAAGAAAAATAAGAAAAAGAGCAGAAATGCTTTCTATGGTTGGTTCACTTTCCATTACTTTTCTTTGGAGTTTTTGTGGAATCATGATCTTTAACAACAGACAAGGACCTAATGCCTTTGACAATGCCTTGAAATAACACTGAATGGATCAAGTATGAGATAGAGGGAGATTAAATAGCATAATTTTGCTTCTACAGTAGGACACTGTTAACCCAGCAACTGAGTTAACACACAGAGAGGTCAAGAAATATATGGGGAAATAATGACAACCGACAAAATAATGATGTGCTAATGCCATTTTCTCTTTCACCTTAGTAATGGTCATAACCATAGTACATGCTTGAGAGCACTATTGCTCTGTTGAAAGACTTTGAGTAAAGATGAGAATGTATCATTTCTCAAAGGGATAAATAATAAGAAATAATGCAGTATTCAAACTGTTTTAAAGGCTCAGGGTATTGTCTGTTAAGATGGTTTGCACATTCTTACTTAGAGGGAAAATTATTCATGCTATGCACTGTGTTCTTGCATATGTAAATATTGCACTAATGCATTTATTTGAAATACACATTTTTCATAACATGGAGGCTCCAGCATTTCCACTGACTACAACTCCATTATCCTGTATTGTAGGGAACACTTATTTCCACCCTAGTTCCCTAGTTTTAATAGCATTTGAAGGGCAAAGAATGTCCAGGATCTAGGGTATGTCTACACAGATGGGTTCAGGCATTCATGAATTTACTGAAACTCCAATCCAGCAAGATGTGTAGTCCAGTTTGGGAAACTGTTAGATGCATTAGCATTGTGGTTTCCCTGAGCTATTATACTCCCCATCTGTCCGTTGTTGTTTGTTTTTTTTTTTTCATTTTGTTTGATGAAAAGTAAAAAGTTCAGTTTTCAGCAGAATTACCTTATGTGGTAATTTTGTTATCCGATGGTCTCACATACTGACATGAGTGGACAAGTTGCAAAATTTAAAATGCTTGAGATACACAGGGGATGATCACATATGCCTTTGTTTTAGTTCTATGATATTTATGTATTAGTCTGCTTTTAGTTAATTAAATCTATTTGGGTTGCATTGTCAACTCTGTGAAACATTTTAAGAACTACAACAGGCAGATAGCTATGCAGCTATCTTTTCTGTGATGTGATCAAAGGGCTATGGCATTATTTACTGTTTTCTCTAATTGTGTGGGTAGTCAAATAATATAGAGCTTCAGCTGTAATGAAAAATGGGAAAACCCATAAGGTTTTTGAAATCTCCCATCTCGGGGAAAATATTTAAATACACAGTAGATTAGCGTCTCTGCCTGTGTTTCTTCTCAGTTAAATGGTCCCACCTACTCCTGCTTGTAATGGGTGGGACTGATGCCTACATTCTAAAGAACACTTCTGATCTTAATTCATGTTTTTTGATGTGCTGTCCCAGTGGACTGAGAGGGAGAGATGGGAACCTGCAGACATCCATATCTTACGGCTGGGAGCTGGGGTTCGTGTCTTGCCAGTCTTTTGGCCATGTCACATGGAAGCAGGAGGCTCTCAGCTTTGCTCTCAAGCTCTTTGCTCTCAGGCTGTTTTCCACATAAGCCTTCCTTCGAGCAACGCATCCAGGAGTCCCCAGACTTACAGCAAACATGCAGGAAGTCCACCACAGATCTGTGTTTTCTTGATCATTCAGTGGAGCTGATATTTTACCCATGAAAATATTTGGTGTCAGCGCAACTGTCTTCTCCAAGAAAAAAGCCACTCTGCCAGAAAAACTGTCTAATCTGCTCCTAATCACAAATCAATTCATAAGGGACTTGATATTACTACTTATATTATTATGTAGTATGATAATTACATATTTGACTATGCAATAAGTTCAGATACTGGCTGGATCTAATACTCAGTGTCAGAAAAAAAGGACAAAAATCCAAATTGAAAACTAATAAAGCTGGTAACAAACTAAGCTTTTCTTTAAAATGAATATTTCCCTATTTCCCTTCATCAGCAAACAATTAAGTCTTCTATCTGAGAATCCTCGGAATGAAAATGTGATTGACTGTTGTTTGCACTTTGGCTTCAGATATAGATTATGCCATTTCAAAGATTTGTTTTTGTCAGGCTCCTGTGCATTAGCAATAAACCGGAATATAGTTACTCACTACCTGTTTCCTCCCACACTTAGGAAGAAAAATACCTGCCAATAACCAAAGGCAGGGATGTTGATCATTTAATCTGAAACTTTTTTCTTTCCCATGAAGATTGAAAGCAATTATCTACATATACTTTGGTACCTGAAAGCACTCTTATTCCCTTAACCATTTCAGGATTCTTTTTTTAGAAACATACCAGAATAAGTTCATCTCACATTGCCTCCAGGTACGTTGCAGAGCTGTATTATGTAATGGCTGTCCTTTAATTTAGCGAACATAGCCGAGTGTGACATACAATATCATGCAACAGCAGCATTTTGAAACATTTTAGTGTAATAAGTTTCCTCTTCCCATTCTTTGTGGATAGACAAGTAATCCTTTTCAGTTATGTGGCTTGTAGTTGCTTTCTGCTGACTACAGGTAGTGTGCAGCTAGGATGGAGCTCTTCAACTCAACGGCCTCCAGTTCTGTGAAGTTTTATTGCATACATTAATTGAAAATATTGCAACAAAACCTAAACCAGACCTTGCATGGCCAAATTCAACCAGACTTGGTGCAAAAAAATGTCTTTGTTATTGTACTGTAGACAACCATGAGAGCTGGAATAGTTCATCACAATGGGGTCAAATACAGCCTGTGCTCAAGGTATGATGCATCCAGTCCACAAACTTTTCAGTCAGCCTAAAATTACTCATACTGCAAGGCTTTGGTCAAAACAGACTGTGAGGTACAAACTTTGCCATATGATTTTGACCATTCTGTACCATTGAAACCATTGAAAGCAAGGACACTGAGTATTGGTCATGGAGCTGCGCTCTGCCATAGGTCTGACAAAATTGTTTGGATCCCTCTTAGGGGTAAAAATTGAGGGTGAAATCCCAGCTTCATTAATAATACATGGAAACATTACTTCACTTAGTAGCCCAGGATTTTAGCCAAAACACCTGTTGCATCATTGCATCATGAATTCTTTAATGCTGTCCATTCCTTTCGGTACTCATCTAAATGTGGAATATGGTATCGTACTTCCTCTAACTTTCTACAGTGTTAATCCAGCAGAAGGGATATAAACTTTTAGGGGATGAAGTTGCAAATGCTGCTTGTTATTCCAAGGATGCGCTTAGCAGCAGCCACTTAAAGGCTCGATATAACCATAAAATGAAATCCAGACTCTATACGCATCTACTTTGTCACATGCAAATGGGATCTTTGGGTAAGTAAATTGCTATCAGACATCTAAGAACTCATCTGTATGCATGCTCTTTTAACAGCTACACATGAAGAAATGGTAAGCTGGTGCCTACAGAAACATAGATAAAACTTCCTCTTCTGCGGGGACCAGCAAACCGATTCAACTTTGAATTTGTATTATAGATGTACATGTTTCCTAATGATTTCCATGTTGTCCTTTGAGAAGCCAGCAGTTTGGGCCTTTGAGGGTTTATTAAGCCTTAAACATTGCAGATATTTATGCTAACGGGGGACAGAAAAAATATATATGGATGAAAAATTAAAAATTAAAGAAAAACTTCATAGAGTTGTTTTTTTCTTATCAGCCATGTTCAACTAGATGGAAAACTCTGATTTTCAGCTGGCACGATACGTTTTACCGCAAGACAGATTACTAGATCAAAACAAAGAGAAATCCCACAATGTCGTATTTCATAGTGAATCTTACTTTAATGAAGCTGTAAGACCTAGACACTAGGGCCAACCCATGCCTCTGTGCATCCTGAAATCCTCCAGAGTAATAAGCAGTGCCTTCAGAAACACTCAGTGCACTGAAGGCAGCTGACCATACGCAGGCTGCTCTGCAGCTAGGCGTAGCCAGCAACACATCTGGCTTGATCTGGCTTTATCTTCCATTTCTAGATGTCCTGGTTTGAGGGCAGATCTTCCCCCTATGGGGAACTGGACAGCTGATTCCCCTCCTTTGCCAGAGCACACGCCAGCCTAGTAAAAACTCAGATACTCATTACTGGAGTCCAGGAGCAATGAGCTGATTTAACTTGGAGTTTCAGGATTTCAAGTGGGTTCTTAGAACTGACAGGCTGACTGGATCCTCCCAGTGCTGCAGGGAGCTGGAGTCAAGCTGACGCAGGAGGCCTTCCTCTTTAAAAAACGTGCTGTGTTCAGGACAGTTTGCAAAGTACTGGGCTTTCAAAATTTCCCAGACTGTCATTGCTTCAAAATTACAATGACTATGGCATTTCATAATCTGTATTTGTTTCATTACTTGTGGGGCGACATTTAATGTACACATTGCAATAGCATTCATCATCCCTAATGTAATGAAAAATGTAATTTAAATCCTTAGTTAAGTAAAATGCCCAAATCCTAAGACTTTCAAAATGCTTATACTTTTTCTCACACTATTTACTGTTGCTTATGAAGCTCACCTTAACATTTTCTTTTACTTTTAAATGTCAAGCCCTTTTACTGTTAATAAAAATTAAGAACTAACAGCCCTAGCTTCTTCTACGGCGAGGTATTTGTTAAGTGTAGCATTCCTAATGATAGTTCATATCCTTGTGCAGAGTGGGTAATGGTGAATTGAAGGGAGGTTTTGTAAATGCAACACTGGGGAAGAGGTTAAAGAAACGTAATCAATCCCAAATAGATTCTGGAGTATTCTCAGCACAGTGTAGACCGGAAAAAAAAAAAGGTCCTTTGCTCGTAGTAGGCATATTTATTAAAAAAAAAAAAGCAATGGACGTGTTTCTCCCCCCCCCCCCCCTTTTCCCCCCTTTTTTCCTTCTCTCCGCCCACCCTCCGCCCCCCAATAAACCATATTAAATTTTGGAAGCCTAAAGACCATGAAAAAATAAAAGAAATACCAATTTAAAAGTTGATTTAAAAAGAATATTATTTTAAAAGAGTATTTATGAAAACCCCAAGATATCAATGCTGCATTTGACATTTCATGAAATTTGAGAGTGGTTCCTGGCAGATAAAAATTCATCCAAAATATAATTCAATGGCATGATTTCAAGTGTAAAATAAATTCTCTCTGTAAGCTATATTTTCCCTGGTTTTCTATAATTACAGGTAAAATTTGTCATTGATAGATACATAAGATAGAATATTACTTATTTAAACTGAATAACCTATTATTAAAGTTAATTTTTTGTCTTATATTTAGTTTGATTTTGTATTCCCAACTAAATGAAGAGTGCACTTCAAATGTTTCTCAGTCGTTCTCATCAACATGGAGGTTTAAATTTATTACTACTATTGAAGCCATTCTACTTTCAATATAAAAAACTGATGAAGCATTAATCTTAGAAGTTGCTCTTGACAGATATGAAATGTCAGAAGTCCTTATAAGAGTTTCAGCATATTAAAAAATTATGAAATTTAAAAAATAGTGATAGAAATTATTCTCTTGGTTGCTATGAGTTATTTGCAGGTCAAACACCAAACGAAGAAAAAATGTATTATTAGTAGACATTGAAAGACTGAATGGTGACTACCTAGCTGAAAACATAGCGTAGCATAGTAGTTATCTATGAAAGACTGGAAGAAACTAGCTACTATTTAAAAAAGAAGAAAGTATAAAGAGGCACTAATAAAGAGTGTCTTGTAAACCCTGAAAATGGAAGAGTATAATTCTTTTCTGTACTAAAGAAATTTCTTAAATAAAAAGTGTCAAGAAGTGATGGTATCATTATGGTCCTAATTCAACAAAGCAAGTAGTTACCTGTATAAAATACATGTTTATTTTTTGTATATTACTTAGTTCTGTTGAACTCTGATGGTACCTATATCTTATCATTAGGTTAAATATTTGGAAAACTGGAGTTAAGACGGCCTTGATCTAGACAAAAGCAGTGAAAAGTTAAGTAAATCATTATAAATACAAGCAAAACTCAAGGGAGAAATGGTTTGGAAACTGACTTTCAATCTAAGAGTCTTGACATCAGATGCAAATAAGCTGTGTTCATCTCACCTACCTCAGAAACCTGCAATGTGCCTTGGGCTTTGATAAAAAAAACTTCAAAGCTTAAAATGATTTGACAGAGCTGCTGGTTGAGGAACAGGAGATACCTCAGTCTTCATTGTTTTGTATATGGTAGTCTCTTTTTTTTCTACTTTACATCTGGACTTTCTAACCCATAACAATCTTTTAGTTTGGAATCTAAAGATGTTCTTGGTGATATTTTATTTTTTAATATATATATATTACACATGTACTCTAGATGCTATAAAATAGGAAGAGAGAAAAAAACCCAACAGGATTTTTTCTTTGAATTAATAAGTTTCAAGGACAGGATCTAGAAAATCCCATATTCAGTGGAGACATAAATTGAGATTTTATTGTTTAATTGCAATTCAAATGTAAATAAATAGCATAAACAAGAAGAGTTAAGAGAAGCAGTTCTCCAACAATAAAACTGTAATTAAGTAAGAGGAAAATCCCTTTTGTAACCAGTAATATTTAAAAAGATCAATGCTGCATTTTTCTAAAGGTAGTTTTAATAGAATTTGAAATTTGTATTCATAGAGCAGGATTTCTTATTGCCATGATTTGCCAATAAGAATACATATGCAGTGGTGAGGCTGCTATTGCAAACTTATTCTATGGGTCCCCAGGGAAGAATCTGTAATTGCGAAGTCACTAACTTCAGCAGTAATTTCAGTCTAGCTATACCTGCATAGCATAATCATTAACACAAGTGCTTTGGCAGTGCCTAAACCATTGGTAAAAGTTATATTTGAAATTATCAACTAAGTCACACTGAAACATAAAGAATCTCAAAGTGTTGCCTTTCCTTGCTGTGTAAGAGGTTTACTGGGACGAAACTCAGGAAACCACTAAGAGGTTTGTATTACCTGCTCTTGTAGAGTTAATAAGATATTATGTGGGCAATCCCATAGGTCTGTCCATGAACCCTGCTAGTGTTTTGCAGCTAACTAATAGTAAGGACAAAAATCAGTATTACCTCAGGGCTCCCAGGTGCAACAGAGACTTCAAGGCAGAAACTGTTTCATCAATCTCCTAATCTGAGCATTGATTTGCTTCCCCTCAGCAAACAGTAGAAACTCATCTCTTAAGAAAGTGCAACAAACACAGCCAAGAAACTGCCACTATAGACATCATGTACCAAATCCAAACAAGATTTCCTGAATTTAGAGAGCCCAGCAGTGACACATTTTAATCAAGTTAGGAGCACTTTGTTTTATTTCAGGTGCCTTCCCTGCCTGCCCCGCAGCTGCACAGAGGCTGTGTCTTCCCTCAATTCACCAAGGTTTCCTTGGCAAGGAAAGCTGCGAATAAGATTGAGGACACCACGCAGAGCTCCTGTCCCACATTGCAGAAACAGCTGATGGGACCTACAGGCATCAAGGGTCATTGTGAAGGTCATCATATCAGCTACTCAGCAAAGCTCTCACTTTCTAGTTATCAGCTGCCTATGGGGCTTTTTTGTTCTTGAGCCTAGAGCTTACCTTCTCGTCAGCCTAGCTGTGAGAAAGGGTATTTATGTAAATTTCATTAGAACTCTATTTACAGCATATTTGTTCAGACTTTCTCTTTAATTGATAAATTAGATTTTTTTTCTTATCAATTTTAATGCCAGCCTTTTAATTCTACCTTTCTTCTTTTTTATGATAGTGTTCACCCCTTGCTTATTAATTCCTCCATACAAAAGCTTCAATCAGTTTAAAGGGTTACTAATGTACCCAGGTAATGGTAGGGGCTGGTGCCTGCAGAGTGTTTCTACTGCTAACTATACCATGTGGTCTTTTCTCTGAAACTGGGATTTGGAATGTAAACGCGTATATAAGTTCATGATTTTGAGTAATTTTGCCCATCTGATTATGTCCAATGATTTTCAGCCTTTTATCCACAGACTTCTGGGTTTATCCTTAGTATACCTTAAAGCTGAAATACAGACACCTGCACATCCACTCTCAGGTCTTGAAATGTCAAGAAAAAGTGGAAAATAGCTGTTTTGGTGACTTTGAGCCTCCTGGCCACTTTAAGGCAGCATCATAAATGGTGCTGCTTAGAGAAGTGCTCTGACTCCCCTCTCCACCCTCCCTGTGTCTGCTGGTGAGGAGGAGCAGTAGTCTCACAAAGGAGAAAGTTGGCCCAGGTGAAATCCTGGGAAAATTTCCTTAGATTTTAGGGGGCCTGGAAGTCAGCTTGTATGTAGGCAAAGAGCAGATTTCTATATAGTAGTACTATCTCCTCTGATACAAACAGCCTTTTAAGGTGCAAGGTAGAAAAAAGTTGGGGCATGTGTTGATCACGGGTACTTGTAAATGTCTACTTGCATTTTTACTCTTGTTAGTTAAAGTAGGATACCTGGTTTGTTCACCAAGTCATCTAAAAACTGGGAAAGGCAGCAAGAGGAGATCCTTGGAAAATAAAAATTCATAAACAGTAACTGCTAAAACACTCCTCAGAGGGTGAAGGTGATATAAAATATCTTGTATTGGAACAAAATAGAAGATATCATCACTTCTAAAAGTGGCCTTCACTAATAATGTGTTAGTTCATAAAGTGCACTTTATGGACAAGGCTTTTTAAAATAAGCTTTTAAGTTTAAAGTTGCAAACCTAAAAAGGTTGACAGACATTTAACAATGATCAGCTCTCAGAATTTCTTTTTGTTTGTCAACTTTGATGTTTTCAGAATAATACTGGACATTTCTTTGTTTGCATACCACTTCAAGGTACCATCTTCATTGTGTATGTGGAGAGAGATTGAACTGCAATGCTCCAGTTAAACATACTTGGGATTTTCTGCCCACAAAACTGGTAGGGGCAAGTTATATCTCTGAGATGCAAGGTCTGGCCAAACACCTTCTTTTCTTGTCCCTGTGCTCCAGCTCACAGGGGAATCTGTCAGACTTTCACAGCGAGGTCCCCTGACTGAACACCAGCACGTTGTGTTGCTCCACACTGAAGGACACAACATGGTGTCCATCACGCAGTCCCCTGGGATGGAGTCAGCTCCCAGGCGGCTGGAAAGCAGGGCCACTGAGAGGGAGGAAAAGTGGTAAAATGTGAGCTGGGTTTGATTATATTCCCATTTAGTAGGAAGGGAATTAACCATGAAAATGAAAAAGGGGGCTTCAATGCCCATTCCCAGGAAACAATAAAGGCAACACTGAGCTAAAGTGCTTGCAGGAGAAAGAAGAAGAAAAAACAGAAGGATAGTCTAGTCCCCAGGATGAGAGTAAAGATGGGGAAATTCAAAGCTGCAAGTTAGAGAAATGAGGAATCAGCAGCTGTGATCACTTGCTTAATCTGCAGTACCCATAAAGAAAGTAATAAATTAAGTTGCATTAGCTGTAAGGGTTAAATGCTTTGTTTTCAAATATTTCTCACAATTTACCCATGCCTCCCAAAGAAATGCTTATGTTAGCCTGAGAAAAACTGATGTGTTTAGGGCTTGGAAAGGAAAGAGGAATTGTGATGAGATTTGACATCCTGAAGGGCTTGTTCTCTGATCAGGGAAGAAATGAAGCGTTGCATTTTAAAAGAGATTTTCAACTGAAAATTTTAATTGGACCTCACTTTTAAAGTGTTTCAAATCCTCTCTGGGTACAATACAGTGCACACAAAAAAAGCCTGTGATATTTTGATGTTTGCTTATCTACATGCTGTCCCGAAGTATGACAGAACACGGTGTAAATTATGAATAGCGTGTGGGCGCTCTGCTGTTGCACTGCAGGAGATGCGGTTAGGAGAAGATTTTAGAGTTCAGCATTTTGTGTCTGTCAATAACAAACTAAGCCAAAGGAAAGAATCTGGATGTATGTCCGCAATTTATTTCTGCACAAGCCTTGGCTTGGTCTTCTGTGGGGCCTTTTCTCTCTGTTTTCTTGCTTTTGCAAGTGTGTAAGTGAAAGAGACAGCGTAAAAAGTCCAGCTGCAGTAACTTCATTGGCACAATGGGTTTTATCCATGTTGCTAGTATACTGAATACAGTAGATGCTACAGGGTTCCATTAGGAATCTGCAAGTAGTATTTTTCTTCATATATTACTGCAGATAAGTACTCAAGCTATCAGTGTTTGCATTGGTCATCTAAAGGAGAATCCATTCTTTATCTTCTTTAACAATGATCATTGGAGGATGAAGGATAAACTAAATGGATATTGGTTTTCCTCCTTTTGAATCCCACAACAGTATCCTTTAGAGGTCACTTTTGTTGTTTAAAATGCGTGATTGAAGTACGGTTGTTCCCAGGTGACCAGTGTTTGGGATGGGAGGAGGAGAGGCAAACGTGTAACACCTGGTAGAGTAAGTTTGCAAATGAATTGAAATTATTTGAGATAACAATAAATGCAATAAATGACGGCCGCAAAAGTAAGAATTACTGATCCCTGAGAGTGCATTGAATTGCGTCTATTTAAACAACTATTAATGAAACTGACTTTTTCTGTGTAATGTAATACGACTATTATTAAATTCACACAATTTATGCAGGTAAGCATGAGCTTTAAACCGGGCACAGCTTTGTGGAGAAGTGAGGATCTCAGCTCCTAAAAAAAAAGGTGTATGCCAAAATCTTCCATGAGTCACAGTCCCTCTGGGCCTCAGTTTCTTCCTCTGTAAAATAAGTAGAATAATCTGATTTTTTCCCCCACTGAGCTGCTATATTAATGCATCCTTTTTGTAAACCCAATAGAAGGATACAAAATGTTCTGGGGCTTGTTGTTCTGAGCATTTTCTATTTTGAATCCTTGTGCATTTTTAGATGGGAGGCAGAAGTGGGTCATTCCCGAGTGATCTTATTATGGAAGTCTTTCCCTTATATAAGGACCTCTAATTCTGCTGCCGCTGTTCTCCCTTATCGGTGACAGATTTGGCCAGCGCTTGTTTATCAGTCCGCATTTATTTTAATGTCACAGTGGCTTCTGCCCATAGGCTATTACCTTGAACTGTAAAATAACTTTTATTAGTATTTCAGTAAAAAAGAAGGTCCTGTCACCAAAGACGTAGTGGTAGCACAGAACATCAGGAACTCTGACCCAAGAAACCAAACCTAATTAATCAGCGCCTGCAGCTCAACCCAGTTCGCTGTTCAACAGCAGTTTTGATTAGTAGGGTTAGAGGCAAAGAAGACTTTTTCCTTCAGTGCTTAAAAAAGAGAAGAAAAGAAAATGCACGTATACCTTTGAAACAAGCTGGTGCATACTGTAAGGATTACTTTTGTTTAGGCTTGCTGGCCTTGAATCACAGAACAACTGTAATGGCCATTAGCCGCTTTCTCAGTGATTAAGTAAATGAACTCAAGAACATGAACTGCTGGGTACATTCCCAAACACTCGGTACAGTTTATTGAAACTGATAAGTTTAAACAAGCAGTAAATTGAGATTCACTTCAACCTCTACCTACTTGGCGAATACAATTAGGGAAGACACTCCCTAGCTTACGGAGAAGTGAAGCTGGCTCTCAGTACTGACAGAAAGCAAAAACCTTTAATGCATCAATATTGGTAATTTACATTCAGTGTCAGGAATAAAAATCTAAAAGACACGTGTGTCTTCTGGAGCTCCAGAGAGCAGCATTCACATCAGCTCAGCAATCGCTGCTGCTAATGTGCTGCGTGAGGATCGCGTATTCAAGTCAGTGCCTAACGCAGTGAGAAATAAAAATTGCAGTTGTTAACACATCTTGAACTGAAATGAAATTTGGCCCTTAGTGGAGAGAAATAAAAGACAGGCATACCTTTGAAAGCAGGAAACATACCAAGAAGCTGCCTTACCTCCGTCTAGTTCTTCAGCTCCAAAATGATTCCTGTAGAAGAGCATAATCTCTATCTTGTAACACTTGTAGATAGTCACTAAACAAACAAGCAGCAGCAGAATAGCACCAAGCCCACCAGCAAGCTCAACTGTGTACATCAGCTCTGCAAAGAATTACAAAACGCAATAACAACCACATTCCAAACCAGTGAAAGATTAGCAGCCGACCTCGCGCTTACGTTAAACATTAAAATAAAATAATGAATGATAGGTTGTTTATGTATTTATTTAGTTATTGGGCCCTTGAGGAAATATCTAATTAATAGATTTTTTTTTTCATTAATAAACTAGTGTTTCCTCTAGTACGCCATCTGAATTGCTCATTTAAAAAATAACAATCACTGGGGAGGGGTGTGGGGCTGTGTATGTGTATGAGTATGTGCATATATCTAAGAGATATTTGATAACTCTGTTTTTCCTCTCTGTAGATAGATCATAGTTTGCTTTAAACAGATAAAAGTTGACATTCTACTTACAATAAAAGCAGAGGTGAATGTTTCTTTTTTGGGGACTATAATGCAAACAAAACTCCTCCCTTATTCCACACACACATAAGATGAGTTTCAGTCTACTGGATAAGTTTACACTAAGGGGTTTTATTTTTTCCAAAATAAAAATATTTAAAACAAAACCCAAAAACTGAAGAGATATGAAGACAAATTATCCAAGGAACCCCACAGTCTCACATCTCCGTTATGTGTTAATACCTTTCATACAGTTTCCCAATGATCTGCAATTCGTCTTTATTCTCCCCTTTTGCCCATTGGGCTCGGCTTATGTGAAGTCACAGCAAACCACTCTGATTTGCCCATTCTGACATTCCCCTTCAGACCATGACCCCCTGGTGTCTCTGCTCCACTCTGACACTAGAGACTCACATGATGGATTGAGATCGTCGCCATGTAGCTCCGTTCCTGAGGATGAGGACTCCAGTCAAATGTGGCCACAACACACCACAAGTGTGGCCACAACTGTGTCTACCACCAGCAGTGTCTTCTGTGGGGCCACTTACCAGTGCATAAGTAATATGCCGTCATGAGCTTTCACCTCCCCCAGCTCAAGGAAGCTCACACAGGTATGTGGCATCCATTTTGTTGTTACTTTTCATTTGCTTATTGACTGAAAACAGGCAACGTTAAAAAAAGGAGGGTGGGAGGAGGAAGAGCGTTACTAACAATTTTGTGATTTGAAATGAATAATAGATGGCAAATCTTAAGACCACCCATACATTTCCATTATCGCTCCATTTTGAGGAACGCCAAGAAATCAAGTCTTCGAAATCTAAGACATACAGTTTGTTTCTGTAAAAAATCTGTACTGGAGAAAGCTCAGTTCCATGTTATTTTCACAATACCCTCTTACAGTGGGCAGCTTCTGTCGGAGTGCAGCAGGGTAGCCCTGAAGTAACCTTTTTTTTGTGTGTGTGGTTATGCAGATATGATACTCCAGCACA
Source organism: Larus michahellis (assembly GCF_964199755.1). Classification (NCBI taxonomy): domain Eukaryota; kingdom Metazoa; phylum Chordata; class Aves; order Charadriiformes; family Laridae; genus Larus; species Larus michahellis. The sequence continues at coordinate 132,788,492 of NC_133896.1, forward strand.
ATAGAATTCAATTAGAGGAATAAAAGGTTAGAGGAAAAAGTGACAATTCCATTTATTTTGACTGTGTCTACTGAGAATCGCATACTTTTTTTATTATTTTGAGGCAACTGTAAGAAGATTTCATTGCTCTCTGGAAGACACTAAAAGTGTAATAAAATAAAATAAGGCGGCATTTATATTCCATGTCATTCTCTCCAAAACTGTGCTGGAAACTCCTTTGTGTTAGATATTTTTAAGACCGACATGGTTATTTCAGACTTTCCATACTTTTCTGGTTCAGAGAGGGGAATGTTATTAAAAACACCCAACAAAAATTTGTTTGCATAGACAAGTAATACAGTATTTTAGAATATAAGTGGAAATGGAAATTACTCTGCACTGGCTTACTATACCCTGTTTATCATTTTGTACTGCAGGTGATGCAGCTGTTCAATGGTTACTAGAAGAAAGGCTTTAATATTTCGGGTTGCTGGGCACAAAATACTCTATTTATGTGCCTGATGTTATGACTCATTAAAGGCAAGGAAAAACTTTACAGCTGGAAAACGAAAGTTTTTCCTAAATTAATGATTTTGAGATTAAAAGGAAAAAATAACTGCAGGTAGTCATCTGTTCTCTGTCACTGTGCATGAAATCAGACTAATGCACTGCATCGCTTTACCGTCAGAGTCCCTCTTAGTTATCTTTTTCCCCTTAAAATAGTTCAAAATTATGCTTATATTTTTTACTTCAGTAACGTCAGTCTGAACACACATAAAACTGTCCTGAATTAGTCAACCAAAGGAAACAACTAAATTCTCTAAGTCACCCTGAAACCTACTAGAAATTACCTTTTCACGTGCTGCTGCTGAGCCCACCATGATCACCTATGAGCACAAGGATAAGATGGTTCTTTCTTACAGCAGATCTGTTTGCACAGTAAGTTTCACGCCCTATCCACCTAGCACAGCAAGCCTGTATTTTCCTCTGTGCTGAGCAACGTCTACCAGCACATGTCCGCTCTCCGTCTGGGGTGCTATTAGCCAGGGTTCAGAGGCAGAGGGGAGCAGTGAGGAGCCCGGCAGACTGCTGCGTCCTTACCCCGGGCCCCGCAGACGCCCGAGGTAACCCCCGGAGTGCTGGCAGGGGGACGGCCACATCCGTGCAGCGCGGCAGAAGGCGGGAGAGGTTGGCCTGGGCACGGCGCCCCGCCAAGCCCGTTGCTTTCAGGCCCAGCGTCAGTGTTCCTGCAGGATGCTGAAGAGCGGGCAGGGGCTGGTTTCGAGCCGCCGGCGGGGATTTGGTGAACAGCCTTGCCCTGTGTTGGGCCAAACCGGAGGTGCGAGGAGCGGAAGGCTGGGTCCTGCTGCCGCTGTCGGCCCCTGGGGTGACCGAAGCCATTCACATTTCTGTGCCTCCATTTTCCCAATGGGAAGAGGGGAAGGTGCTTCTGACTCCTTGGTAGGAGAGGTTACTCCTGAAGGTGCTCTGCGAATGCTGAGGGCATTGGTGACGTGTACGTCAACAATGACGTAGTGACTGCTAAAGCTAAGCTGAAGTGTAACAGCAAGGTTGGAGTGTAAGGTTACGTTCACAAAAACAGTTTTTCCTGCTGCTTTATTCTGCCTTTTGCACTGGGATTTGAGCACTGTTGCTGCGGCGGGGATTACACTCCCTTTGAAGTGTGATATGTTTTTCCTGCTGAAATTCAAGTTTCCTGTGGTGGCTCTACACTAAAAAGATTCAATTTCAGCACAATTCCACATCAGAGGGGAGAGACGAAAAGTGCAAACCTTTTAAAATCTATTTAGACCTTGTGTGAGCGTTGCTCAAATTACAGACCTGGCCCTCCTTAAGGAGCTGAAGCTGAATGTAGAAAATAGTAGAGGAAAATTACTCGTCTAACCCTTAGGGGGACAGGCATTCTGTTAAACACAACAAATGAGCGAGTGCCAGGGAGTTACATCCAGAAGCACAGCAATCATTTAGTTACAGGCAATTAACAATAGTTCTCCAGTAGCACAGGAACAGTTCTACTCCAAGGAAAAACACATTGATTACTGCTGCAGTAGTAGATTGGTTTCTGAATAAATAGCTTCAACTTAAAACAAGATTTGTTACAAGCATTTTGACCAATGGCTACAATTTTTATTTTTTTTTCCTTATCGGGAGGCTTTGTCCAAGCAACCCAGTGAAAGAGACAGCTAATCAAAACAAAGTACGCGTCCTCTCCAAATATCCGGCACGATATGGCTGGTAATAAGCGCACTCCTTTTATACTGATTCTATCCTAATTATTGGGCATATTTGTAGGATATGTCTTTGATCTTCACCTGGCTTCAATATTTGATAAACTTCCTTTCTCAGCGTCATGCAGGTAATTCACTTGTTGTAGCTGGAGTTGTAACAGGAAAGTAAACAAAAGGGTGCCTTCAAAGATTCATATCTTTTGACTTATAAGACATGCTTCAGGGACTTTACATTTAATGATCTGTGATAATTTAAAATTAATCTTATTCTATTCATTAGTCCACACACAGCTGAGCTACTAAGAAAAAAAATTATGTTTCAAACATTCATTTTTTGTGATTTATAACTCTTCGAGGATGTGTGATTTATATCTGTGTATTCAATGTCTGAGCCTTTTTCAAAATCCAATTACAGTCTATCTAAGGTTTCAATTTTGCAATCACTTACGCAGATTGCTTAACTTCGCAGACTATAAGTAATCCCTCTGAAGTCAACAGGACTATTCACAGAGCTTCAGGTTAGTGCATACATAAATCTTTGCAACTTTGTGGTCTACAATCTTTCCCATTCTCTGCTTGTCTTGGACGATTTAACTCACAAGGCTACAAGGTTTGGTTAGAGACAGTTCTCAGTTTGTCTAGGTATACTTTCATAGACTTAAAACATTAAATGAAACATAAAGGTAATGAATATAATTTGGAAGGAGGGCAGTTGAAGACAACACTAAAGCTCTCGTGACAACACCTGAGAGAAGGTAAAGAAGGCAGATACTGACAGCCAACACGTCATAACATGCAGCTTTGGTTATAAAAGGGTGTGTTTCTTCTAAAGAAAGAAGGAGTCTGTCTAACACAGCATTCCTCATCTGAGTCTCATTTCAGACATCAGCAGTAAACCGTAGCCAGAGTTGAGGTTAGGAAGAAAGAAATCTATACGCACAGTTTAAAAATGGAGGAGTATGTGCTTTTTTTCTCTCCCCCCACCCGCCCCCCGCACCCCCTTAATACAGTATTCATTATGGCATGGCTGTAAAACAATTTGTCTTTCCAAAGTATAGCATATGGAACCACAGCTTTATACAGCATATGCATATCTAATATGCGTATATAGATATATATGAAATCTATTCTCTATTTTTTAGGATTTGTATTTGTTTGTTTCAATGTGCCAAACAAAATCTGTTTGTATTTAAGGTGTCTTTATGGATGCTGTTGCAGACAATTACCGATTGATATTGCAGGACAATAATACTTCTGATACCAGTAGAAACAAATCTGGGATGTTCATTAGCTTGATTATGAAGCCATTTCTTAGCACAAAGTATATGCTTCCTGCCAGCATAGGCCACGCATGCCTGTAGATGTCTGCAGAATTGACTTAAAGTGGCTAAATTTAGTTACAGTTTTTAATATGGTTTTTAATGCTGTAGTTTCATTTTATTTATAAGAACTATTGAGACTTAGTTATCTCATTTTATTTTTTAGATCAATATGTAATATATATTCCCAATTCATCTTTGAAAAACAACTAGTCGGCTTCAGGATTCTGTGTACATAGTTGTGCAAATACTAGAAAGGGAACTTGTTAATCTGTTCATTAGTATGTCAGGCAGTATATCTGAGCCTTGGTGCTGTTGGATTTCTCAGTGTTATTAGAATAGAGATAGTAAATTATTGTAATAGAAGTGTATTCTTACGAATGACATTTTTATTTCTTCTGAGAAGTGTGGGATACCTGTTTCCAGCAGGTGAATAATTACACCATCCCCAACAGTATGTTAGCTCAAAAGAGGATAAGGTTGAAAAAAATATAGACGCTGCAATGTTACTGTAGTTTACCACACTTAAATACAGAACACTGCATTTTTAAGGCAGTTTATATTTCAGGTTGAAGGAAAAAAGTCATCATGGTGCAGAATTGCATTAATCTCTGGTTAGCTTCCCTAAATAAATGAATTGTGTGTGACTTAAAACCTTACTGATTAGGAGAACTTCTATTTGCTTATTGCACTACAGAAATCAGACAGCCCACACAATTACTTCTTTTAGATCTTCTGAAAGAAATGAATGTAAGAAGAACTGGGAGGTGCTAAAATGTTGGAAAAAATGGAGTACCAAGTTCCAAGGATGTAAGATCATCAAACATACTGTTTACATTTTTTCTGAGGATAGCATTAATGAATAATTTAGCTCTGCATGGATTATGGGAACAATTTGTGACATTTTATTTTAAAATATTTTCATCCCTGCCAATCAAGGTTAGAATTGCACTTAGACATTATATAAAGAGAAAAACTATGATAAAAGTGGTACAAAACCTGTTTTAAAAAGGAATCTGTTAAACAAACCAACTTGTTTGACACTTTGTCAGAGGAATGTTAGATTTAGGCACCTGCTAAGCAATCTGACTAACCTTTGTACTGGAGATGTCTTTGTCCATTTTTCTAAAAGATGAGAAAAACTTCATTGATGAGGAAAATGGCCTTATCAAGAGTTTCTGTCAGGCAATAGTCTTTAGTATTCTACAAATTTACTGATTTTTAGATGAGATTGAGTGTAAAAAGAACAGTCTCTTTTGGTTAGGTTTGGTTCAGGAAGGGAGGTGATATAAGACTTTTGTCCCAATGTCATAAACCTCTTGGGTGACTGAACCTTTGCACTGCCCAGCCCAGTGACAACCTCAAGGCTTCTTCAATGGCCACAGGGGATGAAAAATCGATTTCCATCAAATCAAATAAAATTTCAATTTCAATTCTAAAACCTGGTTAGGAACTCAGAAAAGCTTTTTCTGCAGTGCAGAATAAAAACTGAATGCTTTATACACTGGAAGATATACATGTGTAAGGTCTTAACTGACCAAGTGGGTCAGAGTTTTACAACAGGTTTGTTTCCACTGAGACCCAGAGATTTGCTGGGAATGTTCAGGTAATTAGGACCAATTAACAGAAGTTGAAATATAAAGCTCATTGATCTCATTTCTCACATGACGAGCTCCCATTCAGAAACTTCAGAAGCATCGTGAAGCTTTGTGGCAAAGGGAGCTATAACACCTGCAGTTTCTTTGCAGAGGTTAGAAAAGAACTAGTGTCTTTTCTCTTTTAAGTCTCAGTTGTCACTCGTCGGTATACCACTGATGGAAATCGTGTCCTAATGACTGAAAATGCTCATGAGATCAAAAACTTAACTTAATCAAGTCCTTAAGTAATAAAACAGATTTACACTATTATGTGAATTTCACTGTAATTTAAGGTGCTTGTCAGCAATTCCGTTATTGTTAATAACTGTATGAAGAAAATTCAGAATTACTTGCTATTCAGAATTTGCTATTAAATTGTACAGGAAATAAAAATATGATGTTTTTGCGTTAATAAATTATGAGTTTAAAGTATGCCTACTCAGTTGTATGTTTCCTCAAGATGCACTTGCTATAGGAAATATTAACTTTTTTCTTTTTCAAACATATATTCTCATGGGCAATTTCAAACAGAATAAATCTCTTCCTCTAAACAACTTATTTCAGTGAAAGTCTTTTTTTGTAGCAACAGAAAAAAAAGTTGTTTTAACCATCTCTCATTAGCTTATAGTCAACAAGACCCATATACGTCCATTAAGAACACCTATGACAGAGGAAAACAAACTCCAAACATAAAAGAGGCCCAGGACAGGAAATTAGACAGCACTGAGAAAATGGGAAGAAAGGGAAGGAGATACTTTGAAAAACGCATAAAGTATGTTACCTGCTCTTAGTTCTGGTGTCTGTCCCATTAAAAATACAGGTATATTATTAAGCTTTTAAAATCATATCACTAACATTAAAAAAATAATGCCAAGATAAAATTTGAGCATTCTTTCTCCTTATGCATTACATTTTTGTCTGCTACATTGATAGACCATGGGCTTGTCTTCTTGCATTAAAAACCTGTGAAAAAAATGGGATTATAGTGTGTGATCCACCCCTTATATCATCTGCAATTTGTGGTCTGTCGTTAATAAATTTGTGCTTAGCTGCTGCCAGTACCACTCTCAAAATTAATTTCTAGAAGATGCCTCTACCTGGCTGGAGATTAACCTGTAACTGCAACAGATGATCAATGATAGCTATCACCAATAAGTAACAAAATCAGCCTTGGATTATAACAAGTAGATTTCTCTTTCCTCACACAAAAGAGAAAATAACTTGATTATTGTAAAGGTGATAGAAAGAGATTGGGCCAACAGATGGGAGAAGAGAATGAAAGTTAAATCTCCTGGGTTCTGATCCCTCTCTTTTTCTGATTATTTATGGATAAATTTTGTAGGAATGGACCAGAAAAGGAAACAGCATTGGCATTGTCATGCTTAAAATGCTCTACTGCCTTTAGCTCTGAGTTAAATGCTCCCTACGCACAGCGACTTAGGAAAGTTAGCAGCCTAAAAATGGTTCGCTGGCTGCACAAAAACATAGATCATAGGTTTTCTCCGCTGGCAGTCAGAAAGTAGAAGAAGCTCAGAAGAAAATGGGGGCTCAGCTTCCCGAGATGCAGAGTGTTAGCTTCTGGGCTAGAAGGAGGTGCCAGTGGCTCCAGCTTTCTCCTGGTGCTGGATGCCCAAACTGGGTTCACTATTCGTGCAAGAGTAGCGTTGGAGTCTGAGGGAGCAGTGTTCTGCTCCCCTCCCAAAGTTCCTCTCAGGAAAGGGCAGGCTCTGGGTTGCCATTCATGTGCCATGTCAGGGAAGGCGCAGAAGCCCCCTCTCCCTGGCAGAGTGCACCAGGCACTGGTTTGTGGTGGGGACAACCATCGGATGGACCCTGCTTGTGTTTTCTGTGAGGTGAGTGTGTGTCCCTGTTGGGCTGACCGGCGGGAAGAGTGAGGAAGACACATCCAGGTTTTTGCTGATGATTTAGACTCTGAACTTCTTGCCCTTTCAAGGCCTACGTCATTGCAGGCATATCCAAAAGCTCCCCCTGGAAGTTTAAGTTTACAGAGAACATATTGACCCGGGCGAAGCAGCAACTGCAAGGGTGTTTGAAAGGATTAAATTGTGTACCTGAATCCCCACTGCAGCGTTTAGCCCCAAATACCTCTTTTCCCAGGAATGCTCTTTGTTCAGTAACAGAGCTTTCTGCTTTCTTGTCCCTTCTGAGATCCTGGTGATCACGGACCACATGTGAAGTTTAAGAAGGATTATAATTTCTTTTTCAGGTATCCAGTGAACATTTGAGATTCAGCATTTTTGTTGGCTTATACTGCTGGAAAAAAAGATCACCACCTAGAAAACCAGCCAAAACTAATACGTCTGCAAATGCCTCAGTGTTCAGGAAGAAAATTTACCTAACTGTTAGGTCCCAATTGTTCTAAGTGAGCCAATAATCAGAAATTAATAAACAGCTAGCTCATTCCTAGCAGAGACTAAATGTGGATCTAAACAAGGAAACCTAAAATGAAATGTTGTCATGGTGATATACAGGAGACTAAGCAAGTGGTGCAAAGCTCCTCTTCCTAGGAGACCTGAGAGACTAGCTCAAATTTTTCTCTGTCATGGTTAATTTATCATTTCACTGAAACAGTAGTCAACGTGCAAAGTATGTAGAAGGCCTGTAACAAGTACATTTTGTTTTTTGAGGGCACAACAGATTTTGTTTCCAAATCACAATTTCAGATTCAGCCTTATTTAAAGAGGAAGAAAAAATATTTGGGGGGGTGGGGTGTTTGCTATTTTTAGCTTTTTACCATTTGTAAGGGCAATTAAATATTGAGATTACTTCCTCTTAAGCATGTCATCATGAGGCCACATACTGTGGTGTGTTTGACATACTGATTTCTCTAAGAAAGGAAGCAAGGAACGTAGACCCTTGCAAAATTTATGCATGCACGCTGTTAGATTAAAAAGCTGTTGGTCACAGAACAGAAAAGACTTACGTGCTGGCAGTCTTGGAGCTACTGTTTCTATGGAAGGGAAAATAAGGACTCACCATCAGCATGTGACTTAGTACATGCCGGTTAATTAAGTATTGGGTTTAAAGTATTTTAAGCCTTAAAAAAAAATCTTTATTCTCAGTGGTCCATGCACTAATTTCATTATTAAAAAACAAGACATTAGATTTCAGTGTTTGTGCATTTAAGCTCTGGGTTCAAACATCTCTGAATTAGGCGTATATGACTACTAGCTGGTAAATTGTTGAGGTTCAATTACTTAGTAAGTCAATTTCCCATCTCAGTAAATTCTGGAAAATATGGCAAATGCCAGGCTAAGCAGAACATCTGGTTATTTACATCTGCATGTCTTAAGAAGCAACGATAAGAGTTCAGAAAAATGTCTAAAAATTAGTTCTCTTAAATTAATTGGAGGTAGACAAAATACATTTAAATAAATGAGTCACACTACCTTGATTTACAGCTTCCTTTTAAACTTAGCCCAGCTTCGCATGCTACAAGACTAAAACTAGGGAAGATATAACTGCTTTGATGTAAATTGATATGCCACAAGTAGTTCAGCACCACAGTAAGAACCTGGTTTGCTCACCTTTGCAAACAGTCTAAAAAAAGCACAGTAATGACAGTGAAGTACAGACCCTACTCCTGATTATTCTTTGCTCTCTTAAGCCAGCAGGATGCTGCGTGAGGGTGGGGAGCATCAAGCCGCGGCATGTGGAGCACCCTCTGGGAGGTAAAGTGAACAAAGTGGATCCGGGAACCTTGCTTTGCAAGAGATTCTCCACCTCTCCATAATTATCTCCGTGGGAGATGGCTGTGGCCGTTAGGCAGGCTGGAATCACAGGATGTGAGTGGTGAGTAGAAACAGGAAGGTCCTTAGAAGTTTCTGTTGTGATACTTCACTTCAGAAACGTTGGTGTTAAACAAATGTGTTAGAAGGAAAATGCCCCTAGTCAGACTATGCAGGAGCTCCCCTGGCATGGGGTTTAGGTGGCATTTCTGATAGGAGTGCATTTTGGTTGGTTTTTCTAATATTTGATTTTATTTCTTACAGAAAATTTTTACAGTTTTATTACCTGTGGCTTCCTATTTTTTTTTCTCTATTGAGCCTTTATGAGCTTTAAAGTTCATGAATTATTAAATGCATCTTTTATATAAATATAATTAAAAGGTATTACTCTATTTTTCCCATTGACAGCCATAGTTAACAACAACCTTTCTGTTTTATTTTGGAAGTTGTACAAATGCTTGGGGGAAAATAATCATTACATATTAATATCTCAGGAAGTCAAATTGCCTGCTTGTATCAGAAGGAAGCTCTACAAACTGACCACCCCTATAATGTACCGTTTCATGGAGAAAAGCTGAATATTTACCCCTTTTATGTAGAAGAATACTGGCATGTCGGCGTCCATTCCCATTCTCAACGTAGCATGAGTAATTCCCCAGGTCTGCCTCTTCCACAGAGTCAAGGATCAATGAGATGGAAACCTCCTGTTCCCCAAGATGTTCCTTGAGAACCCTGAGAATAAAGCAACCAAAGCTATTCTGCTTGTATCATAGCAGAGCATTAGATAATCATGACATAATAATGCTACTTACAATTCACAACTCTCTGTCTTCAAATTTGGCTATGGTTTGATGAAATCTTAATTAAATTATATCATGCCCTTTTCTTCCTCACTTCTAATGAGGAGATTTGGCTTTGTAAATGTTAATGAGAGCTTCAGTTAATTGTCTTTAAGCAAGATGGTGTGCACACTGATAATATATTATTGCACACTCTGATGGAGACCTTCATCAGTAGTGTGTGAAGTCTTGAAATGTTAGAAAAGAAAAAAGTGCAAACAGTTATTTTGGGTGACACTAGGCATCTGGGCCAAACTATTTGGTGCACTATTTGTGCACTTTCTGAGGCTTTTCAACATGTCACTCAGAAACAGTGTGTTCATGCCAGGGTCTGAAAAATTATTTTGAATGTATTATAAAATTTGACTGTGCATTATAAATCATAGGAAGAACTGCAGAATCCCTGCAGATAACACATCTGTGATTATTTAGCTTCCTTTGTAACTCACACTTAGATTTGCCTTCATTTCTGGGTTTATCCATGATATATAGGCACAGTGATACACACACATGCAGAATTATAAATGAAAAAGGAATCTCTTCAGATCCAAGTAGATACTTCATATTGGAAAGGAGTTGGTGCACTATGTCAAGCATGTAATTCCCAATACAAAACCACTTCTTTCTTAATTTGTAAATGAGGCAGCACTTTCAGGAACAGTAAAAGTACATGGTGTGAATTGCCAGATCCTCTCCAAAACAAGAATTTCAGCAGATATAAGCAGCCCACGTAACAGGATGCTTGGCTCTCACAGGCCACATAACATCCCAGGGAACTCAGTTTTTTCCTTGAAGAAAAGAAATCAAAACATTTCAAAAAAGAAGCCAGACTTCAGCGTTTATTTAGGGCTCCATGTTTTAAAAGGCTTCTTTTGAGCTGTTTCCCTTGATGTATTTATTTTTCTTTGTTTCATCTCAGTAGCTGTCTTAATGGTTCTTATTGTAGATTGCCACAGCTGGAAAAAGTCACTATGCAAATTCCAGTCGGTTACACTACGGTACTTGTCGAGCAGCTATTCTGCTTTTGCAGCTCTCTAACATCAGGTGTGGCTGAGGCGTGCATTTTTCTGTTCTCTGCTGGTGGAGTTGAAAAGGTAAATAATGTATTTTGCAAAACCAGGGATCAGACCCAAAGTGTTCCTGAGTTAGTCCGTGACATCAAGTATTACATTAACTATGAAAAAAAGATATTGACTGAAAAAACCAGAATATTTTTTCTTTTACCTGATGTCACTTTCCCAGACTCGACTGTCATCCAAATCTTCAATAAACTTCTCCCCTTTCATCCAGTAGATTAAAGGACTGACATCTCCACTATATCCAAAGAAAGCTCGGCAGGTTAGATTAGCAGAACCGCCTGTTACAAAGAATGTAAGAAAAGATGTTATATTAAAATTTATAACAAAAGTTTCAGTTTTGAATCAGTTGCTTTTGTTGATTTAAAAAAAAAATTATATCTGTAGAGACCCTCAATTTCCAGCTCCTGTTGGAAACATCCAAAAGTATCTATTGTATTGCCACTAGTGTTAAATATATTTTCTGAAAATAAATACAATAAAAATGAAATTAAATGTTGCATAAGGATTCAACTTTGTATGGTTTCACCAAGTTTCTATGCTTGGTAAGGAAATTAAAGACTATGTTTTTTCAAAAAAAAAGCTAACTTAACCAAAGATTTCCATGTTTTCTCTGAAAACAGATAAAGGTTAGGTAAAATAGACATGCAATCACATCTGTGATAGTTCAAATTCGCAATGGTTTCTGCAAAGTGGTCAGTAGATTCCTGTGGAGTAACATTGCCATGGGACAGCCAGTAGAAGGATGTGCGCTCATGGCTACATTACCTTTGCAGGAAAGTATTAAACACTGAAACCTGAAAAAAGAACACACGCAAACTCATTCTGTACGTTGTGGGACGTGTGTGTGTCTCGCTGTGCGAATGGGAATAACCATTAGGTACATGCAGCAAGGAGCAGAAATTCTGTATATGTGCAGCATTACTTATTTAATTGTTATAGTGAAAATTAAAAATGCAATACGCCTTCACTCTGGTTTATTTTCATTGCGTAGTCTTATATTGTGTTAGTACCACTTGGCTTTGGGGTTTCAGCACATACAGGGATCGAAACGTTACTTTGCACATGTTTTGTGTGTTGGTTAGATCAGATAAAACTAACTAGAGGACAGCCTCATAGTTAAAGATCTCCCACTCACTGCTGTAAAGATGTTTTTCTCAACATGCACTAACTCTTCTACACTGCTATGTGTGTTTCTTTAGTGGATAATTACGCAGTGATTTAAGGAAGTGTTGTGATTTAAGGAGTGTATTTTTTCCCCCCTGAGGAGTGTATTTTCATGGAGTTTATATTACTGCTGAGACCAAACTCATATCTTATTTACACTTTCAATTTTTTTGATCTTAGGATTTTAAAGCTTACTGACCACAGCTCCTGGGGAAAAAAAAAAAAAAAGGCAGAAAAAAAGCGTTGGTGACACTACTTCATTCTGTACTGAGATGACATGACAAGTCCACGTGAGTTCAATGAATTTCCTCAAAAATACACCGCTTTGGGTCAGGACCTGGTCCTTCTCAAACATATGACATTAATATTTGCAAATTCTATTTACTTTTTAATACAGAAATAAATGCAGGATGCTGTATAAAAAGAAGTTGAGAATTATTAAATAAATGTCTTATTTATCTGAAATGCTTTTTGGGTTTCTGTAAAAGCATCTGACTCCTCTATCTGGCTTGAACTCTCACATCCATGCCATGAAGTGTGCAGAACCAAATATTCTGTAATCAAAATGTGCAACATCAAGGCAAGTACCACCTATGTTGCTTTCACAAGCTGTTTAGGAACTGAGTTGCTTTTCGTCATTTCATGAACTTTTGGTTGGTGCCACACTCTGCCAGCAGCGCCCGCTAGAGAGACAGGAGTAGCCCAGAATTTGAAACTAGGATGGAGAGGACAGTCTTATTTGTAATTAAAAGGTATGAAATTGAATCTCTGACTAATGAGACATTTTGATAACCTCATCTCATTTAGGCCAAAGTCACCAAATGGAAGCTGAAAATTCTCGGTGAGAGGGCAAAAACTCTCTTTCTAAAGACAAGCACAGCTCCTGTTTCCACACCCTGGGGAGAAATGGCCAGGACACCTCTCTGGAAACCGCCTCCTCAAGCTCTACACAGCTGAAGAAGTGCCATTTAGAAGCACTGGAGAGAAAAATTTTTGCGATCTTGAAGCCATTTGCAAGGAATAACATGAGCATTGGGACACCGCTTAATGTGGGTCAAGTGCATGAAAACCTGTAATGGAATATGGTAAACTTACTGGTTGTGCCCAGGACATCTTAACAGATGCAACCCCATTTTCTGACAGCAGGTGCATAGCAGATAAAAATGAAATAATTTTTTTTTCTTTTTTTTTTTTTTGGTTTTGCATCATAATTATGATAGATGAGCAAGTGAAAATGAAAATACAAAACGTTATAGGATTATGAATATCTCAACCACAGTCATCCAATCTAGCATGTATTCAGGGCTGTGAAATGCCTAGTAACTGCAGAATTGATGGACTCTGATCACTCTTGAAACAGGAGAAGGTATCTAACGCAAAAGCAGGCTCCTGTGAGAATTGGATAACCCCTATGCCATTATCTACCAATCTCAGAGAAAAGAGTGCTACCTAATACATCACTGTCACTTCTTAGGCTTTTTCTGGAGCTTTCCCACCAAGTCAAGGCCCAGTTGAAACTTTTTAGCTTTTAAGAGCTGGCAAGATCACAGGTAGAGGGACTGTAGCTTCTGGCCAACTTATCCAAGAATCACAGAGATTAGGCACCACAGGTGCTGAACCATCAAAGCTCTCCCGGCTCCTGCAGCTAACAGGCATCCACTGAGAGCTGATTTTTGCACTGTGCAGGCCTCTGAGCCTTTTACAGCTGAATATTAATGTGCACATGTTTTTTTATTTAAAAATAAACATCTTTTGTTGAGGGCAAAAAATGCCAGAAAAAACAGAGTTTGTAAGATTAAGGTTTTTTTCCTCATTAAATTCTTAAGTTTCCCGCTCAATAAAATATGTAATCATATTTTTAAACACAGAATCCAAATTTTCCATTCAACATGAAATATTTACACCTGAGAAATAAATTAGGAAGGATGTAATGCCTCTTAGTAGTACTGTGTCGATTGCGGTCGCTGAGCAAAGGCCATTAGCACGCTGGGTGTTCAGCTATAAATTACCTATAGTGTCTACCTTGACCAATCTTCACAATAAGCCAATGGGAAGTTCATTAGCGGGTCATCAAGAAAGATTCAGTGACCAGCTAATGACCAACTGTGACCATTAATGAGGAGGTCTGTTACTCCAGAGCTCACAGCTCTTTGCGGAGGGCAGCGGAGCTCCTTTGGTGAAGGAGAGATGCTCACAGCTGCAGGCACATGTAAGTAATGGGCAAAGGCTGACTGAAGGGCAATATTATGAGTGGACAGAGTAGTTTGGGAGCGCAACTTGATCTCTGCTCCAGAGCTGCCCTCATATGAGTGAGCGTACTCTGTAGGGTGGGCTGTATTTTTCCCTAGAAGTGCACCTTTGAATCGAGCAGAGAGGATGCCCAGTTTGGCACAGAGCGGCTGCTCTGCATGGGCTGTCTGTTTTTAAGAAGTCTGCAGATTTTTAGAAAGCATGCAAAATTTAAGTAAATAAATACAACAGCTGCTTTGCTTCATGTTTAAGCTGATGTGTAAAACAACGTGTCAGCCAATTAGTAGAAATCACTCACAATTAACCCTACACAACTACATCCCTCCATGTGTTTTCTGTGCTGAGAAAAACTACCAAAGTGATATGAAAACCGTAAAAGTTTGATGAATGGATATGTAATGCTTTCTATGCCATTAATTTAAATTTTCCTGTAAATGCTGGATTATTACAGTTTTATAGTCTGTCTTTGAAGGACTTTAAATACACATTTTAGATTAACTACATGTTTTAAATTAAATTACTAGCGAAATACATCTCTCTCTCTCTCTGTCCCCTTTGCTGTGAGGTGTCGTAAATTCTTGAGAATGTTCTATCTCAAGTTATGTCCTGGGTAAACTGATTTTTTATGGACCCTGGAAAAGTCCAAAGGCACGAGATAATTCTAATCTAATTAAGTGAAACTCATAGTGTTGGTGTTTTTATTAACACCTACCCCCAGAAAAAAAACCCACCCCAAAACACACTCAAGAACGGATAAAAATAAAAATGACGCTTTTGACTTTTCTTAATAATTATCATATTTTACTGTGAAATAATGCAATAGACACATAGAAGAACACTGAAATGCATATTTCTCCATCCCCCTCATTTCTGAAGTTGAATATGCTATCATTGCATTGAGCCGATTTTTGTAAAAATTGGAATATACATATTCCTGCTGCTCGCTGTGATAAAGTCGCACTGTCAACTCTTCCCAACTGGGTTCAAGTTAAATTAATAAAAAGCTCTTTGCCATCTAAACTGACAACAATTTTTGTTACACAGTGCGCTTTCAAGTAGAGCAGAATGCAAGGAGGGACCACAACAAAGTGTACTTCCTCGAAATCAGCAAATCCCTTCAGCAGAGCAACACAGCGTTTCTGTGTCCATTTTCTCTAATTGGCCACATTTGGGGCACTTTGCAAACTACTGCTATGGGAGCCTACGTCCAGGAGAGGGCACTGTCTAACTTCCAAACATTTTTAAAAAAAAGACAAAACAAAAACCAAACAAACACCTCAAGTAAACTCCTAGTGCATAAGCTCTAATTAAAAACATCAGCCTGCTAAGAACCTGCTAGTTGTAATTAGGAAATAGTGAATGTTTTGTGGTTAGTGAAATGTCATCTTGTACGGGCAGTCTAAATTACACTTGCACTGTTAGTCATACAAGTTAGCACACACCATGATGGCACCTGTTCTAGCCTTTGGTTTGACAGATTCTTCAGTGAAGGACAACCATTTTTGTTGGAAGCAATGATAAGTATCAGACGTCTTCTGCAACTGCTTTTTAGAAGAATCCTCCAAGAGATATTATGGAAGTGAAGCGCTTGAGACCCACGCTCAGCATCTGGTAATATTGAGGGCCAAGAGAGGGGAAAGGCTGCGTACTGAAATATGGGACTTTCTTTTACTGCACAGTGTAAACCATATTATGCACAGACAATACCTACACACTTATGAGTATGCCATTTATTTGTAATGTCAACACCTCAAAATGAAATTATAAAAGTCTGAGGCAAACACAGTCAAAACCTCTCACACACAAATTAAATACCATTTTTTCCATTCACATTAGAGAAAAAGCACTGAAAAAATGTCAGTCTTCCAAGTGGAGGGGTGTAAAAGCTGTTAGCTTCCTAGATGTGACGGATAGGTCGTAATTCCTCATAAAGTCAATGACCCACTTGCTTTGCCAATGTCATCTGCCGAGTCCAGTGGGCAGATAGGTAGATGCTGCTCATGTTTTTCTAAAACAGTTTAACAGTTCTTGAAAACCTTCTTGTAAAAAAAAAAAAAAAAGGAAAATAAGGTACCATGTAGTTTTAGCCATGACTCTTGGTCATATGATCATATACTCGGAATCTGTAAATCTTCCCTTAGAGAAGGATGAACCACAGAGATTCCTCTTGATTCCTTCCTTGCCTACGCAAAGCATAACCTACTGCTATGCTACCTTCCAGTTTACATACATATTTTCACATCTTGATATCTTGTACGCTCTTACCAGATTGCAACTGTCTTGCTGCATGTTTCATATAGCAGGTAAGGCCAAATTACAATAAATAAATGCTGTTTTCAGAAATATAACTGCAAGCTGGGAAAGGCTAAATTCTAGTCTCATTACTGAGCAGCAAGTTGTGAAGTCTGTGGCGAGGCATCAGGTCTTGCATCCATACTATTGTGAAGACACAATGTGGAAATTCCCTCTACTTTGAATTCAGTGGGTGTAGGTTTGAAAGGGCTGGGTATTATCATTCCGCTAAATATTATTATGCAAGCATCATACAAAGTGGTTCAATGCGATTACACAGCTATATTTCTTCATTAATAGACCTGTCCATATTTTGCTGTGCTGCAGAGCTGAATGTTGATTGCACAGGACTCTGAATCACATATCGAATCAGTTCTTCAGGCCATAAACGTATAAATTTAGAGTATACACAACCATTCCTCCACCAAAAAAAAAAAAAAAAAGAAAACCAGACATCAGCAGAAGGTTTGTAACAAGATCAGGGAGATATTGTAGCTTTTGAACTTTCACTGAGTTTGTAAATATCTCTATTTATTGGAGAGGTTAAAAATTTACTTTCTTGAATTTCTGATTTATATTTTTAGTTGGGAAAAAAAGCCTAATTCTGCTTTGTTAGGGTTTTTTTTTGTTGTATTTTTACTTAGAAAATAACCCTCCTTCACCACAGGGCTAAACTCCCTTGCCCACTCATAGCCATTCACTGCCGTATGGCATATGAAGAGCCCTTTATCCTGCAAGGCTTCCAGCTGCTGAATTGCAGTTCAACAGCGGGACACTTAATGGAGGTGTCTGTATGTTGCTGCTTACATGTTCCCTGCTATCAGCCCTGAGATATTTGAGTCTGCAACACTTACTAAGGTGCTATACTGAAACATACATCATAAGATCTAAGATTAACCCAAGAATATTAAAATTTTTTGGTAGACTGCTTCATAGCTTGTGAAGGAAAAGAAACCCAAATCCTTTCTGCTTTGAATGGGCTCTTTAGCAGCAGGGCTGTCGGAGAGAGTCAATGAAGACAGCAACCACTACAGCAGACTGCAGAAAAAGAAGTGATGTATGGGACTTTGGGCTCAAAATGCCCAGGACATCTCTCAGGTATGGATATTGTTAAACTAACCTTCATTTCACAAGAGGTAACAAAACCCCTGAACCAATAATCTTGATTTTCCTAACAGCGGGCCTCTCTTCTTGATAGATGGTAATGTCAGGCTGATAAATTAGTTGTTCAGCAAGTATTTTTCATTCTTTCCTCTTCAGAAGTAGAGGCTGGAGTGGGAGATGACAACTAGCACAAAGCATAAAGCAAGAGTTGCTAAAGAAAGGAAAGTCACTGCAATTGTTTTACAAGCTTGACTTAACTTTTACTCTAGAAGCTCATATTTTCTCATGGGTTTTCTTAGACAAATGCATTTCTCAAACACTTTTTTCCTGTGCCCTCTCTGTCAGATCAAAACCTAATATCTGTTTTAAAAGTCTAGCTGCTTTTAGATATAAGTCACAAGAAAATATCCTAGGTAACAAAATAACTCCAATGGAAAAAAAAAAAAAAAGAAAAAAAAAAAAAGAGGTGGATCTAAATGTCAAACTTCACATGGTTTTTGGCTCTTTTAGACTTATGACTTGGGAGCTTTAAATTTGTCCACACAGTGCCCAGCTTAATAATGTTCAGTGTTTTGTTTCGGGATTCTTTTTTCAACCACACTGCCTTTGACTATGGTGCTGAGGCTTTTGCATTTTAATGATGCTACACGGTAAAAAAACAAGCTTAGCTAGCAGCCTGAAGTTCCCTTTGCCAAAAGGAGTCCAGTAAGGAGTCCCATATGGGAGACCATGCTCCTTATGGTCTCTCTCTATGCCTCAAAAGCGAGGCAGGTAGGTCACGCACCCAGGGATGCCACTGCCCCTCAGCAGACTCTGAGCCCCAGAACTGCCTCTCGTGGCTTTAGCTTTGTGAAGTTCTGCTCTGGGTCACGTTTTGGGAAACTCCTAGAAAAGCAGGAGGGGGTTTCCTGTTTATCTTTTTACACTTCAGGAAGGTTAGATTAGGAAAAAAATTAAACTAATTCAATGTGTGTGTCTGTGGTAAAGAATATTTGTTAATAATAAATATATTAAGAACGGTAAACTCCTGAAGTTCTGCAGATGACCCTGGGCCCCAAGCAAAGCTGGAGTAATATCTTTATTAGTTAAGGAAGACAGTTTCAAGCCATTGCAGTTCTCAACATTTTCCTCCTTCCCATACAAAATCCAGAGGCAAAGCAGCAGCAGACTGAAAGTGGGATTTAGGCATCTCCTCTGAGTTATAATGCAGCTGTTGCTAAACTTGTTTTGCTAAATGTAATGATAAATCCAGTCCACCCATGCCTACAATGACAATAATTTTCTAATACAGTATACTTGCAATAGCACAGCTCCCTTTTCATTTTGCTGTCTTTTACCTGTGCAAGCTATAGAAATAACTGGCCTTTTATTTTATTTTTTTAACCTGAAGAGTGTTGGCCCAACGGATGAAAACATTCAAATCTCTTGCCACAGAGGTTTTGTTATAAATCCTGTTTTCCCGTTCTTTCTGAACAGAATATAGTGGGTTTACAAGTGGGTCTCTTGTGGGTGCTAGTGCGCGTCAAAAAACCCTGCACACAAATCATGGCAACCAGCTGGAGTCCCAGTACCTTTTCCCAGCCTCCCCCTCAGGTGCACCACACAACACTTTCTGTACAAGGGAAATGCAGACTATGTCCTCGATTCCAGATAATGACAAATAACACACTTTTTTTTTTTCCCAAAGAGGTTAACTCTGGGGAGCTTTAGCAAACAACTTACTGTGTCAGATCACATTTAAACGAAAAATTCAATAATCATAAAGAACAGATTTGGCAATTCGGTTTACATACAAATTAACGGCTATTCAACCTCTTGTGGTTATTTCAGCCCCTAACTGTTCAGCCAGTTTATTTCTTCAGACATAGCACTTAATAAGCAGTGTTAGAAACTGTGTTTTACAAGAATGTCTCGTAATACCTGCTCTTTAACTGCTTTGGGAAGAGGGATTGTAGTGTTTGTGCAATCATTAGATAATTCGAGTACATATAGCAAATTCTCAGCTTTGGAGTCACGCATATATATTAAATAATAAGTTCTGGTTTTATTTTCCATTGGCCGGCCTGACTAATCCTTTCCCCCTTTTTCTCTTTCTTCATAAACAAGCCTACCATGGATTGACTAGGTTGCTGGGAATTATTCAGGCAAGGAAGTATTCTGAAAAATACTGTAGAGATGGGATGCATATGGAAGAGTTTTTATTAAAGTAGAGCTTTTGGAAAGTAGCACACACAACGTCACCTACACCTGCTAGGTAGGTGTTAAGGAAATTGAGACTCCAAATAACGAACAACAAATAGTTAAACACTATATCTTCCTCTGGTGATCTTTGCTCTTGATCACACACTGGAAACATTATCAGTTTCATGATTTTCATGAACTAACCAGTTTTATCAGCTCCTACCATATGATGGAAAATGTCATTTGGAAAGGACCCAGACTAGTTTGTCAAGCACATGGATGGGAAAACTGCCACTCTCATGAAGCAATATGACACAATAGGATAAACACAATTGAAATAAAATGCATCTTTTACATGAATCAAAATATTTCAATTTGGTTCAAAATTATGTGAAACCACTTTTCTGTTTATATTTTCACTAGGAAAGCCATTAAGCACCACTGAAAATTGGAGCCCTGATGAACTGAACCTGTTGATTATTGATAAAACAGGTGAATAAAATCAAGGCCAACTTTCCCTTTTACTGCAAGAAAGCCTCTGAGGGTAGGAAGGCAGTTCATGCTTATTCATATTGGGTTTTTCTATGTAAACAAAAGAATGATGTAAGTGTAGTTTAGATGTGCTTCTGCTTTAAATCGTGGTGTTCCCACCTTATGTCAGAAAGATACTGCAAAGGACAGAGAAAATGCTCTTAGCATATCCTCAGAAATAGCTTGTGCTTGCTATTTAATTAAGTATCACATGAACTAATATCTGCTTATATAATTTAAAAGTCCTAACACATCAAATATTTCTATTGCATAAACACGCGAATGCATGCTGTTTCGAACAGCACTAGGTTTTCCATTTTTATATCGCAGTTATTACACCATGTAGTCTTGCTATTTCTCTTGCATGTGTGAGTTAGTCCGCTGTTTTCCAGAGAACCCTTGAAACAAAATCCATGAAAACAAAACCCTCTCATTCACAAAGATGCAAATGGAGAAATTCAATTGCTTGTCTGTGAGAAATACGCTATACTCTTGGACTATACACGTGCTGGAATCTACTGCTATTGATCAGCTTCCTTTCCACATGAAAGCCGACAGCCTTTTTCAGTATATACCTCTATGTAATTGCATATTCATAGATAGCACTTACTGAGAGCAGCTACAAAAATGCCACCAATGGAATAAAAAGAATCCAGCTAGCACTGCACATGGGCTACTTGACTTTAAAGTGAAAAAGTATAGAAATGGCAGCAAGCTTGATTTCTTGATGTTGGACCCTGCTTTCTGACCTTCAGGCTCACAAGTGGAGTCGAGGACCTGTGTTATAGCCAGAATTCCCACAGGAAAAGAGATGGATCTGTCCAAAAGCAAGATTACTGCCATGCTCTCCTGGCCACATAGCACCTTCTCCCTCCAGGTCCTTGCTCTGCATGAGCTTCTGCTCCATGGCAGGGCCTGCCCGCTGCTCCCAGCCCCAGAATCCTGCCATCTCTCGCTCTGATTTTGGGGTGGGTGAAGACCTGTGATCTCCATCACCCTCTACATATAGTAGCTGTTCTTGTACCACATGGCTAAGAGTGGGAGCGTTGTTCTTGCAGTCCTTGTCCTCGTAGGAATTAATCATCGAATTGCTTTGGTTTCTTGGTTCTTTGGTTTCTTGCACATATTTGTCAAAAGGAGATGTTCTTGAGTACTCAGGAGTCTGGACTACAGCAAGGCTTAAATGATTTATCATCTTGCAGCAGCCATGTGGGCCTCATTTCTGTGGTCCACCTTCATCCTTCTCTAGTTGTAATTTCCATAGTTGCACTGTACAGGTTCCTACCAGCAAAACTCCTGAGAGATTTAGGGCTCCTGTATCTGAAGCCAAATACCTGAGGTCAGCAAGGAGAATATCAACCCTCGTTACTAGCATAATCATGAATTTCCTGATCAATTTACATGACCTACCCTCCCCCTACTGCACGCCCACCAATACTGTAATCTTTGTTTTAATTTTCTAAGTGTTCTGAGAGGCACGGGAGTTGTGACATTTCTTAAAAGCGTAAGAAAGTGAAGGGAAATTTCACCTGTCTTCATTCAAGCCCCAGCAATGCAGAACGTTGTCTACAATGTTGTTTGTGTTTTTTAACAGTTTTTGCAGGTCTCAAAGCAAGGACTAAAAGCAGAGTTTGAGTGACAATAGAAATACAAGGTACGACAGCTGCTGGTTACGGGAACAGAGACAAATATTCGTTATGCAATATTTATGATACAAACTGTGCAAGGAGAGAGGTGACAGGCTGGTGTTTCTGACAGCCCAGTTCTCTGCAGAGGTGTGGGGTGCCACCCCCAGCAGCAGCCCCACTGCTCACACAGTCCTCTGCCCCTCCACAGTTGAGGCTGCCAGTCACCCCAAGGTGCACAATGGCTTTTTAATGTGGACCCCTTTTCCCTTATGTCTTGGAGCTAGAATTTTTAATCCAGGTCTGGGGAAGATGAGGAGGGTGTGTTAACCCTTACACTACGTAGCCCATCATCATCAGATCTAAAGAATACCATTGCAGCTACAGGCTTTGATTTTTATTGATGCAATAATTTGTAAATGCTGTTAAAAATTACTGTGTAATAAAACAATGATGGATTTTCAGAAAGTGCTTAGCACAGTGTTTACTTTCAGTCCTTTGGCATCTAAATGGCATCTCTTTAAAAATGTGTTATAATTGCAGACATATGAAAATGAATATTGTTTATAAAACAGTACAAAATGAATGCCCTTAGGCATTAATTATTGCATGATTACATATCCAGCCAGTTTCCTAAATGTATAGTGTACACTCACAATAGAGTTTAAATCCATACTTATTTTAAATGAAGTCATATGGATTATCTAAAGTGAGAACAGTGGGGGGGGGGGAAAACCACTTTAAAATCCTCCGTTACAAAAATTATTTTTAAATGTTAATTGGGGATCATTAATATTCAAACACAAAAAGTGGGAAAGAGTAAAACAGCCATCCATACTGAATCAGAGAAAGCCCCACTTTCCCAGCATCCTGTACCTGACAGTATTCAATAGCAGGAGGGCAAATGTCTAGATACAAGAATCATAGTCCCTGAAAGCAGCCTTAATTTTTATGATGAAAACGTTGTCAGACTTTAAGCTACAGCAATGCCAATAATAAAAAGCAAAATCATATGGCTGTCTTCTGTAGGCAATTAATCTGTTCTAACAGGATGCACATATAAAACAGGACTAGTAATCAGCTTCATTAGGAGACAAGAACTGATAGAAGTTCAACAATGTGTTTTCCAACAAAAGCATGTGCATTTATGTGACAAGTTAAAAGATGGAAATGTATTGGTATGATAAAAAGCAGCTAGGTGAACTTATCCAGTTGAATGCTTTGCCCCCAACTTGCTATCTTTTATTTTCTCCAGGTTTCAGGATAATCAGAGATAGTTATGACTAAAGCTTGTTTGTCTTGTTTTGGTTGGTTTCGGTTTGGTTTGGTTTTTATTTCATTAGATTTTGGCTAACAAGTATATTAAACTTTATTTTACATAAATTATTCTCCTAAACCACTTTGTAGTGTGAGATGATAAAGTTCAGGTGTTAAATAAGAGAGAATTCAAGAGGTGTGAAAAAACAGGAGAAAATAATAAAAGGCAAAGGGAAAAAAGCAAAGTTGTTTCTACTCTAGGTGGTCATTTGAAGATGAAGTGAGGATTTTTTTCAGGACTTTGACGGCAGGTAGTGTTTGCTTGGTGTCCAAAGCAGGTAATGGGATGACATGGAGTGGCTGGTCCTGTAACTTTTCTATTTTCTCTGAGTTAGTGTCCAAAATGAATACCTGTCCTGATGAGTGTGAGAGAAAAGCTAACTCAATGGGAACCCTCGTAACTTCTAAATGTCCTCATGAGTTGTATCCCCTTATACTACAATAAGGGATTCTTGTAAAATCTATTTCCATCTTTAATGTTTAAGTCAGTATTG
This sequence comes from Larus michahellis, assembly GCF_964199755.1. Taxonomy (NCBI): domain Eukaryota; kingdom Metazoa; phylum Chordata; class Aves; order Charadriiformes; family Laridae; genus Larus; species Larus michahellis. The sequence goes on from NC_133896.1 coordinate 132,812,301, forward strand.
CGTGAAAGGAGTAGCTGGGAAGCAGAAAAAAACTGTTGCTGTTGAGACTAGGCCATGACCTCTTTGAGGGTGTGTATATGGGAAGCCAGAATATGGTAATGAGAAGATATCCTCTTAGAAATGGGTGGCTGGCACCTATCCAGTGACACTGCCATAGCTGAAAAGCAGGCTGCAGTAAAAGGCTGAGATGAAACAGGTGGATATAGTTTTTCCTCCTCAAAACAAAAGCCCACAACACTCCTGTTGCCCTGTGTTTACACAGTCACCCTTTCTCATTCCATCTCCTCCTCCTCATCCTAAGACATCTCCTGCAATCGCCAGCACCTTCCTGCCTGGAGACAACTCCAAGACCTAGATCAGGCGAGAGGCAGCCTGAACACTGTTAACATCGAGATACATCTTACACCTCTGTCTTCACACATAAAGTTATGACGGCTGGAATCTGCTAGGCCCCTAACATAAAAGATCATCAAATATTACGAAATTACTTTGTCTGAGGATTGATCAGGAAGGAAAAAAAAACACCCAACAAAATAAAGCAGAACATTGCAAAAGAGATGTGGGAGAACTGGCTGACGGCAGCTACTTTCCTTCATCCATGAGAAAGATTCTTCTGCTGTAGGTTTAAGAGTGGCATTACGAACAAGAACTAGCTAAGAGAAGCAGTTTGCCATCCTGAACAAAATGAATCATTCCTAATATGATTAGCACATGTTACATATTAGAAAGAAACTGAAATGTAAGCTTGAAAAGAGCATTTGTTGAAAAGGTAGAAGAAAAAGGTTGACATGACATTTTCTTCATCATAAATGAAGACTTTGAAGGAAAATAAAATCTACTTTTTATGTTCATTTTAGAGATATTTCTATTAAAAAGCTATTAGTTACTCAAATGTCACTTTTATGAATAAAAACTTATCTTGGTGACATGGGAGATATTGCAGATGAGCTGTTGTTTGTGTAAAGAGCTGCAAACCCCCAGGTTTTCACTAAGAAAAAAAATGCAGAGCTATTAGCTCACTCTTTCACTAAGTGGGAACATAAAAAGCTACGATAGATGATTTAAAATTACCAAGGCAAATTGTTAGACTGGTTAGACAGGAACAAAACCATATGTCCCATGTAATTTTTACAGTTTTATTTATGAAATGACCATAAATGAATGAATGAATGATTCATATACTGGACACACTGGGTTAAATAGGATTAAGTTTCTGTAGTTTAGACAGTGGGATGGAAAAGCACAGGTTTCCAGGAGACAGGATTTCTCATAAAAAACACTTGCCATTCTGTTTTCTTGGATTTTTTTTCTGTCTGTTTATTTAATTTGAATAGACTAGCACTTCAGAACTGCTAGCCCAGGATAGTCCCAAGAGCAAGGCTGGCCTCTTAAGCCAAGATGCTGGGATCTCTCCCAGGACTTGAAGGTTCTGAATTCAAATGCTGCAGGAGGAGGCTGGGAAACCCTGTTGGACCTTGGCTCATCTATGTTCCAAAAATTTTTAAACTCTCTGTTAAGGAGAGTAACTTAGTTGGGGCTGGGGATCCAAAGGCTTTACTGTTATCATGGTTCACTTCAATGTTCTTGAAAATTCTATGTCTTTCTTCCTGGGAACATGGACCTTGGAAGTCCAGCTCGAGCTTCTTGAAGCTGTAGCTTCTAGGCTGCCTCCTTGTTGATCATCTCAAGACCAGGGATGCAGCAAGATCAGTGGCATACCAGTCATGTTGCACAGTAAGTCTTCTTCTGAGATGACAGTCATAGCCCACAGGAAATTCAGACTTCCAGCCTTACTGATCTGGTGTGAAAGGTCCCACGTGACTGTCGATATTAAAGACTGGGGCATTGTAAGCTTGGGGATCTCCACTGACTTGACATAAATCTAAGATGTTTGATTTGCCAAAATGCTGTGAAGCCCATTTGTTCTTGATAAGACTATTTTTTACCAAAAAATTTCTCACCTTGACATTTAGATGCAATTCCAGTGCTGCTACATGTGTTCTGTATGACTTTGGGATAGTTACTGACACTTTCTATTCTAATTTACCTGCCACCAGGGCTCATAGAAATTTGTCCTCCCATCCTCTCTTTTGTTTTTTGTTTAATTAAACTGCAAGGGCAGCAAGTCAATGAGATTCCACAATCGAGACTCCCCAGCATCAGCTGAATGAATGAGTAGGCCTCGTTAAATTACATAGTGAAACAATATGCAGATATAACAGCTGAAGTCCTGAAAGAAATATAGCTGTAAAAAGCTGTATTAGATCGTCCATACTGCTTCTGTACCAGATATCACTCATTCCAAACCACATCAGTATTATAACTGTAGGATGCATTGCATATTGGGGATGTTTGGCATGGAGAAAAGGAGGCTGAGGGCAGATCTTATCGCTGTCTACAACTACCTGACAGGAGGGTGTAGCGAGGTGAAGGTCAGTCTCTTCTCCCAAGTAACAGGTGATAGGACAAGAGAAAACAGCCTCAAGTTGCATCAGGGGAGGTTTAGATTGGATATTAGGAAAAATTTCTTCCCTGAAAGGGTTATCAAGCATTGGAACAGGCTGCCCAGGGAAGTGGTGGAGTCACCATCCCTGCAGGTTTTTAAAAGCCGTGTAGATGTGGTGCTGAGGGACATGGTTTAGTGGTGGACTTGGCAGTTAACAGTTGGACTTGATGATCTTAAAGATCTTTTCCAACATAAATGATTCTATGATTCTGTGATTCTATACTGTGGATCTATCATTACTCTTTATTCTGTAGGAACCAGATTAAAATGGCAATGGGTCCTCCTTCTGGCGGAGGTCAGTAAATGTCACTGTGATAACAAGTATGGCTAGTTACATCTGTGATTGTTCATTTCCTCATCCACTATTTCTTCATCTGTTCCTCAAAGAGGTTACTTGTTTTGGCAGGCTATGTAAAGAAGTGTGAAGAAAGGGGAAGATTTATTAATGCATTTATATAAAGTGTGTCAAGTTTAATTCAGTATAATCTGCAGGGCAATATTACTTGCAATTTATTAGGAAAAGAAGAAATAAAGCTTGAATGGCTAGGCACTGGAAAGAGCTCTAAACAAATTGCTAGTGAAACCTTACCAAAAAGCACCCTTGTTATCACTGTGGTCTAGGCTACACTTCTGCACTGAGGAAACTGCTTAACACTCTGTATGCTAGGAGATGACTCATATGCTTCAAATTAAGCATTTACATAACTGTTTATAGGCTGGGGGCGTTGGATCATAAGCTTCATGGGGGAAGAGAATAATTTCTCTCATGCTCATCACACACCTAAAACTTCATTCCTTTTCTAGAAATCTTCCTGCTTCTAGTGGGAATATCTTTGCAATATCTAACATCCCAGATACCTTTTTATGTCCTTTCCTTTTCAGTATTTACTTGTAGCAAACATAGTGCTTTCTGGATGCTTTTGGACTAGAAAGAAAGGCTTGGGTAAAAAGAAAAAAGGCAAAGTAGTAAAGATAAAAATCAGTGAAAACATTTTGTCATTTAATTCAACGTGCTAGAGAAGGAATTATATGTGGAATAAAAAAAAAAGTGTGCTGGTAACTAGTCTGTTAATCTTATAGTGATACTCTATGTTATTAACCTACAATCAAGATGAAAAATCTAGTTGCATGTGATATAGAAATAGGCATACATTCTTACATGGGTGTTCACGTGCTATTCAATGGTCCAGGTACTATGATTCCAAGTTTCTTCAGTCAATACTTGTGTAAGTCTTTTAAAATACAGCCTGGAAGCATAATTACTGCTGTGAGTGGTATTACAATAGGGATGAATTTGGACCCTAATGATATAATCTGATGGAGTTTTACTGGTTAGAGACAGTATTTGCTAAAAGATGCAGATGTGAAGAAATTGGAACATTCATCACAAAGTTAGAACAGATATTTGTGTGCTCCATATATTAATTCATAGAATCATAGAGTAGTTTGTGTTGGAAGGGACCTCCCAAGTTCATCTCATCCAATCCCCCTGCAATGAGCAGGGGGGTTTCCTATTTTTTCCTGTTTTTCCTTTTTTCCTGTTTCTGCAATCCATCTGGAAAATCTGGGACACCCAAATTACATGAACTTTGACCTGTTTCTTTTCACAAAAAAATTCATTTAATCTCTGCTTTTATGGATAGCATTTTGTATTTCTACACTGCCTTTGTACGGACCATCCAAGGTATGCTACAGTGCTCTTAAACAGCACAACAAGTTCTCTGATACAAATGGCTGGCTTTCTGTTTTCTGCCCAGTAGAACATAATTAATACACTTTTATGATTGCTAGCATGATGAGAAACCAATTGCTGAAGTACTGCCCAGGCTGACAGCAAAACTCCCATCCTAGTCTGGGATTTCACCTACTGTCTTCACAGCACCGCAGCATTTTGCACAGTAATATGCCATCTGTTGATGGCTGGCAAAATAACCCTCATCATTACCACTGCCCAGCTCAACAGCTGTAGTAGTGTAATGAAATATAAAACCATTTAAGGCTCCTATTGCTGTGAGATAAATGCATGAGGACAGTCCATATTACTCCTTCCATGCAAAAGTGTATCATCTTGTAGTCTTTTATTATGGGTGAGCAGCAGGCAAATGGAATTTGAGTGTTTATGTGAACTAAAAAGAAGGGGTTTAGTCAATCTTTCATGCATGGGTCACTGAACAATTTTCACTGCTCGCAACAGTTAGTGATGTGCTTCTTTTATTTTTTTCTCGTGTTATCAAGGAGAGCCCTGTCAAATGCTACCTGTCTTCTACCCCTAAATGCATTTTTGATGACCGCACAAAAAAAGAGCGTGGTCAACTGGGAAGAGTAGCACTATTGAGAACAGACTAAATCTTAGTCAGCTGGAGAAAGTGACTAATTGTGAGGAAAAAAGAACAAAATCAACCCATACCTTTCAAGAAAGTATTTTATTTCTGGTGTTAAGGGGTGAACACTTACTGTTAATCCGAAAGTAGTCATGGAAACACAGTGGTTGCAGCAGAGACCTCTCAGGCCACTGAGCCCACATCCTTACTGCAGGATTCATACTTCTAACCTACTTAGTAGATATTAAACTGATGTTTCACTGGAGCTTAGCCAAAAGACCATCAAGAAAGTTGCATAATTATGTGAGAGATTTGGACAAAAGCCAAGTCAAGTGCTTTTGGATTAAATACTATATAATTAGTTTTTATTCACTATAACGCTTTAAAATTCTCTGGACTGTATCTCCTTTATTGGTAGATTGAAATATATCCCCTTTGGGAGAATACTGGAGGGAATATTTGCCCTCATGAAGTAAATACTTAGTCTATTCTCAGCTGCCTGATAACACAGTTGTGGATTGGTTCGTTTGCCAGCTTTTCCACTAATCTCCATGGTTTTCTTGGATTCAAGCTGTATCTTCTTGGAGGGGTACGGATAATAATTCAGTTTAAATATTAATTCTTTCTGTGTCTTCTTCTGAATTCAGAGAGAACATAAGGTTTCTACACATTAAAGATGAGGTAATAAAATCCTTTGTTTTTTAATGCATAAAAAGGAGGACTATCTAGAGACTATAACATCATGAGAATTGACCTATTTAGTATCCTCCTAAGAAAAACATCTTAAGTGGGTTAGAAGGTTCATGTATATAGATTGCCTGGAACCATTCAAGGATGATGATAAAAATAAGATGAAATTTGTAATTCTGTTGGTAGAGAGGGGAACTTCTTTACAGATGGGAGAGACCAGAGTTGGTAGAAGGAAGAAATACCTACTAGTCATGAAAGGTAAGACTAAAGCTCATTCAGAAACAGAGAGAGGCAAGGTTTGTCCAAATGCTAAGCAGGGTACATTAGCTCTCATTCAGAATTTTGACAGTTCCGGTTACTCAGGAGACCGCAAAGAACAAAATTCCCAGTAAAAGACCATATAGACCATGACTAGGCCTCCTTCCTTGGATGTACACAAAGGTTTTATCCAATTCACTTTGCCTTGACCAAGGCAATGTGTTTTCAGTGAATATCCAGTTTTAGAAAACAAAGGAAGAAAGATGCAAAATTCTTTGTAAACTCAGATGGATTTTAGCTGATAGACTAGAGAAAGGTAGAAAATATCAATAGCGTTCTTTTGACGTTTTCAAATAAACTTAGTCAATATTTCTTATTATAATTTATTTTATTTTGACAAATTACCTAGCCTAACAAATTAAAGATTTTTCAAAGGGGATTAAAAACTGTAAAGGAAATGCAACTTATTGTTTTGTGTTGAATGAAAGAGTTGGCTATTCCAAAATGTAATTCTGCATGACATTGTTGTCGCACCAAATATTCCTGAAAAGATTATTTAATTTCAACCCTAAAAACTGCACTTTTATTTCTTATCCATGTATTGAACCTTGACAGATTGATATCAAGAGGGCTGAACTGTGCTCACTAAGGTGTTAAGCTCCTGTATCTAATTTGTCCTTTCACCATCTCCTAGACTTTCAGGCAAATGGTATTTGGGAGAGCAAGAGGGAAGGGAGAGGTATTGTGTCTCTAGATGTTTGAGTTCTGTCAAGAGATGAAATATGTAAGCAAAACATAACACTCCACGTGCTTTCAAGTGCCTTAGACTTGTACAGAAACATGAAGAACTTTACTAAAAAACTGTATGGGATTTTTTTCTGCCAGCCTTCATATCTCCAGATGTGACAGAATGGAAGTGGTATATATCTTAATCTTGCTCAGAATACACTTACTGGAAAGACCCCAATCTGACAGTCGAGAAATCTGCAGAGCAAGGTTTGTCTGGCAAAACCATCATCTCGGAGTTCAAATTGGCTTTAAAATATGCCATGCAAGTGATTCAGAACAGATAACATGTTTGTATGGACATTTTCGTACTGCTGGGATGAAGAGCAGCATGTGGACATTAAATTACACAGAGCCTAAGAAATCATAGAGGAGCCTGCATGGATTTTACTTGACTGCTCAGTATTCTAAAACAAGAGACTGAACCAAAGGACTTGGAAAGACAATATGGAAAGATTTTCTGTAGGTCCTGTTTTTGTCTGGGCAATGTATCACCAGAACAACAAAAACTTTACATTATTTTAAGCAAGAGAATATTGTCTGTTGCTATCTATAACACAAAAAAAAACACATGAGAAAAAAGCATTTTGGTGATGTATCAAAAGCGAATTGGACTATGAATCCTTAGGCTTGGAGCAAAGCGTGCCCTCACAGAACATTTTCTATACAGCTTACTGTGCTTTCAACACTCAAGCAGAGGTCATTTTGACCTTTGTTTTAGCACTTCTATTCTAATAAAAAGCCAGGAGAATTACTTGTAAATACCGTAAGAATAGACCAAAGGTGCTAAAATTTCCTGAGCCATTGAGACAATGGTTTGTATATGGAGTTTGACTTGCATTTCAAATAAAAAATTGTTTTCTGACCTATTCCATGCACCTCTGTCATTCAGATTTAACCATGTCAATCAGAGTATTAACTGGCATGAATGACTAATGCTCACCATGTGGATCATTCTATCTGTTTGTGCCCTATGTACCTACACTATATGAGCTAGATGATAGAATGATATTTTTAATAAAGTTTTGTTGGAGATTTTTTTTTTAATGTTCAGACTACTTTGGATTCATATTACAGAAGATGGGTTGAAGAATTGTCCTAGGCACTTGGAGTGCGATGCTGGGATTTCTGCCCTGTCACTCATCAGAAAAGTCTCCACCACAAAATGAGGTTACTAAGAAGTTTTCTGTGTAACTGTCGAACTAACGAAGGGCTTATCAAAATTCTCACATAATCACATAAACAAAGAGATAATTACTAAAACATGCAGCTGATTTTTTCCTGATTCCAAGGTGCTGTAAGGATAACCCAGTGATGTGGTGAAACTGGCAAACAGCCATAATTAATCACAGATGTAGGACACTACCTTTCACACTGATCAAGTCTAAATACTCTGGAGATGAATTCTTGTTTTACAGCTGATCAAGGTTTTGATCCAAAGATGTAAGGAACATGCTTTTCTTTAAACATCTCCCTCCCATCCCTTCTGTACTCACACATATGAAATAAATTAGGCAAAAATCACAGTTTATAAAAGAAAGTATATAATTAGGAGTTAAATTGAACTGTTAGCAAACTATCTTTATCTAAGGGGAAAAGGTCATTTCCATCCACATCTCACTGTTGGTGTAATAAACATTGTAACAACACTACAGAATTATTAAAAATACATTTCACATTTTTGTTGTTGCTTGTAACAGTCCTTATTAAAGATGTTAAACTCGTTCATCAAAAGGTTAGAAGTAAATTATAGAAACATATTAAAAGATGTACACAGATGTATGTGTTTGCTTAAATTTAAGTACCCGGCTGCCCCTACTGAATTATTCAGATTCTTTAGATTGAACAATGTTTTATTTTGTTGGTCAGCTATCTCACAGTTTTGAATTCTCCCAGTAGAGACTCTCTATAATTAAAGCTACACTGGGCTTTTCAAATTCAGTTGTTCTTAACTTCTGGAAAAATCCTTTCATCCATTTTTAAAATCTTCCAACAGTGGTCTCAGTCCCGCTCATGACCATTACCATTGCCTAATTAAGAACAAATGAACTTTATACATTAAGACAAGAAAAGTTAATCCAATAGAAAATTATACTTGGTAAAAATAATTATAGGCTATTTCTAGCATCATGAGAAGAAAACACTGTTTTTAAATCAAACTGAAAATTTTCATTCATGACCATTTCAACACTTTTCACTGTGACTTGAATTCATATAGTGAGAACATAGCCGTGGAAAACAAATTTTAAGCATAGTTTACTGTATTAGACATACCATATATCTGAGTATAGCAAAGTAGCACAATCTTTCAAAAAGAATGAATGTCAAATATTTGGTAAAAGTTACCATTTTAATGATGCTCAGGTTAACTAAAAGTGTTTCAGATAATCAAAATACATAGGATTAAGTATGTAATGTAGGGTAGACTCCACTGTTCTTTCATTAAGGATATTTAGGTCGTTCATGTCAAGGAAATACAGAGAAATACAGTTTTATGTTCTAAGCATTGGCTTATTTAATAAAGATTTTCATAATAACAGGAGACTGTCCTTGCTAATCATGAGTTCCCTCCAAATCTGTAGTCTAATAATGTTCTTTTTTTCTTGAATGGAGAATAATTAACAACAAAAACATACCTCATATAGCACAGTAAGACTTCTATTTTAGAGATCCCAAAGACAGGAACTTAAAAATAGTAGGCTCAGCTGTGCTTACATGCCTACCCCTTGGTTTCAAATGGAAGTTGTAGGTGAAGAGAGAAAGACAGAGTCTGCTCACATGCAAGTTACTCTGAAATTTTTAATTTGTATAGTTCTGGCTTTCAGTGACTAAAGGCTAAATCTTCGGGTTATTAGTATGTCTGTATTTAATGTGTCCTTTATTAAAATGTGAATCATTTCAAATGACTGAAAAAAGTGTTATAAAAAGCCATTTAATCCTCCTCTATCTTTCCATCACATCCTGAAAGGTATGAGTCTATTCAGATACTATTCACATATGACACCATCTCTGAAAATAGACAGCATTAGGCTTGAGGGGTACTGTCATTAATAAAATTCTGAGCAGAAGGTGATATGTACCCTATAAAAAGGGGATTTCAGGCAAATACATCTGAAAATTTTCCATTGCTTGGAAGTTATTAGCTTTGTTGTTGCTCTGTTAGAAAAAAATAAATAGTTGATTTCTTCATAACCACAATCTGTGTATGACATTGGTTTTATATTGTTATAACAGGAAGTTTGAAATAGATTGACATACTGTGGTAGATGATACTACCACAATCTTCCTGGCACCAAACACTTGCAGAAATGGTTCTGTTGCTAATGCATGCCATAATTTCATCTGAACACTCGGTACCGTTTAAGCAGGCATGCACTCACTGGTTCCTTTTGACTCCTTATCTGTTTTTTCTGAGTAACTTCATAAAAGAGTTTCCCAGGGAAGAAAGACTACAGGCAGCAGCCCAGAAAAACAGGCAAGAAAATAACTACCTACCTACAGTGGTCAGATACTGTATAGCTCATGGAAAGAAATAAAAAAGAAATCTACTAGTACGGAGGAGAATTTTATTCAAAGTAAATTCTACATGGCCACAGCTTCAACAGTCTTCATTAAAAACCATGCTACTTAAAAATAAAGCACCTCACATGGACTTAAAAAACATGGGCTTAAGAGCAAAGCAGCTCTTTTCCATAGATGTCTACGCAATCATGGTCAACTAAAGAGAGACTCCATAACAATTTGAAATCAATTTACGTTACAAGAGCCATTGGACATCACTGTCTCATCATTTGTCACTAAATGAAGAGATCTGCTCTGTTCCTATTATTGAACATAAATTGCAAATCCTTTGCTAGTCCTAGACTTCCTTTGAAGTATGATTTAGGAAGAACAGTGATCTCTAGTACCCTGGGACCTGATCTCTTTGAATTAGAATGCTGTAAACACACTGCTCATAAAAATGAAGAAAAAGAAGACTCCACAGAGGGTAGATGACGGGGAGAGTAAAAGGAGAAATTACATTAAAGAAGTCAAAGGGAAATAGCTTAACACCTTTAAAGATTTGAATGTTTAGACATTTCTAAAAATTGGGAAGTCAAAAGTGAAAGAACTGGGTGGAAATACCATTTGCTTTCTGCGCCCACCTAAGGGAAAAGAAAGCATAATATGTCCCTTGACTGATGGCAGTTGCTTGTGTGTGACAGAAGGAAAGCAATTGTGAACAGATCCAGCTCTTGCTTTCTCATGCCGTGAACGTAGAATGAGTCTAAATCTTGTTATTTTCTTCCATGGCATTTGTGATATCTGCCCTTTCCTAACATCCCTAACCTCTGAAGATCCACAACATCTCGTCTAATTTTTACAACAGCTTTCTCTCTAGCAGTCCTGTAAAACGTTCTCACCCATTGCCATAAAAACCCGACTACTAAAAATAGCTTCTTTGAAAGCAGCGTTGACTATCAAAATCCTTCATGTCCCCACCTGCAGGGCCATTCAAAAGCACTTCCATTTTCTCCTTATTTAATCTTAGCATTTATTTTATTATCTAAACAGTTTGCCACTCCTAAATTGCCCCAAATAATAAAGTCCAGCAAAATCTTTTAATAAGGTAAACCTTTTGCTGGAAAAAGAAATAGATGTTTTGTTTAAAAATGAAAACAAAATTTTAAAAGGATGAAATCAAAACTATCTTGAAAAGCTTTGACTGTCTGACATATCTTGAGGTTTCAGTTCTTAAAAGCTTTTTTGATTTTGATTTTTTTTTATTCCAGTTGAATAATTTTTGAGGGAAAAAATCATTGTAGGACAAGAAAACTGCCTCTTAGCCAGTTATGGCTCCTTGTATAGATACTTGATTTTAAGTGGATATGTACACTTCCACTTGACAGAAAGCGCTTTTACTACTTCGTTTTCGTCTTAATCCTTTCCATTAACCAAGTTAAGAGGGGTTACACTGGCAGAACAGAAATGATTGGTGTATTACCATGGTTTCAATAGATTCAGGATAAAAGTATAAATATCTAGTTCATAGCTTTAATTCCCTCCCTCCTGCCTCATGTTGCTGGTCTAAGGATTTGTAGTATCAAGTAGAACTGCCATTTTTGTCAGACTGTGGTGGTGTAATGTTGCAGGCTCATTGTGCCTTCCAGTCTCTAGGTCAAGCAGGGCACTTTGAAAATAAATGTTTTTTACCCAAATTTCCAGTGCTCCAAACTCACAGTGGGATCCACTACACCGCTTTCACATGCTTACTCTTCAAAGTGGAACAGTGTTTTAAAGGTAGTTTCATGAACTGAAAATTTGACATATCAGGAAAACTTCAGCGTAAGTCCCCAGCTGGATAGTATTTATCTCTGTCACACCAAATATTTGATGTCTCAGTATTCAGCTTCATGCCAGCATCCCTTCACCCACCATGGCCCCTTAAATTAAAATTCATATTTGAACTGCTTAGCTATATTGGTACCTGAGTAGAAATAGATGATATTTTCATTTTTTCCCTCAAAGGATAGCTGTATTGGCACACTATGGAGTTAATCTTACACAAGTTTATCATATGCAAGATAAAATTGGAATTATTTAGACCAGTAGTTTTAAAACTGTACGGTTTTAGTTATCCTGAAATATTTTTTTTTCCTTCATAACAAAACTCACTCAAGGGATATTAATATTGTCAATTTTTTTAACATCCACTTGCAGTTTGAATAAGATGCAAATAGCTACACCCTGAGAAATGAAGAAAACTAGGTTGCCTTTATATTTTACAGCACAAGGTTGAAATTAAACGTGCCATTTTTCACCAAAATATTGTTTCCCATTACTGAAGAGAAGTGATGGGCCTGAGGGCCTCATGCATTACAAATCTCATGTGCTTTAAATTGCTAGTAAATCACTTGCAGTTTTGCCTTTAGTAGTTTCTGCAGAGCTCAGCGTTTATTGCTTACAGCTGAATACAGCCACCTAAATCATCCATCATATTTTTATAACCTACTGTAGCTTTCCATTTCATACACCAAGGAACTGGCACATCTTCAGAATGGGAATAGGTGAACACACTCGATATACACTGAAGAGTACTGCACGTGCAGTTCGATGCAGTGTGTTTAATAGTACGGGGCAAAAAAAAAACCCTGGAGTTTGAGCCATCAGCAGCCGCGGGCGTTTGTGGTCACCTGCAGGGATAGAGATCCAGCGCCTGACTCTCCAGCACAGACCCTTCCCCACAGGTTGAAGTTCACACCTCTCGTGCTTGCTGGCATCACGTTGCTTAACTGTACATGAACACTTCTCGGCCTCAGTGGCCCCACACAGGAAATAAGACGAAACTTCACCCAGTGGTGCCAGAGATGCCAATGACCATGGAATACCAAGCAAACACACTTGGACCTGGTTTGCATGATAGGCCAAGATTTTGCCTGGTTTAAACTTCAGATTCCCTTGGCAGGCCAAAGTCTCTCACTGGTTGTAAAGTTTCTTGTAGCTGGAGGCAGGAAAATGTCTGTCGTTAGCATTTAAGTCTCCCAACAGGAGAGGTTCAGAGGCTATGGTTTTCTGAGGCCTAATAAATTGGTAGATAGCAAAAATTCAAAAGTTTCAGTAGAACCAGTGTTTTACCAGGTCCAAAGTTGATGCCACTATGTAGTGCTCGTAGATCTAATTTAGCTTCATCACTTGCTGTTGAAGGCTCTCTTGCCATATATGTATTTTCTTGGGATGCTGGCGTATTAACTCAACCACATCCAGTTTATGGGCTTATTGCAAAAAGGTCTGATCCGAGTTCCTAGAATTATTTTTTTCCTCCTCAAATTGCACACCATCCTTGCATAACAGCAGTTGAGTTCAAAACTCTGAGGTTACACCTTATTACTCCAACTCTGAATTTTTTGATGGACAAAACAGGCTGTTGAATTTTTCAGAAAATTTTGCTACAAACATCATTGTAAAGTCTCATCTATCACAGGCTTTAAAAGCTGCCTTTTCATACTGTGTTGAACTGACCTTTTTTCATGAATGGGAAATTAAATGCATAACTTAATGGACATTTCCACACTTCTATTTTAAAATATTATTTTAGATTATTGCAAGTACTTTGCCTGAACAGCAGAATCACATCCTGTTTGCTTACAGTTGGTAAAAAATTCCAACAGGAATTACAGAGACTTGATATCCAAATGGATATTGCAGTCAAACCAAAGATTCCATCCATTTACCCAACAATTGTAAAGTCATTTAGACACATTCTTAAAGAGAATAAGGGGTTTACTTCCCTGTAATTTGATTAATCTGTCCTTTAGATGCTACAGGTATAGATACTTACTGGTAAGGGATAAATAGTTTTACTGCAGATACACTATAAGTGGAATTTATAATTATCATCAATAATAATTAATAACTGCTATTAATCATTACTCAGTTACTAATCAGTAATAACCAATCATTTTTAGCAATTAATCACATTCACCTAAGTATTAATTATTCATTAATTGATCAGTATTAACCAACTAATAGTTTATAATAAATTATTATTAACTACTTAAAAGCAATAAACTCTTCCTTCACAAAGGGATGTTCTTCACATTTTTCAAAACTTCTTTCACATTTATTTTCTTCATCATACTTTTAAAGGGGGTACCCCTGCTCCCAACGATACGTCCTCTGATCCTTTTGGGTGCACAGTCTGTGTTTGGGTCAGTACCAGCCTATCACAAAAAGCCCTATATCCTTAATTTGTCCTGGTGAATTAACACACTCCAATAGACAGTGATGCATTGAAAAAAACGTTAAAAAGTAAAAAAAAAAAAAAAAAGTAAAAAAACCAAACACAGTCACTGAGTCAGTACTTCAGTATTTCAATATAGCTTTTGGCATACTCCAAATAACCAAGTGTCACTTTAGGAAATTCCAAGACATCTTCAATCAAAGCCCTTCAGAATTCTTTGTTTTTTAGTGTTCTGACATACACTTTTAGCTTTCTTAATTCCGACTGTCAAAGTAATATCTACAGTGGTGCTAATGGGATATGCCACCCAGAATGCCCCTTTCAATGTGCTATCCAGACAGAGGCAATCTGATGCTTAACAGACCTTGCAGATTAGTTTGTGGAGAAGTGAAGACTAGCGTATCTGTTTCTTCCAAGTATTTATATAGCTTTGCATGTATATCCCAGTGTGCAGAGAGTCTATCAGGAAATACTATCTCATTTTCTCCGGGCATGATAGAAAAATCTTAAATTTGTGGGAGTCACGCTGAGCATTCAGGCTGTACAATGCCTACAAAAATACACGAGTCTTGATCAAGAAGACTTTACTAAGGAATAATAATATTGAGGTTTTGTTAAGGAAAAATAATATTGACATTCATTTCCATTCTTTAGTTCAAGCTGCTTCTGCTCACTAAATTCATATAAACCAGGATGCAAACAAAAGGAAAATGGATGTAATAGAACTTGGAACTCTGATTTCAGAAACCAACATGTATTACCCAAGGTACCCAAGGTTAGACTAGGTTCATAAATGTAATAATACAATTTATTGATACTGAAAAAAATTTACATTTCAAAAACCAACACAGGAATGCAGGCTGGTATATAACGACCCATTGATTTAGGGATGAATAAAACCCAAACCAAAACAAAAAAAAAACCCGCACAGAACTAAACACACAAGAATGAAATTTGCTCAGAAAAAAATTCAAATTTCCAATTGGTTTTCTACAAATAAAATTAAGGTTTAAATGATCCTGATTTGCATGTACCTGCTTATATGGCAGATGGTTAATGACACGTAGCATGAGGGAGATCTCTGAATCTCCGATTAACTGACTTTCAGTTGTAGTTTGGGTCTTATCTTTTTCTTCAAGTAATATAAATGCTATAGCCATGCTGGATCTGTTTCAAACTATGTTTATTCAACTGCTTTTTAGACCGTAGTAGCTTTTCTGGCTATACGTTCATCCAAATATTGGAAAAAAAAATAGAAGGAATAAACAAGCCTGGTCCACAGCTGGTATAAATCAGCGCAGCTTCTCTGTCTTCAGTGGAATGACACCAATTTATAGCAGCTGAGGATTTGGCTCTTGGAGCCAAATTATGAGCCAGATGAGCACAATGGGATGAAAAAAGAAGGCATAATGTGACCATAAATTTGCTCAAAGGCTCTTCACATTTCAATGATAGTCTCTTTGTAGAATTCAATTAGCATTGCTGTTTCTACTCATAAAATATATGCCCTTCCTGAATAATTTTTTCTTGTTCTTCTACACTAAGCAGAGGCCAAATCTTACAGCTGCTACTGAGGCTAAGTTCTATTGATTTCACATGATGCCTTCAGTACATAGGCTGGACTATTAGAATATCTATGTTAAACATTATAAACTTAGAAAGCAGTCTGTAAAGATTCTTTGGAGAGCAGAACCTAACATTTGTCAGATGTCTCAGTCCCTCACAGGTTCAACCCACAGTGATGTCTTATTGCAGTAATTTTATTTTTGCAATTTATCAATTACGTTTTATGTCGCGTTAGATTTTATGTGCTGTTTTCCTGATGTTGTTTTAAAAAAGTGTTTTTGTGTGTGTGAAGCATATGCTATAAATCAATAAATAACATAAAAAAGAGTCAGAACCAAGTATCTTATTTACTGTGTTGTGATATTGTAAAAAATTGAGAAAAAACTACAGGACTAGCTTTTTTAATCTTGTTTGTTGTACAGCAAGTGAGAAAGTCATTAAAAACAACCAGTTTCTGTTAGTATGCTGTTCGCAAACACCGCTGCCTTTAATGGTTTATTAGAATTTTCAATATATGTAATGTTCAAAACAGAGACAAAACCCAGCAATACATCATTACTGTTTTCATGTATTTTCCTGCCTATTTAATCTTAATAGCTAGTTTAAGCCTTTTGACTGAGTCTACAGCCTAGGAGGAGCAGTAATTGTGACCGAATTACAGTCCCTTCCCTGTCCTTCCTGGGCTGAAAAGTCATAGCAACTGCAAAGGTCAGATTGTTATCCTCCTCCTACTCTGCCATTAGCTGCATTATTTAGGTGCTAAATCAAGACTCCCTTTCCTGTCCACCAAAGAATGAAATCCCCAAAGTGGCTGATTTTCTCTGGCCTCTTCTATATACCACCCAGAAAGTTTTGCAAAACTGTACTGTAGGAAGGAGACAAAGCCACCATTCCTTGTGATACCCTAATATTCCATTTAGGGTACATTGTATGTTTGCCCTTTTTCCAAGTACAGCTTAAATTTCATCTTTCAACTTTTCCTGTCCAACTTTCTCTTTCAGTCCACTTTTTCACACACTTGCTAATGCAATGTGTGCCCGGTCTCTCCCCTCTCCTTTCAAATTCCTCCTCAACAACCCTTCTTAGACATCATCCATAAATTCTAGCCAGATGTTTTAATGGTATTACTAAGGAACTGACATGAATTATAAAAATAGTAGGCTAGCATAGTCCTCTGGATATGAACCTTTCTAAGAGCACTAGGAAAGAAGACTTATCAGCATTTCTGTGTGTAACGCGTACGTCCAGTCATTGCCTAGCTACTTTATCTGTAAGTTTTTAGGGTAAGAGCTCTGTCTTCTTTTCCGTTCTACAGAATGTGGAGCTGGTTGTGAGTGCTTCCTGAAGACAGACAATCACAATAAATGACAAACAATGCTCAGACTCCTAAGCAGTCCTTGGGCTGGGAACACACAAAACTTAAGAACATTCCAAAAGAAACTGCAAGATCTGGAGGATGTGACTAAACCACTACAACACAGGCCACCAAACTGTTGAAGAGAGAATAGATCACAGGGTGTAACATTTAGGAAACATACATCCATTAATTTATATAATATAAATATATTATAAATAAATTTATATAGATTTTTATAAATTTATTTAAATCACAGAATCACAGAATGGTAGGGGTTGGAAGGAACCTCTGGAAACCGTCTAGTTCTACCCCTCTGCCAGAGCAGGGTCACCTAGAGCAGGTTGCACAGGAATGCGTCCAGGTGGGTTTTGAATGTCTCCAGAGACGGAGACTCCACCACCTCTCTGGGCAGCCTGTTCCAGTGCTCTGCCACCCTCAAAGTAAAGAAGTTCCTCCTCATGTTTAGGTGGAACTTCCTATGGTAAAGTTTGTGCCCGTTACCTATAAATAAAAATTTATAGTGGATTGGAAAATACTTGCCCAACACAGAAAACTTCAGAAAGCTAATTTTATAACCAAACCTAAAAAGTATGAAAAAAATATTGGAAAGAAAACCAAATATTAATTATGACAGAATTAACAATATTCTAACAGTAAAAATAATGACAAAATTAATAGCGCAAGAAGTCATAGTGAGTTCTAAGATGAACTCCACAAGACTTTCTGTTCAATTTTATCTGGGCAACAGAAGCTTCTCAGAAATATTTTAATCAATGAACTTCCCTTCCAAAAAAATGCTCTGGTTTGAAGGAGCGAAGCTGCCATTTGCTTTTGTGGTTTGTAGTTTTTCATTATGTCACCCAGTCTTACAATTCTTCCAACACACAAACAACTTGCAGATTTTGCATGTTGATTTATGTTAAACCAGTATTCAAAGTGAACCGCTGTTTTTGTTTGGTGCTATTGACTTTGGAACTGGCCAGGCAGCTCAAAATGAATTGCAGCAAGTTTTGGATGGTTTTATCTGGTCAGATAAATTCCAATCTGCCTCTTTAGACATATATATCGGAAATGGTATTTTTATTCTCTTCTCTGACAAGGGCTGTTACATACATGAGCAAAGAGCTACTTTAGCAAACAAAATTGGTTATGTACATGTGATCTTACTCTGGCCTTCATTCTTCATTGCTTGTGGCCATTTAAGTCTGTATAAAATGAACATAATGAGACTGTTTCATCTTGGCAGTATTTTATTCCCATACTGCTCTGTGAGCAGCCTTTAAGCAACAGGGATATGAGCACATCCCTTCCTTTCACCCCATTTGTGCAGCTAGGGTGCTACTCTCAGTATTTTTCCTCTTCAACAAACACAAAGACAATCCTTTTAAAAAAACCCTGTCAGAATAGGAGCTAAATTTCAGTTTCCATTTCTTTTTATGTTCAGTGATACCAGTTAGGCTCAGAAAATCCAAACAAAAAAATACTATACTTCCGTTTCCCGTACTTAAAGCTTTAATCGTGTGCCAGATTCTAAGTGAATTTGTTCTACTGGCACTGCCTAGATGCCTGAAAAGAAATCACAGGAGAACCTAAGTATTTTCTCTTCATCAGGCAGAAAAAGAAAAATTATCTCTTTCCCTCTCATCTTAACTTGAACTCCCTAAACTACATTTGGCAAAGAATGTCCTCCAATCCATTTGATTTTTGAATCTGATATTACTAATTAACTAAATTAAATAAAGAGTGAAGAGACTAAGAGTGGAAAATAAATTATTCGCAAAAACATCAGTCAGGTGAAGATCTGTCTTTTATATTTCATTGGAGGCTAACGAAGGCTATAAATAACATATGGTTAAAAAATATTCAAATGAACATAGTAAATAATTGGGATTCACCAGTAATATGTACTTATGGCAGTTTTCTATGGGTCTGGATTTTGGTTATATGGCAATTTTAAAACAGGAATTTCTCTTATTTTACCAGTTTACTTCCCATTACAAGTTTATACATGAGATTAAATCCAGATTGTGAGTGAAGCTGTCAATTTTCATGTCCAAATTATTAATGTTTGATTAAGAGGAAATATTGATACATAGTTGTGACCTTCTTTTACTAGGCTAATTATGGCTATATCCTGGAGTCCCACAACTGACTATAAAAATAAAATGATGATATTTTAATGAATCTTTCACAGAAATGTTAAAATAAAAATTTCCTTTTCTTTTCTTAGAAAAGCCATTAGAGATTTGTCTTTTCTAATGAATCAGGTTATGAAGGTTTTTAAAAATTCTTTTTAACTTAAAGGTATATATAATGAAAGCATTGACAAAGTCAGAGTCCATCATTGTTACATGAGATTTTTTAAAAGAATTCAAGTATGGACTGCTATACAATTACTACTCTCTCTCAGACATTAGAAAGAAATAAATGAAAAGCAAAAATTGAAAGCTTTTGAGAAACAGTTGCCACTTAATCATTTCTATCTGCTCATTATCATCTTGGTGTCTCAACCTCTGACCTGAAGGTAATGCTTTACATCTTTTCTTCAGGTTTTCCCAAGAGACCAGCATTTGGAATAAAATACAGATTCTAAAACCACCACCTTCTGAAGCTCACACGAGTGCTTTGATTCCTCTGCAAGGCTTGGAAACAGGAGAAAATCATTCCCTGGATATCAGAGGCTCTGCCTGGCACCACTGAAATCAGGGTGCCATGATGAACCCCCAGGTCCATGAAAAGTCACCCTGTGAAATCTGCAGAGTATTGGCGTCCCCCTTCCCTGGCTCTAACAAGATTTGGACCTGTGTGTTTGCAGAACAGTTTATGCATTCAAAACTGCTTCCCTCTAAGTTGTTTTAATAAGTAAGTCAAGGATGACCTTTATATTACCAGTCTTGGTTCATTTTCTGTTGTTTGAGTGGTATTATTCCGTGAAGTTTCAAAATAGTTATACACCTAATGCAATTAATTTCTTCACGCGGAAACCTTATTTGTCAAGGGACGTTTCTGTGAACAAGAAGACCCTTGTTCCTGAGGTATACATCATTTTGTATTGTGTGAGATGTGAAAGGAGAACACCATAGGTCATGTGCATGCTTAAAAACGTGCTGCTAAACACATATTGAGGTGTTCTGCTAGATGGCATCTGAAATTCCTGTGCCTATAGTAACATGGTATAAACATAAAGGGATAACTAAAGAATATTGGCAAATATTATGCCTTTTAAACAATTTCTAACTTACAAAAATGAAGGAGTTAAACACTGAATTTGCATAGTGACATTTGAGATCCTTACAATAACATTTTAAGTAATAATTTAATGTAAATACAGATTAGGCAATAGTTGGCTAAACTACAAGTTTGATGAGTTTACTAGATTAATAACTGCTTTAGGGGATTTTCTTCATTTTTCACTTTACATTTTTATGTTCTTGAAGTTTTTGTATCCAGTTCCACAAAACAATGTTACTGCCATGCCAGTGAAATCACTCGTATGTTTAAGGCTAGGTATAAGCTTAAGTGCTTTGCTTCATCTAAGCATGTCACATATCGTTACGGTCACACATCCCTGTACTTCCTGTACTTCTTTTGTGCCTTCTTTTTCTGTTTTTACTCATACATCTGTGACGTATTCTGAGATCTGCTCAGTGACTAAGCTCCCTGTATCTGCTTGTTGTCTTATTTTACACTCTAAGCTTTCCTGGGGAATGGTAATATCTCTGTAATATACTTGTCTGTTGACTAGTACAATTGCCCCAGGGCACTAACACAATGCAAAGAAATACGCAAATAAAAAACAAATACAATGTTGCAAGTCTGCTCAGACCTTTTTGATATGCCCCGTTTTTTTTAAATCTTGTAGACAACTGGGACTAATAATCTGTTGCTGAAGTTTTGCTTCAAAAATTCAGAGAAATATTCCTGTGCATTGAATTATACATATACATCATTTTTTATTCTTAGTTTTGACTCTTGTGCTAATGTCATGCTGTCTTTTCTTTTCAAACAGATCACCAGGATGAGAACACTTCTTCTCTAACTCCATGTGTCAGTGTGATTATTTCCAGTCACTGAGTGCCACATAAACTCTGTCATCTTGGTGCATTGGACTCACCAAATCTTTAGGACCCCTGTGCTGAAAATCTGTCTCAGAACAGCTGGATTCTATCCACAGGCCACCGATTTCAAACATGTTTCAGACAAACTCTACTATTTTTCATCTTTGTCATTATATGACACTTATCTGCATGAAACACTAGGGACTCTTCCTTACAAGCTATTTCATAACTACTTTGGCTACTTTAAGCATGAATGATGTTCTAGCAGTATTTTTCAACTATAAAAGTAACCTAATTAAAAGACCTATGAAACTTTTCTTGTCTCTGATTGATTGAACTTTTTGGAGGTAACTTAAGGTAAAAGGATATATCTCAGATGCTTAGGAAGAGACTTAAAATCATCTTGGTTCCTTTCATTATGGTGTTAAATTTTTTAGTTTCAGGGACCTGAACATTTGAAACCATGCTATTTTGGATGTGGGAGCGTTGGATAAACTTTTGTCTGTAATAAGCCAAGATGTTTTTAGGGAGCTATAGACTGGCAATGAAGATTTTTTCTTTTTTAATAAATATTTATTAATCTCCTACATAAAGCTATTGATGGATCCTAAGTGATGCAAGCTGTCTGATCTTTACAGGAGGAATCACACGGTGAAGATATGACAAGATTGAGCAACTGGAAATATGTCCTCCTGACATATTCTCATTTATAATACCTCTGATAGCAAGGGTAGGAAAAAATGATGTTAATAAGATAGAAAATGCTGTTGTTCAGTGAATAATTCCTAAAAGTCTGTAAATTTTACCATTTTTTTTGTGTGTCACTGCTATTTCTAATAAGAGATATTGCTTCTTACCCCTGATCTCGTTTAGCGCTCGATCAGTGCACTGTGAACGCTGTCACACGGGGTCCCGTATCCTGAAGGACTCTGCATGCTGGTAATGCTTGACTGAAAACAGCAAAAATGCTACTTTGGGGCCAGAGCGGTGGGCTTGTGAAGAAGGATGATATTCTTGCCTAAGCAGCAAACTTCTGCCTGGCTGTTCCTGGACCACTGGGGAGCTGTGGTACCCCACTTGCTGCAGGCAGGTAGAGCTACACACTGCCACAAGTAACAAACATATCCATGCCCCAGAGCTAATTATTCCAAATTATTATAGAGCTTTGCCCAAGCTAAAAATCTCTAATTCCCAGCATGGCTACTTCTGCTGCCTGTCCCGGGCGGTGCAGTGACAGCATGCTTGTTTATCTTCCATATCAACTGTGAAACACCTCTTGCCTGCTTTTCATCTGTCACATCATTAAAATCTTCATCTTGAGTTCATCTTTTAAGGCCATTATAGTAACAACCAACCTGAGATAGTCATTAAAGATACAGTTTTACACCCTTTCTACAGGGGGGAGGAAAGAACAGATTGGTATTTTACCCCAACAATTTCGGAACTGCGAGTTCTCTTTTGGAAGACGTCTTTACCTTGCTCCATAAAATCACTGGTTTTGGTAATACAGGTTTTAAATTCAGCTCTCACTGTGGATGATTGATAACTAGAATGAGTATGCAAAACAGAAGGATTATGGAGAAAAATACTGAAATGTGTAAGAGGTCTGAAGGGATTGACGTACAAGAATAGATTAAAATTTTAATATGTGTAGAGTAGCTAAACAAAAACTAAGAAGGGATTGATAGTCATGCAGGGAGTAAACACAATAACTGGAGGCAACTGAAGGAAATTAATCAGAAGAAAAATTAGTCAGAAAAAAATTAGGAAAAGTAGAATCGATTAATTTCCCAGAACAAAAGGGGAATTCCCAACACTTCAAGTCTTAAGTCTGATATAGAGGAAAAACATAATAGGATGTTCTCTTGGGAGAATTCCTGCATTGCAAGGAGATATTACTTTCTGAACTACTAGGTCCTTTTTATCGCTAATTTGTCTGTATATGTAATTAACTTTTGGAAGAATGCCAGAGAGAATACTGCAGCAAGTTCTGTAGAATACTTTCTCCTAATTTTCATATGGGCAAACGTGATAGATATTAACTGTGACATACTATGGGAAACATGTACTGATTCTGTGATTTTTAATAAAATGATGGTAGACTGTAAGCCAGGCTGAAGACTTCATGAATATTTGAATTAAATTATCTTTTTTTCTTATCCTCCCTACTTTGCCACCTGTACATTGTAATGTCTGTTGCTCAAGAGGTTACCTAAATACAAGCTTTGGGAATATATTGTCCCTTGAGAAATGTAATTAATTACTATTGTTTCCCCCAAAGGATTTCACTTTCAGATCATTTATTTTCTGGAGTCACTGATGAGCTGACTGGGAAAATGAAACACTTGAGTTTAATTACCAGTTAAAATTACAGCTTTCTAAGCAGGTACTTCATCTCATACCCTTTTTATAATTGTCTCTTCTTATGATATAATATGCAGCTATATCTGCTGCCTTTCGCACTGTTAACAATGTCTTACTACCGCTTTCAAGGCAAAATGAATATAAGATGATTGTAAGATGACTTAAGTGTGGCTTTAGAGCTACTAAGCATAGCACAGTTTAATCTCTCACAGATGCTTACAAATTTTCCCAAGACTGGTGCAGAAATGAAGAAAGGAAATGAAAAAGTAAATTACCTGAAATGACATATTGACATTAAAACTTTAAGGTCTTTTCAAATTTTAGTTTACAAGATCTAATGCAAATGAGACAATGGATATAAATTGCGTTATTAATTTCAGTGATATACTTCAGTGACCACTGAATGTAGCACTTGAAGCCAGATTCCCAGTGGAGAGAGTGTGCCCTCAGGACCTGACCTTGCTCTGCAGTGTGAACATCTTCAAGGTAGGGTCATTTATAACAAAACATGTATCAACACTGTTAGCTGCAAAAAGACTAAATATGTCAAGGAGTAATATTTTATTCACCCCTGGTTTTATAAGATCTAATTTTCTTCCTAAAGAAGAATAGCTTTCTTCTTCCTTGCTAGCTTGCTCAGGTATTTACAGACATGTTATTCTTTACATTGCTTATGCCAGATGATTAAATGGAGTTGCAGCTGATTAATTAGCTGAACTAATAGTTCTGCAGTCTTTTGACTTCCATCTTCTCATGTTGACAGCCTGATATTCTCTGGTATGACCTTTGCAGCATTATTCCTTCTCCTAGGAGATGGGAGAGAGGAATTCAGTGCGGATGAAACTGTTAAATTCAGGAATGGAGCACACCAGAAGCCCAGTTTAAAATGCAACATTTCGTCTACTCCAAGTAAGAAAATGTGTATTGCTATGAACTATACCTTATGATTAATTCTGGTATGTATCTAAACATACTTCAGGAGTCTTAGACAGCTATTTTATTTTATTTTACATGTTTAGTTATGAATTAGAATTACTGGAGCTAAGCAAGCTGCTAATAGGATGGAGTTATCATACAGCTAATTGCATACCTTTAAGATGATAAACATTTTCTTTTTCAGGCATGGATAAAATTTATTCTTATTAATTGCAGATGTGAATTAATGAGACAAATATTATGATTTGAAACCATGTTGTCTTTTCATTTGTGTTATGTGTTGCCTAGGGAGAGCAACATCTAAGAGAAAGACATAAGACCATGTAAGTGTAAGGTCAATCCTTCGGATGTTTACAAACCATTGGATAATGCGCAGTTTACCGAGCTCTAACAGATGCACTCATAAATCAGAACTGAATATCTCCAATAGCATTACTGTTCATCTAACTGGCTTCCAAAAAACAGTCATTTCAAATTATTGTAATCCTTCTACAAATAAGAAAAACCTATGATGCTCAGTTGTTTGCTTATGTACCACTGACTACATATCACTTTACATCTGTCTCCAACAAGAAAATTATATGTGCTTTTATTCCTCCAGAATTCTCTCTCCTCCACTGAGAAAAACTCTGCCCAAATCCACAAAGGACACAGATGTCTCTCCAACGTACTGTCCATTGCTGCACATTTCTTATTATGCACTACTTCTAGCTAATGTACATGGTCATAGGCCTGTCTCAGGTAACCTCTTGAGTTTTGCTTTTGTTGGTTTTGGGCTAATAGGAAAAAAACCCCAAACCAACAACCCCCCCAAAAGATGACAAAATGCTGAAGTCAGCTGTAGAGACCACCCAGAGGAAAAAAGTAACTCACACACACATTCTCTGCCCCATCTCTCCTTGGTTCTAGGGTGTTTATTCCTTTTATTTTGATGGTGTAAATTTACCAGGATTTTTTTCAGTTGGGATTTTTTGGTTTTTCTTTGGTTTTGTGGTAGGGTTTTTTTGTGTGTCTCACACACACGATATTTCTTAAAGTTTTTCACATATAAAGCTGTTTATTTGATTTGCTAGATTTGAAAGAGTGTACAAGAGTTTCAAGTGAGCAAATGCTCAGAACAAAGAATTTCTTATGGTGAGTAAGGGATGTTCTGGGTAGTTTTGTTTGTCAACCTCTCCAGCCTCCCTGGTCTCCCCTTTAGTTTTCATTATACTATGCTTTCAGATTTCTGATTTTTTTTTATTTGACTTGACTATGAATATTTTTGAAGGCAAAAGTAACTTTTTCACTAGCTTTTATATTGTTTTACTTTCAGAAGACAGGAGAGATAACATTATCTTAGCCACCAGGAAGGATACTAAAATCCTAAATATTCAAGGATCCAAATTAGGATGACAAGAAGCAGCACATTACATGTGAATGTGTTAAATTAAATAGAACCCTCTGAAACATAAGGTCATAGCATATGATCTATCTTTTAGAATATTTTGCACAAAGAATGGGTTATATATCTATTATTCAAGTTCTTTATAGACTCCAGATAGATCAGCGAGGACTTAAGTAGGAGTCAAAGTGCTCAAGAGAAAACTCCACTTAAGATTTCGATCAGGAGTAATTTGTGAACAGAACAACAGAAGAAACGTCTTAGGTCACCAAATTTAATTCTCTCATCTTGTTGGCAAATAAAGCCAATAGCCAAAATTCAGCACAGTTTCCACAGTTCCAGCATCTATACCTTCAGGTTTAGATTAAAAACTTCACTAAACAGTGGAGACTCAAGAATTCACAGCATTTAACTAAGAGGCAGAAAGGAAAGAACTGGAAATGTGATTGCTATCTGCTTCCAGTTATGATAAGAAAATGGTTTTGTCTCAATAGATCATTAATAACCCTTGCAAAATGGAATATCACTCCTTCAGAAAGCAAGAAATTACGCTTTAGAAAGCCTAATTTCCAAAGCAACTTCTCCCCCTTTCCCACTTCCATTACACCTGCAGTGGTTGAGTACTAACCTTACGGATAGTTTAAAAAATTTTAAAAAACATTTCCAGTCATTGCAGACACAGCAAGCTGGAAAATCTTGTCAACCATTTTTGTACGAAGATGCAACAATGTCACTTGTTAGGCCGAGCTAGAATTGGATATTTCACATTCACCAAATGAGGAATACCTAACTGTGAGGAATTTTGACCTGCCTCAGGCATTTTCCAGTGTTTGCTCAGAACCCTAAATCTGTTTGATTTTTTTTATTAGTTGTAAAATGTGCCAGACAGTAATGCAGCTGTTTATATTAAAAAAGTGTGTTTTTTCTTTTTATCCTGCCATAATAATGGAAAACAGGGTAACAGCAATTTTATCATTATTATTTTTACTGTGGCAGCATTATTATTTTTACTGTGGCAGGACGACTGCCACATTTCTGTTGGCAGTGCATAAGCCCAGAGACACCAGAGACAGACATATTCCCTACCCTACAATGTCTAACGTCACGTGCCATTAAGTGGTAATCAGATACAGCAGCTTCCCATTTTGAAATCATGGGAATTTCAAATCTTAGGTAAGGGATTCTTTGGCAAACTTAGACCTAACAAAGCTTTCCTTTGCCTCCTGTTTTCAGGAAGGCAAACTCCCACCTGCTGCCATGTATTTCTGACCTAACGCGGTTCCTGCATGGCTCACAGAGGGCTGCATTTTCCTCATCCCAACCTACCTCATTTGAATGTGCTTGTTGGCACGATAATATACCATTGTCATTAATAATTAATTGAGGTGGAGTGAGTCAGTGACTTTTCTGTGTTATTCTTTTCAGCTCAGATCTTGCCCTGCAGAGGCAGCTAGTGAGCCATCAAAGGCAGCAAGATGTCACGAGACCCGTAATGCCCCATAACTTTGATATGCAGCTCTCACTGACACCTCATTCAGGCGATAAATATTTTAGAAGGGAAGCAGACAGATAAGTGAATAAGTGAATTACTTCACAGATTCTTATTTATGAAATACTTGCTCCCAGATTCTGTTAAAAATTTACTTAGAGAAATGGAAATTTGCTTTCATGAGATGACCATAAGCCTCTCCCCACCACAGACCCGGTGCTGCAAACGGCACTCAAGCTAGGGCACGATGTCCTTTTGAAGGCAGAATGCTCGCCCTGCATCAGAGATCGAAAGCCCTGACAAAATTGTTCCAGTCTCATCACACGATTTGTGTAAGCAGATATGCCTACCATTTAAGAATAAAAAAAAGTAATTTATTTTATTTATGGCTCATTCTCCTTAGACTTTAATTAACTTATAGAGGGTCAGAAATCCCGTTTATGCTTCAAAGAAAGCTGCTTTCCCCCTCTGAGATAGTTGGTCTCTTTCAACTTGTTCCCTGATAAACATATGGTTGTGTTGAGGCCACCCTTGTATGAAATACTCTTTCTTCTTTGTCTATCTGAGAGTTCCCTCGCTTGGAAGATATTTTTTTCTGCAAAATGTTTATCTATCCCTTCGTTACTGGTTTTGATCTGTCATGGAAACTGAATATATTTCCATTTCTCAAAACATTTACCAGTGAGACCTAATAAAAGATCCTTATTAGAAGCCAAGAGTAATGTATTTTAGACCATTCTGTTACATGAACTGAGTAGGAAAGTCTTCCCCTGACCCAAAGCAACAGGTTCACCTGCACCATCCCATACAGGAATATATCGTTACTTCCAAGCAAGAGGACCTATCTGTACCACGCAGCTGTGCAGGGATGGCAGCTCTTGTACTAAAAGTGTTATAGGCGTGCTGGCAGTTTGTGTATGAAGCCTTCTACCCTGAATGCAGTTGCTAACGCTACCACCAGTTTTTGGGCTAGTCCAGGTCTGTTCATGCAGATGCTGCAGCACATGGTGCAGGTCTGCTCAGAGAAATGCCTTTCCTTCCAGCCAGGACTATTTGCCTGAGTGGTAAGTGGTAGTAGCATAAGCAACATTTCTCAATGTTTTGACTGATTTTTTTTTTTCCCTTTTTTTCTTGTCCTTCTTTGACTTTGGATATTTTTAAATTCTTTCTAATGGATATTTCCCACTACTGCTTCCCGTTTCTGAGCTGTGACTCGCTGTGTCAGCTTTAGTCTGTGCCCTGTAACATCTGTCTGTTATTAGCTGTCCCATGGTCCCCCTGTTCCATAGATAATTTTTCCTACTTTCTATTGTCCTTGGGAATCTAGCATCTCCCCCATCTCTCGCCACCTTCCCACAACTGCAATAAATGGACAGTACGTGAAATACAATCAGTAGTCTTGGGAGCCAGAGCTGCTCATCAGGATTTCTCCCTTTGAGGTCAGTGCCCTCATCGCAGGCCAGAGAATCATACTCTTTCATTTGCCCTCTTTCTGGTGCATTAAATAGTGCATTATTTCTTGACAAGGGCATATAGTTCCTAGGAACTTGCAGCTAAAATCCAGCAATCTTTTGGAGATAAAGGCAAATTTGGACGCCTGGAGTCCGCCCCTACTCCTTCCAGCATGCAACAGGAGAGGTAACAGCAGAAATGGTCCCACCTGCATGTTTCAAAAGAAAAGACTGGTCCTCCACTCCATTTTTTTAAGAGAACGGCTTCAGTTTCAAACTCTGTGAAAGAGTTTAGGTGCACGAATCCCAATCTGCCAGGAATGCTTCTCTGCAGACCTGAGTTAAGCACCAAAGCCTCTGAGAAGAGTGACATTTAAGTTAAATCCTGCTCTTCAGTATTCATATTAGGTACTTGAAGTGGCTCTCTGCTGCTATGAAGCTTATTACAAATGTCTCTTTTTCCTCAGATGGGCAGTTTATGGGACCGTGTTTTCCACTTTGGATTCTAGTAACTACAAAATTGGACGTGGTAATGTTTATCTCTGCAGTGTTTAATACACTTTTTGAATTATTTTTGTGTGTTCTTTACATTCTTTAATCTTCTTACTACAATCTTAATGTTTTCACTGATTGGTGCCACAGTGGTTTGGAAAATCTCTTCATTCAGTTGAGCTGCACTTTATTTTCCAAATCAAAATACATACCACTGTAGACAGACTGATTAATACAAATAATTCACCAAAAGAAACACCTATAAAGCTCTAATTGGTTTAGTGATTAGGACCATACACTCTAAAAATAAGAATAAAGATGGAGGGCTAACAAGCAGATAATAAACTTAACAAATTTTTAGATGAATTACAGTTCATTTATGTTTTTCTCTGTACAAAGCTGAAGACGATAAATTAATTTTCCATTTACTTTTAACATTTTGCAGCAGAGTGATGTTAAAGTAAATACACAAGCATTATTTCTGTGAGCATAAGTCTGTAATTAAAAGTTTGCATTATTTTATTTGTGATCACATGGACTGTGAATAACCCTACAATGTACAGGGTGCATAATATTTCCCTATGAGCAAATGTCCCATGAAAAATCTTCTGTCCCTGCAGTATCCCTTCAGCTTCAAAATAGAAACAACTGGGAATAGAGAACCTGAAGCCGAAAAAGTCTAAATTCTGAGAAAATTAGGATTTGGGGTTGGGTCTCTGGAAAGTATGGCTCACATTCTCCAAGTAGGTGTTTCAACTGTCCTTTGCTTTCGGAGAAGGAATCGAAGAACTTCCTTAACAGTTGTTCTCACTTTTCAGTCCTGTTTATTTTGTTTTTAGTAAGCCAGTAACATTGAGAAATACTGGTTCATTGTAGCCATCACTCCTTGATCAGTCAAGAACTTTTCATACTTCATCTGTAACCTTCTTTCTTCTTAGGTTGCCTTCAGTTTGCAGCATGGGCAACAAACACATATATTTTTATGTGAATTCTGTAGTTGAGACTTTCTTTTTCTGAACTAACTTAATAGGAACCATCAGAATGATACAGCGAAGATTTCTGATATTACCTTCATCATGCTTGAGGCCTTTCTTTCACATCCCATGAGGTATAAACCGACATTACAATTTAAAAAGAAAATAGCAGCCAGGATTAAAATTTGTCAGCAGGAAGAAGCAGAAAGCATTGCATGTTTGTAAAGTTTAGCTGGGACAGGGATCTTTGTTTCAGTGATATGAAAAGACAGCAGCTGGACTGATATTGTAAGAGAGAGTAAATGAGAGAATTCTTAGCCAGATTAAATTATTTGATTTTATTTGAAAAGCAGGACCATGAACTCATAGCTACTATGACCAAAACAGAAGAACACCCACATTTTTAGGATAAATTCTCATTCCTTTTAGCAATATATTGTTATTTAAGTACATGTCAGTCAAATCAGGTAGGCACTACCCTCAGCTGACTGAATCTGGGGACAAAGACTGTTCTGCTATGTCAAAAGCAGAACTATTTACCTCTCCTTTTCCTCCACCTTTGTAAGTCTCCACTTGAAACTGTAATGACAGTATCACACATTTTACGTATTTAAAAAAAAAATAAATTCTGCAGATTCCAAATGTATAATGCATACGTACTCCAAAAACCCTGCATGTCAGCTGAATTTTTAGTGCAGACTATCTGTACTTTTAAAACAAACCTTTGGAAAAAGCTCTGTTTTCCGGTAATACTACAAAGCAAAATAAACAAGACACAGTACAATGACAAAAGGGGAAAATGCCACCTAAAAGTATATAAAAGGCAAAAAATACATCATTGTGAATTCACAGCAATATTTCATTTCAAACAATCTCCCATTCTTGAGTGCTATAAATGACCCATTGTTGAAAATGTATGTGATTTGTGACAGTGTAGTGTGAGAGTTCAATGTAGGAATCTGTAAACACACTTCAATTCCATTTCAGTAATTGCTGAAATGAGTATAGAAGACCATTTTTAAAGATTTGGGATTTTTAAAAATCTTTTTCTGTTTCTTAAATCCAAATTTAAGCAAGCCACAAAAATCCTTACTTTTCATCCTCATGTGGCACTCCTCACAAATGACACCACTCTTCAGGAGAGCATTAAATTGACAAGTTGCAACTAAAGCTCCCCAAAAATAAACACATTGCAATTTGTTCAGGGATACAAGCATGTCTCACCTTGACAGCTTTCAGACTGTTGTGCTGAGAAAAATAGGTGCAACTTTCCATTAAAGGTCTGCTTTAAGCCTAGTCATTAAGAACATAAAAACGGTACCTTAAAAATGGTTCTTAAATCCTAACTATGAACTGCTTAGAGCATTGATTTTCTAAAGTGCTGAGCACTCTGCAGTTCCCTTTAAAGTCATAGCTTGGTCAGGGCAAGATAACTGCCTAGTGATTTCTGGGTGTCCAGCTTTAGATGCCCATATATATGAGTGCTTTTGGTATTTAGGCTACATGCATAGGTGCTTAACTAAAGACATTCCTCCCTTCTTACTAAAGTTGTTCTATGGGGATTTGTAGGCTACAATCTGGCTTTCCCAGCTTTTCAAGGTGTCGGTGTGGTCAGCTAAAAAGCCCTGTTAAAAATTTTCAGATGTGAATTCCGTGAGTGTAATCAAGATGAAAACATGCAATAGAAGGATAATGGAGAATGACTGCAATTTGTTTCTCTTGTTTACCTGGTGGGCCTTGAGCCTGCTGATATTCACAGTGGACCTAGCTGTTTACAGGCAATTTTCTGGGTAAGCTGTAATACCTACATAGTGTGCTTGGTGTTTACACAACATTTTACAAATATATTGCAAAGCATTTTCTTAAAGAGCTTGCAGTGATAGTCAACTCCAAATACTGGGCAATACTAGATGGGACGGTTATTCGTGATAACAAGGAATGACCGACTGAAGGAAGCTTGGGGGTCATCTCTGAATACTGGGAAAGAATAGCTGGAAGCAGAGGACTGAGTTAGCCAGGGGACGAGAGGATGATAGGAAGTTAAGCCAAGAGAAGAAGAAAAAGAAACCAAGGGATAAGAAGGAGTAGGGAATGTGCAGATGAAAAGAAACTAGAAATAGAGGTATTAGCAAAGGGTTTTGTCATCAAGAATTAATAGCTTTACCATGATACAAAGGAGAAAAACAGTCAATAAATGGATTCAGAAAGGAGGGTGACAGAGCAAGAGAGGAAAAGAAGATTCCACATAAAAATGAGAGTGGCAGGCAGTGGGAGTGGATAACTTTGGGTTATCAAATCCAACCATGCTCAGCTCATAGATACATGGATTTCAGCAAAGCAATATAGTGGAACCAGCGGCTCCCAGAGATGTTAGAGGGGAAGAAATCACATATTCTAAGTGTCTGAGTATGTTTGGGTTTTAAAAACACATTGAAAACATACCACCAGTGGGTCCATACTTCACTGGAAGACACGTTTACATTGTAACATTAAATTTCTTCCAAGAACTTTGAATCAGGGACATACTGCAGTCTGTCATCTTGAACTCTAGCCCTCATTACCTTAATGGATTTAACTTAGACCCTTAATTGCATATAAAACTGTGCATTGCTGTAATGATATTCCTCAGTCATAGAAAGAAGATATATGGTCATCAGCCTGCTAACAGTACCATTGGCCACAGCAGGCTGTTTCAGCTGGTGCCATGGCATGGGGTCAGGGGGACACAGCCCCGCTCACAAGTCCTTCTGTTCAGCAAAGATGATAACAAGGAAGCTACACTCTGTTTGGTGGCCTGGAACTTCATTTTTCTATTTGCAAATTCTTTAAGACTGGGTTAGGGAAGCTCTGGGAGAGTTGTAGCTCTTATCTGCAGGAGGTGATGCTGCTGCTGCTGCTGCTGCTCCTGTTTTCTGAGTGAGTGAGTCCCGGGTAACTGCCATCCGCCTTCACGCCCCAGATACCTGCAGGCTTGTATCACTACTATGGTGGGATTTTCCACAACGGGAAAAGGCATCAGGGGAAAGAGGTTAATTAGGCAGAGAAGACTTCTGTCCCTAAACAGTGCCATAATGAAAGTCAATGTAATGAGGCAAGTAGGATGGACTTTGACACAGTGATCATGTCAGGTGGGTAAAATTACCCTGCTTTCCTTTGTACATAATAAAATATAATTTTAACTAACAAAAGCCTTAGCTCAATGTAGACCTTCCTAAATATAGATAATAAAGTTGTTCCTTTCCCTTTTTATTAATTTTTAAAATGTTCTCTCCTGTGCTCTGAGGCTATGGGCCACAGGTGAAAGGACGACTGCCATTTATTCACATCACCTGGTAAAAGACTTGGCTGTTAATAGCGGTGTACAGTCCTTCCTATTGGTGGTGTGGATAGTTATGTTCCAGCTGACAGTTTATGTTTGGGAAACCTTACCTAACTGAAACCATTTGGCTCAGGTGAATTGTCTCTTTTAGCTCTGCTGCTGTCTATAGACGACTTTTCTGTGAAAGTATTACATGTAACTTAGCAATATGGTTTAAATTCAGAGAATCTTTTCCACCTCAGAAATGTCTCTGTTATCCCTACAGTGAATATTATTGATTGTTCCAGTACTCAAAATAAAGTCAGTAAACTATGTAAGTATGTTATTATTTATTTTGTTGAAACAGACTGACTAATTTTTGAGGGCAAAATTAGCAAAGCATAACAAAGTAATAAAGCAATCAAATCCCACCCTTTTTTAAAAAGAAATGGGAGGAGTCATTTTAGTGTAAAAGTAAATGGGGGGGGGGGTAAGTATCTGAAGTATCTGAGGTAACTGGCAGTAAAATCAGGTACAAAAGCATAAAACCAAAGTCTCAGAAGAATCTGGCCTTCAGGTGTTGTACCAGTCAATTCAAGAAATCACAGAACTTGCTGTGACAAAGCATTGGTACGACATGACAGCTTCTGCTGTATCTGAACCCCAGTCAGGTTTCAAGGTTAAAGCCATATTTGTGGTTTCAGAGTTTTTCTTCGTAATTGGTAAGGTTATATCTATGAATATTATAATATCTAATCTGAAAATTTCGAAAAGGTTAAAAGGCAATCTATCATCATCTTTAAAACGTGATGTTAACAGCTTTATAGTTAAATTAGGCCATGAAAAATGGCTAAAGGTTGTCTGTGAAAAAGCTCTTTTTTATGACAAAGATAATTGAACCCATATAGAGGAAAGTATAAGCTGAAAATGATTTAGAAAATTCATCATGAAAGTGTGTCGTTATATTAATTTAGAGAGAAAATAACTTTTTTTTTTTATTTACCTATCTCTAATGAATTCATCTTTATCCGTACAGACAGGCTAAGAGAATGTCAAAATGTTAATGATGAACATGTCAAAAGTTAGACTTTAACCTTGTCACATTCTGCGTAAGACTGAGCAGTTAAAAACAGTATTTCCGACGTGCTTGTAATGCAACATGAGATGAATCCATGGGCCTTTTTTTTAAGCATAAGAGAAAGATGTTTGGGAAAAATTGAATTCAGTCAATTCGTTAGCTTTTCTTTTTTCTCATTTCAATGTATTATGCAATGAAAGTGTTCTAAGAGCACTGAAAATTTCACTTCAGCCTGCATATAAAATAACTTAAATTATTCTCAAAGTGTGGTTTTTTGTCACCACAACATAATGAAGATGACAGAACAGAATACGAAGAAGGGCATTTCAAGTCCTGTTACTGTTTTTTAGCTCTGAATATTACTTGCAGTGCACACTGACTCAAAATTTTTCCATTTTATCTGTGTTTGTCGAGTAATTTGTAGTCAGCACTATTAATTGCCCCAGTAATGAAACCACTGAGCATACCTCTACAATGAACAATAATGAGGCAGAACATCCAAAGAACTAGATGATAACTAAGCTGTATCAGACCCTGGAACACATAACTTCTTTTTAAAATGAGTGTTCAAATATAATTTAATTGTTCCCTTAGACATTTTTCATAATGAACCTTCATTTTAGTTCTTCATTTTCTTAGTGTTCAAAGATAAAAACCATTTTGAGTACCTCCATCTAGTGTTAGGACTCCAAAGAATTTTGTGACTTCTCATAAGAAACAGGCATTTTCTTGTCTTGACAAATGAGGGGTTCTAAACAATGAGCATGGGTAATATCTAATTTGTTAAAAAAAAAAAAAAAGAGAGAGAAGAAACTAAAAATTTTATTTAACCTAATGGATATTTTAATGTTAAAAATTTTGCTATTATTTCTTATTTCTATTTTACTGAAGTACTAGTTCAACCAGGAAAGAAGTTCTCCTCCTGAAAAAGTAGACATATATCTGGGGGCATTTAAATTTGACCTTGTATATCTCAAATACTCCATAAATATTGCAGTGTATTACGATGAACTGCTGACACTTAACAGTAGAAAACTGAGGCTGTTTCTGCTCTCATTTACATTGATTTCATATGTGCTTTTACTTCTGTTAAATCTATTTTAATTTAAATGAGAGTATGTGAACGTGAAAAGGGTCCATTTAGGTTATTTTTTTTCCCCATTATGTGCAAATTTCTATACCTTTCATTATAATCAAATCACATCTGAGGAGGTGTTATAATGCACTTGGTCGAAGTTCAGGACTGTTATGCCTCTGCCCCCTCCTCCCCCAGTTTGCTAAATTGAACAGACCAAAAAATATCTGTTCAGAAAAGTGCAGAAAAATAAAATACGTTGTTCTGCTTATGCTTCTGTGTCAGTAGCTGAATGTATTGTAAAGGAATTGCTGTGGTGATCCTGTAACATCTGAGCTTTTCTCCACAGAGAGAAAATCAATACTTGGATCACATCAGTTATTAGGACAGCAGAGAACAAGTTCCCAAGATACAAGGAAGAAAATTTTTGTGATGAAGGTGTTGAAGCACTGGCACAAGTTGCCCAGTAAATGCCCCATCCCTGAAAACGTTCAAGGTCAGGTTGGATGGGACTCTGATCAACATGATCGAGTTGAAGATGTCCCTGCTCACTGCAGGGGAGGTTGGTCTAGATGACCTTTAACGTTAACGGTCCCTTCCAACCCAAACTATTCTATGATTCTGTGAAAATAACTTGGTCTGCAAAAATGGTTACACTTATGCATTGCCTCATTTTTGGTGTGGATGGAATTGTGTATACAGGGACACAAAAGTATGTCTTCCATGCACAGTTGATTTAAATCTAATGTTTGTCACTGGGGTACCTAATTAAAAATACATTTGTAGCCAAGTTCAAGTTCATACAGAAGGAAGTATATAGAACAGTACTCAAAACTCTGTCAAATCCCTTTATATAAGTATGTAAAAAAATATGAGCTTGCTTACTTCAAAGACAAAATAGTTCAATGAAAGATTTTAATTCATTATTTTTTTTC
This sequence comes from Larus michahellis, assembly GCF_964199755.1. Classification (NCBI taxonomy): domain Eukaryota; kingdom Metazoa; phylum Chordata; class Aves; order Charadriiformes; family Laridae; genus Larus; species Larus michahellis. The sequence goes on from NC_133896.1 coordinate 132,849,039, forward strand.
ATAGATGATAAAATTTTGCCATAAACGGAGGGTCAGATGAGCCAAAGATATTATCACAAGTATAATCTGGGAATACCTTCGATTTATTTCCATAACAAAGAACTATGTATTAGAGATAAATGAGATGTTGCACCTCACACTTTTAGATGACACTACCTGTGGAGGAGAGCTAGCTGCAGATACTGAATCAATAGCCCACTGCTCTGTGAAGCTGAGTTCTAAGTTAATACAGACATATATTTTGACATCTCAATGTAAGCACAAAAAAACACATTTCAAAATAATAAGGTGTTTATCATTATCAGACAGAAAACAAAAATATCACTGTTAAAAATGAACAACTTGTGAAGTGCTAGTGATGAAAAAGGGACCCATGCCCCCAAATTTAAATCCACAAAAAATGGTATAACGCAATAGAAAGGAGAATCTAGTAATTTACAGTAATTCTCTCAAATATGTTGTTCCAGAGACATAGAATGTTAAACCTGGTTTTTATTATTTTGCTTTTTAATTAATAAGTAAATAACCTTATTAAATAATGTTCTTCAACCATTCAAACTAGTTTTCTCCAAGAAACACAATTGCTGAAGTCTCCGCATGAGTTACAGAGACAATTCCACCAATCAAAAAGCAAAGAAAATGTCATCTTTTATGTTTCATCTTAGGCATACTTTATCAGTCAGTACTGTTAAATTACTTTTCTGTGGATTAAATTCCTGGTAACTGGTTGATTTTTGCATTTCATTAACTCAGATCATTATTAATGTCATGATAAGCGCTAATGAAATACAGCTTCTTTCACTAATAGACTGTCACAGTAATGCTCAGATAGATCTTTTCCTTGTTAATCTTTCTCTGAAGTAAGCCTGAAATGAGGAAAAGCCTGAACATGAACATGCTAAGGTAATCAGAATGTATCTCTTAAAGCTATGCTTTCTTTCATAAAGATCGATTCATAGAAGAGCAGGAAAGCTGTAACTTCATTGGTCCTCGAGAAAGTGGAGATAGTACACAACCTCTCCTTCCTGGGTACAATTTTGCTTCTAACAGGGAATGACTTGAGGTACTTCAATCTTTACGTTTCTGTGTTTTTTCCAAAGATGCTTTTAAGTGGATAAACTTCATGTTTTGGAATGTAAAGAAGCTATACCGACAGAGTGGTCATCCTCCCTCAGACGGTCAGTGTCGTAAGCATCTATGTGTATTTTGGGTGTCATGGATCTCTCTGAAAGGCAACATTGTATGTACATATATATCCTCTTATGAATTTTAGACTTGTTAGCATACCTACTAGGAATTACCCCATATCTAACTACCTTTTTAAGATTTTCTTGAACACTTCAGCCACGAAACATGGTTATTTAGTCTTCTTTGCACCTGGCCATAAGCACAAAAGGTCTCACTGGGTGTCTCAGAATGTTGTATTGAAAGAAAAATGGCTACAGAAGCTTAGCTTGAAATGTGTCAGTATGGGTAAGCTTCTAATGAGCCCATGACATGTTTACCTTTCATAGACAAATGAACTGATCACGTACAACTGTTTCTCTGAGTCAGGAAAAAGGCAAAAGATATAACTAGTTTTTACTGGTGTCTAATTAAGAATGAGATGAATAATTCTCTGGAGTCCACTGTGTTGACTATACTTGTATTGACTACAACAGGAATGTAGGAGCTTGGCTCACATCTAGGCGCTCACAGGTAGTTATCTTACTCTGTCAATTCAATATCAATAATGAAATTGCAATGTCTGAAGAATTATTATGAGTGATTTTACGATTTATGAGGAGATGCTGAGCAAAAATTATTAAGCTGTGTAAGTACTCAGAGAACGAGGTAGTGGGCATAGCATCAGAACTTAAGCAGAATATTCATTTCTGAACCTTTTATATCTCAGGTATTTTGTCACAAAAAGTAGGGAAATAAAATGCACGTGCATCCTCATAGTCTTCCAGCTTTTAACTAAAAAAACTCAATGTGGAATAAATTGTTTATTTTTCGCAGGAAAGACAAACTGAGTTCATGCCCAGGATAGTCCCAAGAAACGTATGGAAGAAATCACAACCTATAGCATTTCAAACAACTTATTTAGAAGCACTGCATGTTTATAAAAAATTAATTAGTGACAGAAAAAAATAATAGTAATAGTTAATTCATGTTCAATCTAATAAACGCACATATCCTGTGCCCTTGTAAAACTATCCCCAAACCTGCTTCTCAGAGGAAGCATTTGGACATTTTGCTTATGAAGATACCTGGAAACTCGCAGATTATTAAAAGATGTAGTTTCAAGACATGTTTTAAAAGCAAGATGGCATCAAAAAAACCCCAAAGTTTTTTTTAAATATTATTTTCTTTCCTTTCCTTTCTTTTTTCCTTCTACTTTTTCACCACCACACCCCCCCCTCCCCCTTCCGACATCCTCTTCCCACCTGCCTTTTTCATTAACTGGAAAAAATGCAGGAAAGTTGAATATTATGTTAACTGCAATTAACAATTTTTCTCAAAGTTGTTGTTATTTGAACTCCTTCAATTACACCTGAAATCATTGTAATCACAGCTGTCCCATGGGCCTTGCCTTTTTGTCTTCTCTTACTCAGATCTCATTGTGACAGTCTAGATAGAGGACGCATTTTGTAGCATTTTTTCGAGCTTTTTCTTCTGCTCTATCTCCTACTGCTCCAAGGGCAGCTTTACCAGTGTATCCCAGCAACACAAGTGACACTGTTTCTTATGGATTTAATTCAGTCTTTCTCTTTGCTTCAGATTCCTCTTCCCCAATCTTACTAAGTCTTCAGATGATCCATTTTATTGCCTGCATTTCAGATTTCAGACCCTTGGGTCTGTTGTTCCAACCAAAGACCAGTCATAAAGGTTTCTATGCAACCAAATCCTAAAATGCAAATCCTATTTCTAATTGGGGTAAATTAAGAGGAATTAGAGTGAAGTACTATGGACCTCGGCCAAAGTGTCTTTTGTTTTCCACTTGAGATTTTAAGAACTCAGTTCTCCATATCAGTTCTATATGGCTGGAGTGATGTTGACCTGAGATAAAAATGTGTTCTGCAGAACAGGGGTTTGAGCACCAAATTTCTTCTAAATCCTATATTTCCTACACCCTTCTTACAGCCGTGTGGACATTGGAGACATCTAATTCTTTCTGCAGGTGACTATGTTTAACCATGCATGACACAAGAGAGTCATGTTCTCATTCTGCCTTTCCCCTTTTTTTGTGCATGGATCACTCCAAAGCTTTTATAATCGTGACATCCTTATGAAGCTTGTCTGACAAAAGAAGGCACATTTTTTTGACACAGTTACACACTCCAATTAAACAAGTTTAAGCAGGATGTTTTACTGAATGGCACCATTCTACCACAGAACAACTCTAGCCAAGTGAAGATGACTTTAAGTAAGTGAATACAAATAAAGTTTCCCAAACAGAAATATTTAGTACTTTTTTGGTGCATTTCATTTACTGTAACTATTCCATGTAAAATATTTAAGAAAAAAATATTTAGACTAAAATAAATCCTAACATAAGTGGTGATTGAAACAGTCTTTTTACTGTTGTGTTCACCTGGTTCAGACTGAGAAAGCATTGGGAGCCCTATACAGAATCACAGAATCACAGAATCTTCATGGTTGGAAAGGACCCTTAAGATCATCGAGTCCAACCAAACAACCTACAATATCTGCCACTAGAGCATGCCCTGAAGTGCCACATCTAGACGTTTCTTAAATACTGCTAGGGATGGTGACTCAACCACCTCCCTGGGCAGGCTGTTCCAGTGCCTGACCACTCTTTCAGTAAAGTAATTCTTCCTAATATCTAATCTAAACCTCCCCTGCCACAACTTCAGACCGTTTCCTCTGGTCCTGTCATTATTCACCTGGGAGAAGAGGCCAACACCCACCTCTCTGCAACCTCCTTTCAGGTAGTTGTAGAGGGCAATGAGGTCTCCCCTCAGCCTCCTCTTCTCCAAGCTAAACATGCCCAGCTCCCTCAGCCTCTCCTCATATGACCTGGTCTCCAGACCCCTCACCAGCCTGGTAGCTCTCCTCTGGACACGCTCCAGCACTTCAATGTCCCTCTTGTTCAGAGGGGCCCAGAACTGAACACAGGACTCGAGGTGAGGCCTCACCAGTGCCAAGTACAGAGGCACGATCACTTCCCTGCTCCTGCTGGCCATGCTGTCCCTGATACAAGCCAGAATGCTGTTGGCCTTCTTGGCCACCTGGGCACACTGCTGGATCATGTTAAGCTGGCAGTCCACCAGCACCCCCAGGTCCTTTTCTGCTGGGCAGCTTTCCAGCCACTCTTCCCCAAGCCTGTAGCGTTGCTTGGGGTTGTTGTGACCGAAATGCAGGACCCGGCACTTGGCCTTATTAAACCTCATACAGTTGGCCTTGGCCCATCGATCCAGCCTGTCCAGGTCCCTCTGTAGAGCCTTCCTACCCTCAACCAGATCAACTCTCCCACCTAGTTTGGTGTTGTCTGCAAATACATAACCTTGTGCGTGCTTAAATGAAGTGATCCTTCTTGAGTCACTAGCTAAACCACTTCTGTGACTTAAGTGAAAGTTTGCTCTTTTTCACATTCATGTTTTACTCACATTTCTAATTCATGATCATCACTTGACCTTAGCGCATTTGCTGTCTGACTGCAGAGTAATGTTAATTGAATAGAGGAGGATCTGGCAATCACACGTTGATGAGAAGTATCTGTACACAACAATTAGTGCTTTGCTCTTTTCAGTGTTTGATCATTCCATCATGGCAAGAGATACTGCCTATGATTCAGTTTGGGTGTTAATGCTTGTGCATGGAGTGCCATTTCAGCTGCACTTCCACGAGACACTTTGTGGAATGTGTGTGTTTGATGCAAGAGGTTTGGGAGATCTGTGTCCTTGTAGCTGCAGAATGGATGGGATAACCTAGTCTGTCTAAAAAGTTGATTGAATCCTTCCCTACCTACCTTATAGGACCATTCACCACCCACAATTTCCCCTTAGCCAAAAGTTAGAATTTTAAGTTGGTTCTTCTGTTTATATTGCAGTAATACTTTGTTAGTTTAAAAAATGGACTGTTGTTTAAACCTTTTTTTAATGGAGATTTTAAAACTCACCACCACCTTTCTCTTCAAGGAAAACGTTCTCCACAATAAACTAGAGCAGTGGTTTTGGTTTTGTGGGGTTTTGTTTTGTTTTGTTTGGTTTTGTTTTTAATGTTTCATTTGTTTTGTTTCTGAGATACACGAACTAGAGTATGCTGAAAAAGACATCAGTCATTTCTGGAACTTTAGTCACAATGTAAGGACTATGAAAACAGTACCACTGCCTTCACTGTAAAGGATTACATAGTCAGTAATGAGCTCAGGACACAAATTATGCACATCCTATAGTCTGGCAAGCTTTGGCGCTTCTGATGAAGTTCCAAATTTGCAAAACACGATACTAGTGAGTCTTTCAGTGATACCTGTGATTCTCCACACACAATCATTTTCAAAATGTCTGGTTTAAAGGTCACCATGATTGACTAGGGCTGAGACTCCTCATACTAGATCAGATCGAAGTTCCCTCTACCCCAGTGCTGAGGCCCCACTGGGGGTAAATAGGAAGTACAGAGGTCAAAGCTACAGCAGAAACTATGCTTGTTCTGAGATTAAGAAGATCTCACAGCGCATGTCAGGGCATGTAGATTCTTGCTTGACCCTGCTCTCTATTTAAGCTTGTGAAAGTCTCCTCTTCCCTTAGCATTTAAATCTGAGTTATTCTGTTTTAGCTCTTCCTCTGCTATTTTCTGTATGGTGAATTAATACAAGGAGGGCCATATTAATAAACCATTAATCTATACCCCATTAGAAAGATTCTTCTTACAGATTTCATGAAGCTGTTCAGAGCTGCAGTGCAGTTCTGCGGGTAATCCTCTGCTCTGCTATATTTAGCATGTATAGACAAAGTTTTCAGAGGAGTCTTGATGTGGACTAAACTCCTTTTAAAGAAAATCCCACATGTGTCCCAAAACTGCTCCCTTTTGGCAGCTTTGAGCCACATACATGGAGGAGACATGCAGTCACAGGGAGTGGTCTAAATCTATTCTGAAGTAAAACTCCAAAATGCAAGCACTGCCAAAATTCAGGCCCCAACACACACCAGGTCAGTCTATAGGACTGCTGATATTACCCCAAATTGTTTATCAAGGTAGGGATGCTCACTGCCTCCAAGCTTCTGATTTCACTTTATAAGTTCCAGTATGAAAGGGATTTTCAGCTTCTTAAATCTCAGAATTCCCCACACTGAAAGAGGATTGCATATATTGTATCTATCTTTCAGCTGTCAGTATTATTAAACCATTCAGGGGCACAAATACGGCTTTATATTTGAGATAAGAAAACAAAGCAGATAAAAGTGACCCTTGATGGCAAGTTGTATGCTAATAAAAACCCAAAAGATGATTTATGATTTGAAGTCCTTCCCAAACACCTTTCAGATTACTGAATTCACTCTCCATTTTTCAGCTTTCATTTGAGCACAAAACACAGTATAATTGTATGGAGGCTATCAAAGTTGTACTGGAACAGAACATTAGCTACAGATATAATATCTTTAATGGAAACTGGATCAAGATAAAATTGATACATAGGAGACACAAGGGCACTTGAGAAAGCCAGCAGTTTAAAAGCCTACATGTGAACTGGTCTATGAAGTTTTGAGAGGAAAAAGAATATGTAATACTCTTCTATGGGGAAAAGATAGAAAATGTAGTCAGATCATTGGAGAAGACAATTTTCCTCTGTAGGAAAAAAACATTTGCAAGAATGGTGGTTCACAGGAACTATTTATTCTTTTTTAATTCTCCAGTTCCTATAATTATATTAGGATTGGGAAGTTATGGAAACATCGATTACCAGCTTGCTGAGTGGCACGGTGTATTCCAGTAATAGCTATAATGCATTTTCCTTTATAAAATTAATTAAGCTTTCTTAAACCCAAAGTAATTTATTTCAGAAAAAGACATATGGTATCTTGTGAAAGAAATCCATATAAATGCTGGAGGAGCTGCAATTGTGAACAATTATATCCAGTTTAGAATAGAATATCAATATCCTGTGGACACTCTCTGATAGCATGAAGAGGCTTGCATTCCCACCGTTTTGTCTGGTGCTACTTCACAGGGCAATAGAGCAAGAGACATTGCAAGAGGAACTTCACATGCCAGGAGGAAAAAAAATCGATATAAAAGTGACAGAGCAAAAGGTCACCAAAGAGTGGCAGTTATACAATGGCTTTTGAATCTTAAGTAGCAGCACAAAGGATTAAAAAACCAGGCTATTGCAGTCCTCAGTCTCAGATTTCATCAGTAATGGAGAAACAGGGAAAGTTAGTAAAACTGAAAAAAATGAACAGCACTTTTCTTGGCACCATTCAGATTGAATTAAATGGTATCAATGCAAAGCTGTTTGCTTGTTTATTTTGTTTGTACTTTGCAGAAAATGTTCAGAAGCAATTCATTGTCATGTTAAGAATTTGCAATTTAAGATTTACTGTGTAATATAGCCAGTGAGATAATGGTTTATCTCTAACCTGAACATCTTAAAGCTTGAAAAGATTTTTCATACTTTTTTTCTCAGAAGAACTCTTTCTTTATTTCTCTCCCTTTCCTTTTACTTTCTGGTTTAGACCACTTCCTATTCTGTACTTGGAAAAAAGAGAGTGTTATAAGGTCTCTTAAAGACAAAAGCTGGATTCTGTTACATAAATGTGACCATCACCTCAGAGACACTAATCTGCAATCACATCTGGTCTCAGCTGTGAGCCCGTAATGAAGTGAAGTATCAATCTCCTTTATTTGTATAAATGAAGTTTGAAAAAAATCATATCTGTTGTTTTATACCTTTCCGTAAAATATGACTTTTGACAAATGGAAATAATTTCCAATTGAAATATCCATATTGCTGTACTAGGTAAGAAAGAACATTTTACTAATAGGACTTGCTAACTGTTTAAGGAAGAGAGAGAAGATGCCTGAACCAACCCTGTCTAAAGGATATTAGCATTTAAAGAGAAATAAGAGCAACTGGTAGTCCAGGAAGGAAACTTCTTCCTGGTAAATTGTCTGTCAATATTTTCAAAGACAAGAAGAGATTCTTCAGTTAAATAAAAACATAAGCAATGGCGTAAGTATGCAAGTTAGCATTCTCTTCTGTCCAAAAGACCTTTGGTATGAATGTGGTCTGAAGACGTATGGCAGGAAAATGTTCCTGACCATGCAGGGTAAGTACTTGTCTACAGTTTAGCACTAGTCCTAGGGAGGACTTCACCTAGCGTTACAGATATTTGATTCTGAAATAATCCAAATACTTTATTTTCTGACACTTCTGTCTTTATATCCTTTGCTGATCATTTTTTTGCTTTTGTAAATTAATTTGTTTTCCTAATGGCATGGCTTTTATTTAGAATGCTTTCAAGATACATGGGTAACATACCTGTAGGATATTGTATACTTCTAAGACATTCCTATGGGACACCAAATTTCTGCAGAGAATCCACAGCATACTTCTGCATAGATGAGTTTGAGAGTCAGTAGTGCAATGTCTAAATGGATGAAACATGAACTGGCAACTATTCTCAGCTAAGAAATTTCTCTGTTCTGAAGGAAGTTACATTTAAGGAGTACACTTAACTCTTGATAGGACTAATGGAGTTTATAATACAAGTATGCAAAATAAAAACTAAGATGAAGGAGTCTCATCAAGATTGGATTTTTCAAACTTGCTGGATTTCTCCAGCTAAATCAGAGGACAAAGATGTCATTTTATACTTCTGAAATTACGTATTGCTAGAGAGGAATAACAGCTACTTTTCAGCTGTATAAAATAATGAATCTTCCATACTGATACTAATGTTTTCTTCTGCAAAGGTTTTGTAATGCTTTCTTTTGGATTGCAGTGTTGTTAAAGATGACATGGTAAAACCAATAGTTCTGGGGAAAAAAATATTAGAGGCAAAAGTTGTATGTCTACAAAGACATGTCAGGTACATGAGTGTAAGATATTTCAGAAAGAATTAATAACATAGAAGAAACACTGATTTTTTTTTTTAATAGGAACAAAATAATAATTAAAAATAATTTTGGAGGGGAATGTTTGTAGCTTACATTAGATGTATCAAAGTTAAGTGTACATAGATGAATGAATTCTTCACTTTTGTATTTTTATTATTATTATTATTTTTCATCTTATAAGGAAACAGAGCAGTGCAATTGCCCTGCTAAGTAAGCAAATATTTACATTAGGCTATCGAAAGATAGAACAAGTGCATAAGAGAAAGAATAAGAAAGAGCAGTGATATTACTGTCTGTACTGACTGCAAAGTTATGGGAGGTTGTATGAGTGACTGCTTTGGAGACACAGTGTGATTTTTCTCTGCAGAGGAACTGGTCAAGGTGGAGCCAGCTGGGCTGCCTTGTACATGCAACACAGCTAAACCGCAATGTAGATCATCCACCCACAGATAACTGAGAGTTAACTGCTTTATACATCCTCGTTATCACTACAGCTATCTCACTTTCTTTTATATTTAGTATGAGCTAAATATGGGCAAAGAACAGTTTGGCATTCAGAAGATTTAAATTAGGCTGTATTGCTGATTTGTCTATGACTGTCTAATGCATGGGATGAGAGTGGGTTTATAACAATCACGCTCAGAATATGACTAAGAATTAAGACACTTTTAGTTAGGAAACCCTGTGCATTGTGTCCCTAGATATTTTTAGGCTTCTGCTGTTTGATACAAAGGGAAGTACTGAATGTATATGGGATGAGGCAGATCTATTATCGTAAAAAAATTGATGTTTAAAAGCATTAGATAGTTTGAATGCCTACACGTTTGCGTATCTAACTTGCTATCAGTTTTTCTAAAGGGCACCTTGTCAAGATTTTGTGTAAGCTGTTCTACCCTTCCCTTAAGTTACCTTAGAAGCACCTTAGTGTAGACAAAGAGCACTTAAGTGCTCCAGGCCATAATCTATATGGATTCTGAAGCATAGGAGTGAGTAGGGAGGATGGCTCTAAACTCACCAAATTAATGCTATGAAGTCAAATGTCCTTTTCTTTCTTTTTATTTTTCCCCCCAAAGCTCCCAGTCTCCTAAGGGTGAAGACAATGGAAAAATAATAGGTCACTTCTAATCAGAGTAAACAGGGAAGAACATATGCAAAATTTCATGTCATAAAGAGATAAAAAAATAAGTTACAAAAAAAAAAATTATTAAATTAACAGCGGCTTCTCATTGCTTCAGATTGCTCTCAGTCTCAGTTAAAACTACCACTAGGAGGAGACACCACAAAAGAACAAGAAAATACAAGGACAAGAAGAAAGACAGGTAGAAGTCCTAGAGCAAAAGGCACTGTATGTAAGAACCAATGTCTCAGACAACAGAAATAATCATTATTATTAGCGCAGATTTCCCAGCAGCATCAGGCTCTAAAGCAGATGAATTTGGAAAAGTGACAGTAGTAAATGGCCTGCAAAAATGCTACTGACAGGAGGTCTTCCAGGCTGGTGTCCAAATGTTGGATGATGCCACATCAAAATAAACATTATCTAGTAAGAATTTCTATTTCAGAGATCTCCAACTTTTAAATTTTAACATGAACCTTCTGTATATACATAAATCTTACCTAATCTCATGTACCAGTACTGAGCTCACAATTTCTTGAGCCTCAGTCATGTCTTGCTCTTTTGTAGCGCTGTGTAAAAGATGTGGGCAAATCTCCCCTTCGCATCCCCACAGCTGAGATTTGAGCCAAGGCCTGCAGTGGAGCCCAGTCACCATTACTTCTTGATCCAAAAGACTCAAAGGATCTTCAAAAAAACACCTGAAACTGTGTTTTGTAAGACAACTACTTCTCTGGATCAGAACCAACCTTGAGTAAGAATAAGTAATGTGTAAAGCATTACTATCCACCTGTAATTCCAGTTTCTAAATCTCAACAGTTTAGAAACTTCCTGAAATAGTTCTTGCATCTGTTGAGGAGCCCTTCCATGAATTTCCTTCTCCTTTTTTGAAATCATTTGTATTTTTGCTCTGAGTCACATTCCAACGCACTAATCTTACAGCTGTTTAGAGCTGGTCAAAAGGAAGTAGTGGGGACAGAAGTACGTTATAGTATCCACCAGCATCCAGATATTAACTATGTGCTGTGATTTTTTCCCTCACAGTACCCAAAAATTGGTTATGTTTGCTTTTTTTTTTTTTAAAAAAGCAACTTAAAAACAAACACAGCAACACCCCTTCCTCCCCACCCCTAATTTCTTGTCTTTAAAAACAAGGACACTATAAAATATTTAGAAATTAGATGAGACCATAGCTCAAACCACTCAATTCCAAATCACATCTTTTGTCTTTCTTTTTGTCTCCTTGATATGTAGGCTAAACCACTACCACTTTGCTGTCTTGAAAAAAACGCCAGGTACAGGAAAAAAATAAAATTCCTTGGATGTTTACTTGAAAATTTTGCAGGTGGGCGAGAGGGGAGAGAAAACTCCTGAGTTTAAGTTAATCTTGCTTGTGACCCCTTCATGAAAAACACTGTAAAAAGCCAGGGCATTTCAATTCCTTTTATAGTAAAGGAATAATTGATACAGGATCTTACTTTTTTAACATTTCCAAATCTATATTTCCAGTCTACCTTGAAGCAAGCTGACCCTTTGTCAATGGAATTCAATAAGCCCTTGTAAGATGCAATTCATCTGACCTATTTTGGACACCACTTGTGTGTTTCTGTTTACTCCAAAGAACATCCAGATTAATATATCAGAAGAAAATATCTACACTGCAGATTCCGTCATTTGTTTAGATGACTTTCACCCTTTCTTTGGACCCTGAAGAACTTTACTTCACTGTATGGCAGAGATGGTTCTGAGCACGTGTGGAGTTACAGATGTGACTGGTAACCAAAACAAATAACTGCTCACAAATAAAGCTGAGACATGCACACTTGAGGTAGCAATGAATTGCTATTTCAAAGATTACAATCGTCAACATAGAAGGCCTGAAGATTCCCTACACCTTTTAGTGCCTAAATTCTTGTATCTGAGTGTCTTTTTTAGGAGGCAGAAATAGGGTTTAGGATGCTTTTTTGTTTATTACACCTTGTTCTCAACCTCAGTGTCAGAAATGGACACTACTGGAGACAATCAAGTTTGGCAATGTGTCGATACATGGAAGGTGAAATACTCAGAGGTTAATGATTTGACCCTTTCTCCATCCCAAATTAACTCCTGAGGCTGTTATACAAGCATGGTTTTTGTTATTTCAACTACTTCTAAAAACTATATTGTTTAGCTTTAAGAGCCAAGATGAAGAAGAAATATAACAATCCTTCAGCAACCTGTCTATTTCCTGTTATTGGGCAAAACTCCATTTTTTATTATTTTAATTTTAATATGTAATAAAGGTTAGAAAACCATATTCCCACAGAGATGAGCACACTCTAAAATTGGCACAGCTAGGGTTTGCTGTAGGTTCCAAATAAGACAGAACTGCCTCATTTGGTTTTAAAATGGATACATTGAATACAGCACATGTAGGGAAGAATTAACTAACTGTAGCAAAATGTTTTTCTCAATTGCTTCTCTCTGCTGGAAATCCCGCTATCACACTTAAAATTGAAGATAATGAGAAAGCCTCTAAGCTGAAAAAGGACTACCTCCAATCATTTCAATCTTAGTTTAATATACAGTTTTATAAAACAGAAGAGCCTTCCTTACCCCAAATTCAGATTGAAATATTTTCTCTTCAAATTTTATTATATTATTTTGTTCCAGATTCTTGCAACACATTGGTACCCACACCGGCATCTGAGTAACAGCAAACAGAGTCTTGCTACTCTTGGGAGACAAAAGTGAACATGAATCATAGAATTGCTTGGGTCGGAAAAGACCTTCAAGATCATCGAGTCCAACCATCAACCTAACACTGCCAATTCCACCACTAAACCATGTCCCTCAGCACGACATCTCCATGGCTTGTAAATACCTCCAGGGATGGTGACTCAACCACTTCCCTGGGCAGCCTGTTACAATGCTTGATAATGTTTCTGGGGAAGAAATTTTTCCTAATATCTAATCTAAACCTTCCCTGGTGCAACTTTAGGCCATTTCCTCCTGTCAAGTGTACAAGAGCTCAGTGAAAAAAAAGCTGGAGGTAAGACATGGGGTACACTTTGAGGTGTGACAACAAACAATACAACATGCCAGCAAAAGGCAATGAAAAGATCATGTGGATAAACACATTAGCAGGACTTAGTCTGAAATAGCTGGGGTAAGTGAGAAATACTGCCAACTCCAATGAGAGTTCTACTTAGTTGAGAGGAATACTCCAGTATTGCAGAGGTGGTGACCTTCCTTTTCTGTTTATGGCATCAGGGGGCACTAGGGACAAGCACAGAGCACAGAAGTATAGGATTTTCCAAGTATGCTACGTATAGTGTCTAACGTTAGCCATTTAAAGATAGGGTGTCCAGTTTAAAAAAATCTAGGTTTCTTCTGTTATCATAAGTAAACACTTGCTCCTTGGGGGGAACTTAGCCTTTCCAGGTTCATGTTTAAGGTGTGGTAATCCTCCTTTGGGAGATGTTCCTCCCTTGCCCTTAATTGCTATATATTAGCAATTCTAGATGCTTAACTTTCAGATAGTCAAAGCTAGGAAACTGAGCCCTGTCAGGTTTGGGGGCAGGGACCAGGAAAGCAGAAGAAGGGATGGAAGAGAAAAGGAAACATCTTTATATTCTTTTCATCTAGTATCTGATACTCAACTAGTGAATATTAATATTAATTCCAGCTAATAGCACATATGGCACATGAAATAAATAGTACCCCCAAACATACTGAGAAACATTAGTATTTTGACGTCATGAAGAAGTGAAGAAGTTCTGCATTCCTGAAAAACCTGGAAGCCACTTTACTTCACAGTCTATTGACTGAAAGTAAAAATAACTTTCAAAATCCATTTCTGTTCCACGCATTTTGTCCTATGAAGTGGCAAAATGGAAGACGGAGTGTATTTCAATAATGCAGATGAAGTTTCTGAGTAAATCCAAGCCTTTCTGCACACTGTGCCTTCCTGATGTCCTGGACCACTGTGAGATAGCATGCCAGGAGTCTGACTGCCATACTGGGATATGGACTGGAAATTTATTTATATGTTAAGTAGATCAACCTGACTTTCTGACAGATGTGAAATCACTTCTAAACCACTTTCAATGTAGCTGAAGAGAGTACTGAATGCTAGACATTTTGGTCTTCATTGGTGGGCTTGAAGGATATAGCTTTCATAGCCTGATAGCATAATAACTTTTAAAAAAAAACCCAAACTTTTTTCTCACCAAGGGGCCAGTGTTTATAAAAGTTTAATTTCACACTGTATTTGCAGAAACTGCATTACTGATCTGGATTATTTCATGATTGTAAAGTTAGACAAAACCATGTTTTCTCCTTGTTTTGGTTGGGATAGAGTTAATTTTCTTCTCAGGGGCCCATAAATTGCTGTGTTTTGGATTTGTGATGAAAACAGTGTTGATAACATAGGGATGTTTTAGTTATTGCTGAGCAGTGCTTACACAGTGTCAAGGCCTCCTCTGTCTCTCACACTGCCCCACCAGTGAGTGGGCTGGGGGTGCACAAAAAGCTGAGAGGGGACACAGCCGGGGCAGCTGACCCCAACTGGCCAAAGGGATATCCCACACTGTATGACGTCGTGCTTAGCAATAAAATCGTGGGAAAGAAGGAGGAAGGGGGGATGTGGAGTTATGGAATTTGTCTTCCCAAGTCACTGTTACGTACGATGGACCCCTGGTTTCTTGGAAATTGCTGAACACCTGCCTGCCAATGGGAAGCAGTGAATGAATTCCTTGTTTTGCTTTGCTTGTGTGTGTGGCTTTTGCTTTACCTAGCTTTATCTCAAACCACGGGCTTTCTCACTTTTATCCTTCTGTCCCACTGCAGGGGGAGTGAGGGAGCAGCTGTGCCGTGCTTATCTGCCTACCAGGGTTTAACTGTATGTTGTCTCATTACCGTCTTTACAGAGGCAGAAGTTTTACATCCAAACATGCTTTATGGAGTGCAATATCTAGCGTGAATCTAGCCAAGCTTTTGATGGATAGATTTTTGTAGTCACTTGTTTGCAGAACATTCAGACACAAGTTGATATAATTTTATATAATTATGTAATAATATCCAAATCTGAGGGTATTATTATTGAATTGCACAACAAACGTTTAATAAGATCAAATCTTTATGTAATAATTTGACTCTTCATATTTAGAAAATAAAATAAGGAATAATTAAGTAAACTTAAATTAAAATAATGATTTAAGTTAAGAATAAAAGAGATATCATCTGCACATATTAATATATTGTATACATATGAATTGGGCTAAACATTACATGCTTTAGATAGAGCAGCATTATAATGCAAGCATAAAACAGGGAGACAAGTTAATAACATTTGTGCAGTATATTCTTTTAGAAAAAAGTGTATGAGCTATTTCAAAAACATGTTGGCGGTTTGCTAGTTATTGCTTCTGGAAATAGTCCCATAAAATGAGTGCAAGCTGCCCTCTAAATTATAATGTAATTTTCTTATTTTAGTGAAAGGTAAGCATTTGGAATACCATCTTGTTTATCACAAACAGGGAGCACCACATTTGCTCAATGGAAAATTTTAATCAGTTAAGTGAAGTTTGTGGATTCAATTTAACCTTTGTTAGGATTCTATTCCAAATATTATACTACAGAATACACTCCCGTTCAATTGATGAAAGTGACCCGTCCGTAGAATTATCATTATTGCAAATGTGAAGCTATGCGCTGCATGAGAATTTTTGTACACTGTAGTATCAACTCTGCCTACTGGACTTATTTTAACCAGTTACAAGGAGAACATTCCAGAGTATAATAAAATAGGCTCCCAGAAAGGATAAATAGTATCCTCAGATCCAACACATAGCCTTGTCTTTCATCGAGTTTTCCTAGAGGGGGAGAAGCAGGGATCTGGCCATTTCTCCAGTTACTGCACATTTGAATACTTACTTGTCTAAGATGTTACTAAGGTATGTTGGACCTACTGTCCTTGTATGACACTGAATGACAATTATAATTATTCGTATGCAGTTAATCCAATATATTTGCCCAGGCAAATTTAATGAGCATGCTAAGATCACTTTCTTTGAGAATGAACAGCTACAAATCCCCCCCGATATATCAAAGCCCTCTTCACTATAGAGCCCTCTTTATTTTGTACTTGTGTTGCACATAAGAACTAGGTCTTTTTTGTCCCAGCGTACAAGCTCATTATATATCCGCTACTATATTCAAGTATAGAAGCTCAAGGCAGAAATATGTTAATCCTATCTGGAGAAGTTCTGGGCCCCTCTATACAGTTCTGGGGGAGCATGTCCAGAGGAGAGCTACCAGGCTGGTGAGGGATCTGGAGACCAGGTCATATGAGGAGAGGCTGAGGGAGCTGGGCAGGTTTAGCTTGGAGAAGAGGAGGCTGAGGGGAGACCTCATTGCCCTCTACAACTACCTGAAAGGAGGTTGGAGAGAGGTGGGTGTTGGCCTCTTCTCCCAGGTGAATAATGACAGGACCAGAGGAAATGGTCTGAAGTTGTGGCAGGGGAGGTTTAGATTAGATATTAGGAAGAATTACTTTACTGAAAGAGTGGTCAGGCACCGGAACAGCCTGCCCAGGGAGGTGGTTGAGTCACCATCCCTAGCAGTATTTAAGAAACGTCTAGATGTGGCACTTCAGGGCATGCTCTAGTGGCAGAGATTGTAGGGTGTTTGGTTGGACTCGATGATCTCAAAGTTCCTTTCCAACCATGAATATTCTATGATTCTATGATTCTAAGCTGAATCACTACTCTGGACAGTCATATTTGGGTCCAATGTAAGTGAACCACAGAAGGTGCCACTATGCAGCTCTTGTAGCACTGAAGTCCAGAGTGAAGGAAAGATTTCCCTGTAAAAGGAACATTCCAGTGGCTTCATTGGGTGGTACTCAAGATGGCTCGGTGGCTTAAGTAATCCTGGGTAATCAGGGCTAAAAAAATCTCCAAGGGCTTTCTTCTCAGTGAGCAGTGGTCAAAGATTACCTTGCCCAAAGGTGTGCAATGTATGCAGGCAAATAATGAACTAACACTAGGGACAGTGCAACGATTTCAGTCACAATCATAATACACGTGAGGACTATGTGTTTTACAAATTTTAATGTTATCTATCTTCCTTACTAGTGCTAAAACAGAATGAGTTTGCAAAGCAGTATTCCTGAGAGTCAGAATCTGTTACACACATTGGACATGCAGTGCCAATGGCTTCAAAAGAGATTAATTGCAAAGGAAGATAATGTTCAGTATGCGAAAGGACAACAGAAATAAACCTCAGAAGTTTACCAGGTTTTTATCCAGAGGGAACCATTATGATCGTCCAAATTTGATTCCCAGCAAAACAGACCTAAAAGCTTCAACCACTAATTCCTTCACTGAGCCCACAATTCTGGTGGAGTTTGGGCATACCTTTTAAAAAGACAGGTAATCTTAATTTAAAGACTTTAAATGATGGAAAGTACACCACAACCCTCAGCAAATTGTTACACAGTTTAATTACGTTTTACTGCTGAAGAAGTCTACCTCATTTCAACTCTGAATTTATTAAACTTCTAATTCCAGCCACTGGGTCTCATTCTCCCTTCATCTGTAAGATTAAAGAGCCTTCTACTACCAGAAAGCTTTCCTCATGTGGGCAGCTGCAGACTACAAACAATTCACCTCTTAACCTTCTTTTTGTTTAGTTAAATACATTAACTTTTTTTAGTCTTTTACAGTTGAGACAGGTTTTTCAACCTTACATTATTCTTTGAGTTCTTTTCTAAATAATTTCCCAACTGCTGACATCCCTTTTACACTCTTGAAATGAGAACTGTGCAAAGAATTTCAATAAGCTCTCATTAATATCGTTGATGGCGCTAGCCACCTTACGCCTACTTGTTACTCTCACCTTTATAAAAACAAAGTCTGTGTTTGGCTTCAGAGCCACAAAATCACTTATGACCTCAGGTTCAGATGCTTGTGCCCTGTGGCCTCCAACTGCTCTATTGGAACGGCTAATGGTCCTTTTGAAATTCTTTCATTTTAGATAGAGATCCTGTTAAGCTACACTTCTAAATAACTTTCAAATAGAACCATATTAAGAAATGCTTATATATATATATATAACTGGCAGACATGGAAAAAGCCATCTGCTCTTAAGCATGTATTATCCCAGGAATAAAACCATTCATTAGCTGAATAGACAAAAATACAGTGCTAGATATAATTAATATATTTATTAATTATAAAAATTTACTTAATTAATCAGAAAAAAAATCAACTGGTTATAAATCATTGTTTACTATAAACAGTTTCCACTTGCATAACGTTAAAGCTAAAACCAGGGCATTTAGCTGAAGTTCTTATCCATTAAATGGATAAAGAACTTTATGTATCTTGAATAGTTCTGATGAACAGAGGTTTTAAACTACAAACGCCAGTCCAAGAAGTCAATTTATGTTTTTAAATATCTTCTCTGTATCTAGAAATTTTCCACTTACACTCAAACTGAAAGGAAAACATTACTCCTCCTCCAAGTGATAAACAAGCCAAAAGGAAAGCAGGTATTTTCAATTTTCTCTTTTACATTTATACCACCCATGCTTTGGTCCCTAAGCAGCAGAGAGTTGCTAGTTATAGTGGTTACTTACAGCAGGGCTATTTAGAGCAGAGTTTCTGTCTTCACAGAATTTTTATGATTTATGCTACAAGACAACTTCTTAAATATGAATTAAAGTTTGAATCAGTGGCCGAATCAGTTTTGTTCCAATGCAAACAACTTTAAACGTGATTTTGCAGTCGTTATTTCTAGAGATAATGAAAAATTGGTCTTGGCTTCTACTACAATGATTGTCCATTTTCCTGAGGGCCAGACTGATCCTCTCCTCAGCAACATTTTGGTGTTTACTTCTTGTGAATGAGAATCTAGGGAACATATTTTCCTCTGTATCATACGTCTCCCAAATTCCTTCTCACTCTGCTGCACTGTGTCTTGGAGGCATGGGCAAAGGGCAGTAGTTAGTTCCTGCTACTGATTTTTAGCCTACAAATTCTCCCTCAACTAAGTTTGTCCAGAACTTGGAAAGAGAGTCATCTCCCTTATGTTTTTTTTTTCAGATTCCTTATGGATGCACACCCACACAAAGTTCAGTACAAGAGCCACCAGGAAGGAACGTTATTACTTTCCTATTCCTACTTTCCCTCTTATTGTAGACATCCTAGGAGAACCTACAGGTTAGAAAAGCCAGGCTTGTGCTGCCCCATCCTCCACATGTCTGGTCTGGTCCTTAGAAAGCAATACTATGGTTGTTCAGCAGCTTGTATTTCTTCAATGTAATTACTGACATTTTGATATTCTGAGATATCCTCTTATTTTCACAGAGGTGAGAGAAACTGCTGCCTGTCTAGGGACTAGCGACATTTGGTAAATGAGCTGTGTTTTTTTCTGTTCTGTTTCTAAAGAAATTAATAGAAATTGCTTCAATGCCACAAAACTGGGGATATTTTCCTTCCCTTCCCCATGACTTCTGTCAAATATTTAGAAAAAATATTAGCTGCTTTCTCAGCATTTTGTAGAGCTGTGTGAAACTGAATTCCTCACTTGCTGGAAGAGTGTATTCAGGGTTTGGGTTTTTTTTTATTTTTTACTTTTTCATTCATGTTCTGCTTGTGCACGTTGAGATCTTCCGTGAAAGCCAGATTATAACAGATCCTAAACCTCAAACAGAATTGACAAATTTCAGTTGTCTTTGCATATATAACTATGTAAAGCCCTGAACTCCTCGCAGAATTGCAAACAGCATCTTAGTACACGGCTCACAGGCTTTGCAGAGCAGAGCCAAATATGGATGAATTCCCAGGGTCTGGACAGCCCTCCAGCTCCCCTGTAACTTTGTGAAATTACACTAGTCATAAAAAGTTCTGCATGGTGCCAACAGGTAACCCTTTTCATAGACAAATATGAGATTTGCAACCCTGTAGAGTTTTAAGGTACTCCCTGTGGGGCCTATTTTGCAAATATCAATTGCAATCGATTAAATAAAAAATAATTATAAGCAATGCCGTAGTTAGAAAGATATCTTGATCTTGGGTCCTGGTTTTAGTAATAGAAAACAAAGCATTTCTGTTAAGAAACATTCAAAACCACTCAATGAATTCTGAGTATAAATATTTTCTGCTATTTCTAAGGATTACTTATCAAAACACCAAAGGATGCTCATGCACTGCTCCATGCTGATATATATATATATATATATATATATAATGCCTGTCAGGCTCAGAATAAAGCTTTGTTTGCCTTCTGAGCACTTGTATTACATGGTAGATTGATTTCACCCGCTGTCCATCATTAAGGTCTCTGGAATAAATTTTGGAATATTGCTAGTCTGATTCCTGTCCTTAACTGATAATGTGTTATTTTGCTGGAAGTGTATTTGTTCAATTTTTTTTTCAAGTTCATATTTTTAGGCTAAATTTCTAATCTCCATACATATACTAGATCTCAATATAAATTTTATTATTTCTTCGTAGTAATGTTACCACGGATATTAATTCTCTCTCTTGTTTTATATATCATCAGTAAAGACCGTTCATGTGAGAATCATTCCAACTTCCACAGCAAAAATTAAGTTATTAATCAAGATGGATAATAAAATCTATTCCTGTGGAAAGCCACTAGACACCTCCAGTCAACAAAATGCTATTTATCCTAACAATTAGCTTAGCTGTCTTCTGAATAACGTAAAGCAATTTGTTGGCATTTCCTGCACAGAATCTTGCACTCCATAAAACAACCAGCATCTGCTGTCAGGAAAGGAAAAGGAAAAAATCATTTGTGAGAGTACCACAATCAGCTATTTATAGTTACTATGGAAACAAAGCAGAATCAAATAAGCAGCAGAGCTTGTGTGATCACACTTTCGTTCATTTGACAGTGTATTGAACCATAGGCCTGCTTCTAATAGCATTTTCTTTCAAATATTAATATAATATAGTGTGATGGATTTCACATTCAGGAGTACCTTATTTGATGATAGTAAGTGGAAAGATAGAAGATAGGAAGGTTTAAATTCTGCTAACCTATAAACACGAGCAATGTGCAATGTAGGAAGTTTTATGTGTCTAAAAGAACAAATCCCAAAGTAGGTTGTAGAACAGAAAATGTTGCTCCTCTTTGCCAGATGTTCTTTGTTACAATGAAAAAAAGATCTTGTTTTTCAATTTATGAAGATGATTTCACTATCATGAAAAAAAAGCATTTATGCAGACCTTATTAAGCTGCATGGATTAACTGTGTCACAGATAAGAAGTTGGAAGCTTCTCAAGCTATGCTGAATCTGAAGAATATTTTTATGAATGGAAGAACTTAATCAAAATGCTTCGTCCATTTTAGCTTCTTTTTGCTAATAATACAAACATCATAAAGACAGTGATATGTGGTGGAAAGATTCCACACAATACTTTTGTTCCAGAATATGTTTTTGCTTGATAATGAATACTAATCTGATCATTGTCAAGCCTTATTGCAGATGCTCATGAAATTAACTCTTTAACTGTGTAACAAATTGACTGAGAAAATTAACTCCTTAACTGTGTGAGAAATTTATAGCAACACTATAAAAAATTGCTTTCTTTGTCATACCTACCTATCTACACACTTTTAAACTAAAAAAATCAGTTTTAGCTTTTCACATGGTTTTCAGACAAAAGACAATATACAAAGTGTATAAACACATACAAATAAAAATTGCATATATAATATAAAGATTGCTTTGTAGTCCAGTTTTCAAATAATTCTTCCTTTCTCAGTTTATATTCTTTGCTTGTACTATATTTTTGTACTATATTTTTATACTATAGTAATATATTATGTGATATCATATTATTTGTGTACATAACTTGTGTGCAGTAATAATGTGTGTGGAAGTAACCAAAGAAAAGTTTATCGAGTAGTTCTGTCACTGTCACTAGTACAACTATTTGTCTCTGATCCCTCTGGCCTCTGTTGATTGTTTGACAGGAGACTTATTGAATGATAGAATTTTGAACAGTAGTACTTCTAAAACTGTGAAGGATACTAGTGAGATTCGTACACAGGAGTCTTTCCTGTAAACTGCAGAAATTGTTACCTAGTAAGGAAATTAGGGATTTTTGATTTGGATTTTTTGCATACATTAATTTCTCTGTCAGAATTTTAGGACTATCATTGCCTATCATGCAGGATTCATGAAGAAGTTAGATTGCATCATTTCTGGTTTGATTCTTGAAAGATTTCAAACATCACGTTAGTGAAATAAGGCCATAAAGAATACCTAAATCTTTTTGTCTAATGGAAATATTTTGTGATATAATGTTTTCACCAATACTTTAGGAAGGAATTTGCCATCTAATAACTTCACAATTTTTTAATATTCTGGTAACAACTATGATCTTAATTTCAACCAACTATGTAAAATGTAGCAGCAATATGATAGTAATTTGATTTTTGGATTAACTTTTTTCACCAACTGAACATTGTCTGAACAATGCATGGATATTTTACTTAAATATAACAAAAGATTGTGGGTTCACTTCCACAATAATCAATGGTCTGGTTTTTTTAATTCAAAACCCTCATATAGCTCTTGGAAAAAGTGACCCCACAAAGAACGAAGAAGACTGGAACTCTTCCAAAAAATTAACATTGATCATGAGCAGCTGCTACCTATTGTAAATGTTAGCTCAAGCCCTGGAATATGGCATTAACTTGAAAGGGAAGTTATGTGTAAAAAAAACATCTTAACATCAGTATACAAAAGGTTTTCTTAAGTGTGGGAGGAGGGCTTAAAATTTCATACTTCCTGACACCTCAAATACATTTGCTTTTTTTGCACTGAACAATTTAAGTTGATTCATAATTTAGATTATGTATTTTAAAAACTTCTAAAATTTTACATTGTGCCTTTGTTCATATTTTTCTAAGCTCAAGATAGGCAAAGGATGTGGCATGGATTTTTATTTTGGGACAGGGGCAGGTGTGTCCAAATAAAAGGCTTGGAAAAATACTGATGTGTGAGGTAACCTAAAACACGTGGTGCTAATGCTATGTAAATGAGTTACCAATTGTTGAGGAATCCAGTGTTGTTCCTCACGTAGCATTACACCCTGTCACTGATATGGCCCATGTAATTAGTACATCTCCTCCTTGGGCCTGAACAAGAGTATCCAGTTCATGGAAAACAAGGAGAATGCCATTCTGTTTCTTTGTGTTTCAGGATATTTACATCGTATGCACTTTGTGTACTAGGCTTCTGCAAAGCATAAACTCCAGGATTAATGCTTAGGGGGGAAAAAAAGTACATGCTTTAACTATTTGTGTTATGGTACAGGTGAAAGTATGGGTTTACATATACAATTGATGCACCCAGTCATGTCACTAAAGATAAACCAAGCGGCAGATTAAAGGGAAGATGTACTTGGTGACGTCTATGAAACATTAAAAAAAAATGTTAAGAGCACAATTTAAATGTATGAAAGTAATTGCAGTATTTTACACGGTCCTTAGATGCAACTAATTTTAAATATATGAATTATTTGGGAAATTATCTCAATTTAAGGGAATTCAAATATGAAAAAGACATTACTGTCAACTTACTGCAATTCATATGTCCAGGCAGGCACAGGAGTGTCCCTGATATTCAGCACAGATTCAGATGTATTACTTGTATTTACTGCTTTCACTGTTGTTACTGCTCATGGGCATTACCATGGCAGTAACCCCTGGGGATCTGTATCATGAAGGACAGTCAGCAACAGTTTGCTGTCTCACACATATGCTATCCATCATCCTGCTTTCCTGAGACTCATTCTAGCATCTTAAGTAGCTTCTGATTTTTCTCAGTTTTATCTTTACTCCCTTACTTGCAAGAGGAGGGAGTTCATCTCCCCACTACTGACAGAGAAGCACCAGGATGCTGCTGCTGCACTGCTTCACTGCTCCTTCCACAAAAGATCACAGTAATAAAATGCTCTAAAGGAAAGACCACGTTATGGATCAAAAATGGTGCCCCCACACACAGAGGCCATGAGTTGTAATTGTAATGGCAGCTTTATGGCAAGAAGAAACAGAAGGTCTTGGTTGGTCCAACTTGCTCCCACACTCAGAAAGATTCTGACTACAGCCTATTCTGTATTTCAACTAATCACCAGTTTGAAGATCTCTTTCAGACACGTAAAGTGAATTACAGTGATGGCAACACCTAACTTTTCTAATTACAAGGGACTTGTATGTACTAAGATTGTAATCAAAGTTTTCAAAAATATTTTGACAGCATATACAGTGCACACATTACTGTGGTGTGGTGTACCACTTTTATTGTTATGACTTTGGAGAGCATCCTATCTCCCTTCCCTCCCTTCATGGTGATAAAAACATACTAACTCAGATTTCTTTTTCTTTACCACAGCTCTTGGTTCTAGTTGTCAAATGGGCTTGTGAAAAGGTCTGTATTTAAATCAGCTTTTCTATTAAGAAGGAAATTACTTTATGGATGACATCCTGGTTCAATTTACATCAATAGCAATATTTGTCTCCCTTCATTGGAGCCAGAATTTCATAATACAAGCTCAAATTAATTTTAAAATTATTACTGTAAGAAATGCAGCTTCCAGAGGCAGAATTTGTCTTGTTTCCAAATTCTTTTAATAACATAATGATGCACAATTCTTCACACTTTCACATAAGTAAAGCATATAGTTGTCCAGAAAAAAAAAGGACAATGAAAGACAAAAAAATTCTCAATTTTCTATGGTGATACCATAAAAAGGGGAAAAACAATTATTTAAAGAATAAATTTAGAATAATTGTGTACCACAAATGCTATACCACACTGATCAATCTGATGTTTTTCTTGTAATGCTATTTCAGAAGAATGCTATGGTTTTATCTATGACATATTTCTGTATGTCCTGGTTTTCCATATTTTAATACATTGGATTCATTTTCACTATGATTAGAACTCCTGAATTTCCTCACTTTGGAAGTGTCATAAAATCCTTGTGATGTACTTTCCAAAGAACAACAGCTTTTGGAAGCCCTACTTGAATTCTTTTTTGGAAAACATACTTTTATATGTTTTAATGTTACCAAATGTTGACATCAGTCAAATCCATGCTTGAAAAATATTCCTATCATTTTGGTGATGAAATTGCTTTGGAAGTGTTGCTAATACCTTAATAAATAAATCACCTAATACCAGATTATTTTAATATTTTTTTTTCCAAACTGGAACTGACATGCACACAAAGGTCTTTGAAGGCCTGAAATTCAATAAAAATAACTGCATTTCTTCACCTCTCTTTCAGGTCTTTTTCACATTTGATTCTCATTTTTCTGTCATCTTTCTCCTCTAATTTCTGACAACATCATGTTTGATGAAAGTGAGTGAATCAGTAAGAAAGAATGTGTTGCAGAGTTCTGTTTATAACCCAACATCTGACTGATTTATAATATTAGAACATCTTGTCAGCTATGGAAGAAAGTATACATAATGTGTTTGTTAGCTGGATTCTTCATTTAGAGTGTTTCTGGTTTTGTTGATAAAAATCATTATTTTTCCAAATACTGTATCATCAGGGAAAGGAAAGAGAAATGTTTCCTCATCCTATTACAATTAAAGAAGGCCTTCTGCTGCCAACAAATGTACATGTGTTTGCTTCTAAAGGCACAGTTCTTATGAAAGAATTACAATAAATATATTTTGGTTGGTTTAAACAACAGATGGATGACATGTTTTACGCTTTCATTTTTCCATGGTATTTTACCACCATCTGAAAAGCTTGAATTGTAGCACTTCTTGCGTTTTTGTTGATTTTGCAATAGGAACCAATCTGGGAGTAATGACATCTCTGTGAAGGGTAAATGTTTTGCAGCAGTTTTCTGCACGTAAAGTCTGAGACAGTGAAAAAGAATAGGTAATCTGAAGGGTTTAGCTTTAGTTATGAAGCTCAGCTGGTGAGAGACGGGAGCGAAGAAAAACTAAGTTGGTAGGAAATTTCTAGAAATGGCAGTGTGCCTCTTCTCTCCTTATTGAAAAATGTGAGAAATTGCTGTAAATGTCCAGTTCTTATTGCTACACCAAGACCTTTGACTTTGGAAATAATTGACACTGTAAAAGCTCCTTTTTTCCTCTCTAAGCAATTTAGAAAGCGGAAAATGTGATGGAAAGCAGAATAGGGATGGAAAAACTGAAAGGTTTTTCGATGAAACAGAAACGTTTGGTCTGAACTCAGAAAGTCCTTAGGCGTGGAGTCCCCAGTGAAAGCGTTCGGATCAATCAGTAGAAGTAAAAATCTAAAACTTTTTCATAGTAAACAAATGTTAGTCTGACAGACCTTCCTGTGAAAGGAAGTCATGCTACACATGACTACTTTCATCTCATGCTTCGAGTCAGGCAGTGTTGTGCTCAAGCGTAGCTCCGCAGCAAGCAGAGCTCACGTGTCACCACGAAACATTGGCAGCAGAGAGAGGCTGGGCCAAGCTGCCTCCACAGGCAGGAGAAGGCACCCCACCGTCACCATGTCCTCCCACCCCTTACCTTCTTCTTCCTCTCCACCACACCCCAAGCACCTTTCACACTTCTGTAGGCTTTAATCTGTCACAGGTTATGGACCCTGGCGAGGCTTACACAGAGTACATCATTGGCAAAAGCAGAATAAGTTGCTTTAAAGCAGAGCTAGTAAAAAATTTTTGGCAAGTGAAATTCCATCAAAATGTTGTTTTTTACAAAGCTGTAAAGCTGCCCAGAGATGTGTCAGTTTAGACAAAGATGAAATTTTTTAATAAGAAGCGTGTGAATAGAGACAGAGAGACAGAAACGATTCAAGGTACAGGCATAAATGTACCCACATTCTCACCCAAAATGCTCAGACAGTATAATTCTGTCCTTTGAAAGTGTTCAGGGAATTTGTTTACCTTCCAACAAGCAATTTCAAAAGAAAGAAAAAAACAAAACCAAAAACCCCCAACACCTTAAAATTTGATACAAAATAGAATTGAGACTGCTCAATTTTGAACAACTCTTCTTAAGGTGAGACAACTGAAAAGAAAAAACAAGAATTTTTTTGGCATCTTGCAAAAAATCCTGTAGTAATTTACCTGCAGCAGTATTCAAACAGAAATTTTTAAGCTCAATTACTACAACCTTTAAAACTTTAAAGATTTCTCTCATAATTAAGAGAGGAATCTTAATTATATTATTTTCTTACAAATACAGGGGAAAATATCCAAGTATTACCTCCCTGTAAGTGAAAATTAATTTAAGATTGTGATAATTTGAAAAATCATGTAAAGGAGTAGGATGAAATAATATTGCATTTGAACATATTGACATGTAGCTGCTTTCTTTTCTGGTTCTTTCCCCTGTTTCTTCAGCATTGCTCCTTATCAAAAGTATATTATGTTATCTGAGCTAAAGAACAAGCTGGAAAGGAGCTACATATATATCATACTCTTTATAAGTTGTCATCTTTGGGGCAAGGAAAACAAGAAGATCGAAGCACTGCAAAGTGCTTCAGTATCCAAAATATCCATATTGATTCAATGTAAAGATGTGTTAGGAGCTATGGTAAGTGATGTGAATTTACAACTCACTCAGCAAAGGAAGAAGTATCTTGGAGCTGAACATTTCCACTGCTCATTTCTTCACTGCTCTGAGATGTATAGTGACATTTTTTAATGGAAATCAATTGGCTTTAAAGACATTGGATAAAGGAGAGCAATATGGTGCACTAATCTCTCAGAAATACAACATTTTGCAGAAGCTTTTGGGAAAAGAAGTCAGCCATGTTGATTTGGAAGGCAAAGAAAGGAACTTCCCAGTAGGAAGAAAGGATAAAGAATATGTACACAACTCAGAGACCAGGGTAGAATCTGGGCTGCCCTATACCTATGCATAGTCATGGATATACACTGTTTTTCCAGTGAGAATTCAAGGTAGCTCCTAATGTTCAGTTAAAACAGAGATAAATACTCTTTCAGCATTATTTTGGTTTTGTGCTATATTGTGTAAAGCTGGCTTGCCTCCCTTCTTGACAGAAATTAAGAGAATGAATAGCAACGGTTGTAGAAACCCTTTACAGGTACACCCTGAGAGAGGCTTGGTGCAGTGGCAACTAAGACAGCTACAAAGAGATCGCAAAAAGAGTCTGTCTTCATAACAGATGAGCTGTACCAATGTGAATTGGTCATCACAGTGATGGCAAAATGAAACAAAGAGGGACACGCTCTTTCCATGGCATACAGAACACAAGCCACTTTGGAAGGCCCTAACTGGAACTCCAAAGCAGACCCATTCTCCTCTTTTCTGTAGGAGACAGATGCTACTCCAGATGCAGACTCACAGATGCCCAATGGAGGGGGAGGATCACTTCCATGAACATGCTGGCTCCACCACTGCCAATACAGCTCAGAGTGCTGAGGCTGCCTTTGCTGTGGGGGTCACTGCTGGCTCATGTTACACTTGATTAACACCTGGGCTCTCTGGACCTTTCCTTCAGAGCAGTTTCCAAGCAGTCAGCCCACACCTTGCGCTGCACCATGATGTTATTCCATTCCAGCTGCAATGTTTTGCATTTTGCTTTGTTGAAATTCCCAAGATTTTCTCCTGCTTATTTCCCCAGCCTCTCAAGTGCCACCTCCCAGCCCTGCCCTCCAGCAGATCAACTGCTCCCCAAAAGAGAGATGGAGGTAACAAGACTTCAAGCCTGACAACAATGTGTTTTCCAGACCAGGGCCTGACATTGATGGCTATGTGCTTGTGCTGTAGTAAACACTGCAGATAAAAGGTGTTTCTTTATTAGCTGTTAAACTTAAAAATAATTCTGCCTTTCCAAATCAAACCATAAAAGGATTCACGCTTTGCCCATATAAACCGTCTTTCAGTGTAGCACCTTCAGCTTTTCCTTCTCACCTTAAGAAAGGTCCATAGGTCCCATGAAAGTAGGATATGAGAAAAAGCAGGAGGCAGCATTATACCAGCCCCAAGCTAAAGTTACCAGTTTGTTATGCGTACAGCCTCTTTAATACACAGAGCACAGAATGGATTCTGCAAATAGTTAGATGAAGGGCTGTCTGATGGTACCTTTCACCCAACATCTTTCCACACAGCTCTGGGAAAATGCATTTTGTTCTGCAAAACATGGCCTTACAGGTACTGGGGGGTACTTGCCTCCATAGATCCAAACTTTTATCCTTGGGATCAGTGAGCAGTGAACAATGGTTTGAATTCATTGTACTGCTATTTGTGCATGAAACTGTGACTACATGAGAGAATGGGCATGTGCAAAGCATTTTCATTGCTTCTTGTTAAAGCTCAGGACTGTCTCTATTTCTGTCCCTCATAAAAAGATACTGGATAGAAATTCCAAATGTAATATGTTCTCCACAGCTAGAATAAATTAATCATAAAGATATACCTGTTTTTAGCAACTTTTTCATACTGAGGTTGTATTCCTATAAATGTTTGTTTTAAAGTGTGGGAAATAATGGAGTACTTTTATTTAATTGTGTGTCTGGATTTATTCAACAAAAATATACAAATTAAAAAGAGAAAACAAGAAACAATATGAAGTCTTGATGAATATAATGCAAAGGAATATTTTGATTTAGAACTTTAAAAATGAACTACTTCAGTACTCTAGTGTACTGAAGTTATCAAAATTATTAATAATGACACACAACTACTATTGTAATTGCTGTACCAATCATAGGGACATTATGCAAAATTCTTTAACAGGAACAACATCATTTACATGAGTGCTATTGCTAATTAGTTTGATGCTTTCTGCTAGCAGAATGATCACACACTACGAGCATATATTTAGAGTATTTTAACAAGGAATTTACTTAAGTATAATCTTCTATGTTTGGTTATGATGGAAGACTTGGGAACTTTGTTGAACACTGAACACTGTCATTGCCCTTTCCCGACTATGATAAAGGAGGGCAATGCATTCTCTGTAGTGACTGATGCAAAGTGGTGACAAGAGCCATTTATGCAGTTAGGAGAAAATAACCCCTAGCACTTTGTAAAAATTACATTAAGCAAACAAACATAGAAAACAATGACAGCTACAGGCTGTTCAAATTCATATCAATAATATCCTTGTTTTTCCCTAGCAACTAAGAAATAAAGAAGAAACACAGTAAATTGGATTACAGAAAAGGTCCTTCTAAACCTTTGGTTCTAGGGAAGGACACCATTACCGGGAGGGTGAATTTGGGTTGGTATATTCAAGACATTCCTCCAGATGTAGGCTACATCCAGATAACTATTTAAAAATGTTAAGAAGATATACAAAAACATCATGCTGCCATTAAAGAGTTTTCAATCTACTTTCAGTTTTGCAGAAAGCAGGGTAACATTAAATTAAACATACATGCTTACAGTTACTTTGAATAAGGAATTGATTGTTGTTGCATTGAATATTTTAATAACTTTCATGAAGTAAACACTGCAAAGAACATTATAGCAGTCTCATTCACTTTAATTAGTCATATTATAAATTATGCGAGTGACACTGCTCAGCTGCCTAGCAGTAAGTTAAATGCCGTTTCTGTATTCACATGTAAATAACTGTGGGTGACAATTAAGAAAATGTTGATAAAGGAGTATGTAATTACTGCTATTAACATCACACCTTGAAAACAATTGAGGACTGAGTTATACCTGTTAAAATAGAAAGGTCCTTTGAAGACAAAACCCAAAAGATTCTTTTCACATGCTTGTTTTAATCCAGTTGATTATTATATGTTTAATGAATGCACAATACAAACCGGTATGGAAGACAAAGCAATAAGGAACAAAGAAAAATATTTTCATTTTCCTGATGACTGCATAGAATGAAGTCTAACTTACTGTAATACAGATTTTAATAAGTCTATGTCTGATACAAAATGTGGATGAGAGGCAACTGCCTTTTATTTAGGTTTTGCTTTTCTGTTGACATATTTGATTTGGTAATTGTAGAAGCTTGTGAATAGATACGGACCAAATTTCCGTAACCAAGAAATATTTTGTTAATCCATTAATGAGAGACACATGCTATCTACTGATTTTCCCCAACCCTCCCTCCTCCAAAAAATCAGAATAGGATGAAGCCACAGTTCTTTGCCAAGCACGCTAAGCCCATCTGCATCTAGGACAT
Source organism: Larus michahellis (assembly GCF_964199755.1). Classification (NCBI taxonomy): domain Eukaryota; kingdom Metazoa; phylum Chordata; class Aves; order Charadriiformes; family Laridae; genus Larus; species Larus michahellis. Next base: position 132,880,371 of record NC_133896.1, read on the forward strand.
CCTAATTGCTTCTTACCATACCAACAATGCTATCATGACTCACATGTTATTTATACTCCAACAGTTCTGCCCTGAACTTCTGCCAAATTTTCTTCATCACATCAAGTCACAAAAACACACTGAGATGTTTCTCTTGATGTGTAGCAAGGATACATTCAGCTATGTTGTACATAGAACTATAGAATCATAGAATGATTTGGGTTGGAAGGGACCTTAAAGATCATCCAGTTCCAATACCCCTGCCATAGACCAAGTTCCACTAGACCAGGTTGGTCAAAGCCCCATCCAACCTGGCCTTGAACACTTCCAGGGATGGGGCAACCACAGCTTCTCTGGGCAACCTGTTCCAGTGCCTCACCACTCCCACAGTAAAAAATTTCTTCTTAATATCTAATCTAAATCTACCCTCTTTCTGTTTAAAACCATTACCCCTCCTCCTATCGCTACACTCCTTGATAAAAAGTCCCTCTCCACCTTTTCTGTAGGCCCCCTTTAAGTGCTGAAAGACTGCTTGCTATAAGGTCTCCCTGGAGCCTTCTCTTCTCCAGACTGAACAACCCCAATGTGCTCAGCCTGTCTCATAGGAGAGGTGCTCCAGCCCTCTGGTCATCTTCGTGGTCCTCCTCTGGACCCGCTCCCCAGGGTCCAGAGCCGGACACAGTACTCCAGGTGGGGTCTCACGAGAGCACAGTAGAGGGTCAGAATCACCTCCCTTGGCCTGGGGGCCATGCTTCTTTTGATGCAGCCCAGGATGTGGTGTTCTCTCTGGGTTGTGAGCACACATTGCCAGCTCATGTTGAGCTTCTCATCCACCAACACTCCCAGGTCCTTCTCCTCAGGGCTGCTCACAAGCCATTCTCTGCCCGGCCTGCATTTCTGCTTGGGATTGCCCTGACCTGTGTGCAGGACCCTGCACTTGGCCTTGTTGAATTTCGTGAGGTTCACACGGTGCCACTTCTCAAGCCTGTCAGGGTCCCTCTGGATGGCATACCATCCCTCCAGCATGTCGACCATGCCACACAGCTTGGTGTCTTCAGCAAACTTGCTGAGGGTGCACTCAATTCCACTGTCCACTGTGTCAACACAGATGTCGAACACCAGTCCCAGTACTGACCCCTGTGAAATGCCACTCATCATTGGTCTACACTTGGACATTGAGCCGTTGACCGCAAGTCTTTTAGTGCGGCCATCTAGCCAATTTCTTGTCCACTGGGTGGTCCATCTAACAAACACATGACTCTCTAATTTAGAGACCAGGGTGTCATATGGGATGCATGACATTGTGAAGGATGGAACACTCTGTACCACTACTGCATTTCACTCATCTCTTAGCATATGGTATGCTGAACTAGTCTAGTTGGTATGGGTCCACACTCAATTATGGGACATGAAGCTATGCCCAATCACCACATTAAACCTGATCTGTAACTATTCCTGAATGCTTAAGGTGTTCTATCTGAAATATATTTAGAAATACAGTAATTCACTCTTTTTCAAATTGCCCTACATTTATTTAGTTGTCCTTAAAAATCTGATATCAAATTGCCATTACTAATAGAAGCGTAGAGGAAGAAAATCTGTAGCAATTCCAAATGGAAGCACTTCAAGTAGAAAGATATGGGAGCCGCTGGGAGCACTTGCAGCAGTGACTGATGGGTAGAGATTGATCTCTTCTGTGCAAACCAAGCCTGCTGTCAGCAATAGCTTGTCTCTTTTTTGGCTGATTTCAAAAGCATTGCACAGAAAATTAGGTAACATGAAAGGTGATACTTCTCTCTTCTATATCCCACACCATGCACGATACAGAGCTTTATGTGATCTGGAAAATGAATGCAAAGCAATGAACTTGCAGGTAAAATTTGAGCGCACAATGGTTTCTAGCTGGGGAGCAGCATTAGAATTTACAGTATCTGTAGAGACAAAACAGGGTTGCCTGTGTCCCCTGGAAATATGGGAGTAGTTCAGGTAGGGCTACAGTAGTCCCTGGAGTAATTAATGATGACCAAGTAAAAAGAAATGCAGGAAAGATAGTCGAATATCTGATTTTGAGGACAGAGTGACAATGCCAATATCCTTGTGGATAATTAAGCTCCCAATCCAAGTATCAATGGCAGTGGCAGCAGACTTTTATTAGCCTTATCTTACTTTTTGACATATAAAACCCAAGTTTTTTGGAAGACTTTGTTGGAAAATTATTTATCTTAGGTGTTCCTTCATATTCCTTTATTTTGGTGGAATTCAAAATCTTTGGGAGTGGGCATGAATAACAAAGTAAATAAGTAATTTGGTAACAATTTTGCTAACAAATGGTACAAACAGTAACACCAAGACATATATTGCAGCACTATACTATCCAACTTAATTTTGGATTCAAATGAAATGGAAAAGAAAATCAGTATATATTCTACTTGTAAACTTTCTGCAAAAAGCAGATGAGATGTCATCCTAAAAAGTATTATTTCCATGTTCTTTCTTTTCTACAGAGATGGAAAGGGATCATTAGGAATATATATAACCCAGCAAGCAAGGGACTGTTATACACCTCTGCAAATAGCACATAATAAATCAGTGAACAAAACCCATGAAGACTCCACTGTTCGAAATATTTTTTTTTTTTAAAATACCTACCCCTGCTATGACAGATATGACTGGGTGGTCTAGCTTAAAAAAATATCCCAAACGAATGAAAAAGGTTCTTCCCAGCAGCAGAGTCCTCTCATTACTTCAGAACTCAGGTTTGAGGCTTGAAGAAGCAGCAGTAGGGTTATTATCCTCTGTAAGATTCAGTCTCCTGTGACAATTTTGTGACAAACTCTAACAGGATAACAAGGTATGCAGGGCTAACACAGGAGGATGATAATGCACTTGAGATTGCCTTTTGAGTAATTATGTGATCCCAATTAAATTATTCTAGTTTAGAAAGTCTTAAAAGGCAGGTCAAAATTTGGTATTCATTGTCCATCTTTCTCTAGGAGTTGAAGTCCTGCTCAATACACTGCATAATTGCCATGAAAGTAATGATTACAGCCTCATTGTCAGGCTTCATTACTGAGCTTCCTTTGCAGCACTCACAGCTTAGGTTGCTCCCCAGTTTTTCTCACATTCGAATGCATCAGGTTCTGGTAATAAATGTCATTTAGGATATATAGAAAGGTACTGCCACACCAGAGATAATTCAATCCTAATTAAGCACTTGCAGTATTTCTAAAAAAAAAAAAAGGGGTTACTATTTATGCTGGTTCTTTTAATAACTTATGAGTCTGGACTCTACACAGTCAGATACACCTTCTGATCATAATCAGAATGTGGATGCACTTTGGGAAAAGATATCCTTTGGTTAAAAAGGAATTGCTTTGCCAATTTTGTCTCAGAAGAGTTTTCGCACTAGTATTCCAGAAGTAATCTTTCAAAGAAGCACATTTCATCATGCAGGCATTTTTGATTACTTTTCTACACAAAGTACATAGAATATTTGTCCTAAAGGACTGCAACTGACAGTAAAGAGACTGTTTCATTTACTTTAAAGAAAAGGATTAGCATTCAAAGTACCATGGGATCTTGGATGCTCTCTTTTTTTAGTGAGAGAGCAAATGACTTGTATTTGAATATATGCATAACTGCTATCTAATTATTTTGATCAGTGAAAAATAACTAATCGGGTCTACAAGAAATGTAGGCCAGAAATGGTCAGTTAATTTGATTTCGCAATTAACTGTACCCTCCTATGGTTCTCCAATTTTGCTACTAGAGCCCAAAAATATCCTTTTATTTAGCATCAGTTATATAGTTTATCATTCAAGTAGAAGAAATCGGTCCCTCTAACCGCGGTGCATTTTCAGCTCAGATGTCAGACAACGAGATGGCACCCAGCTATTCAATAGCAAATTGGATGCAACTCCCACTAGGCATGCAGTGTCAAATTGGTCAAGGTCCACAATTAGAACTTCACTTAAATGATGCCTTTCTATAATTTGAATTCAAAATATCAAAAGCTTCATCAGCCTGCTTGTATGGTGAACAATGTTTACCTCTTAGAAAACCCTCAAACCATTCCTCAGATAACAAGACAGAAATGTGAAAAGGTCACTGACAAAAACCTATGAGGGGCAATCGAAAAGTATTTATTAACATTTGCATTAAATAATAACTTCTTCTGGAAGGAAGAGCTGCTGACCCTTTTTGCGAATAACATTGTAAAACTGACTATTTAAAAATACTAGCTTCTCACAAAATAAATCTCAGCAATTTCTTTTTTGTATATGGGTGTATATATAATCTTACATTAAAAACATAATTTGGCAGTGTGCTATACTGTTTAAGCAATAACTATCTACAACAGTTCACACTTCTTAAAAAGTTTTCATAATCCTAAGTATCCTGTTAGATGAAACAAAACAATCACAACATTGTTTAACCAAAAGCTTTTCTGAGTACATATACCTGGGCTGCACAACCTGAAGCTTACATCAAACTCAGAGGCAGTGATGGAAAGGGCTCCATGGGCTCGGGATATGGCTTGGTACAACCCTTGAAAATGAATTGCTACCATTGATTTTATAACTCACTTGTGAGTTGAAATCCAGAGGTGAAGCTAAGGGCATCTTCTAACCCCAAAGACTGGAAAGCCAAGTTTGGTACGCTATTGTTATTTCCTTAAATAATTTTTCAATTCTATTAAAAATAAATAAAATCCATCTTTTTTTTGGAGCATGTCCAGTGTGTGCAGCTGGAATTTTGTGATGGAAAAAGTATGGTGTAACATTTGAGTTGATACAAGATTGGCCTTTCCCCAAGAGAAAATTATAGATTTTTCCACCAATCACAATGTAACACACAGTTTGCCAGGCTTAAAGTGCTTAGCAATATTCTTGGCAAAGGCTGATATATAATCATCTGTCAATTACACTACTGCTGTGTGTGGGAAAAAGAATTCATTTTGACTACATTAAAATCTGAGCTCCTTAATCCAGGCCTTGATATCTTTGTTCTACAGGAATACATTTTTCTATGCAACATAAAACAGAGATTTCAAGCTTTTCAGATTATTCCCACCATGTATTACCTGGAGTAAAAATGAAAAGCGAGGGGAATACTTTGCCATTCAGGTTACAATAAAGCAAATTAGTAGAAGCGTAACTTAAATTTTTTTTTGACAGAAAAATGCATCAGTTTTAGTCCTAGCCTGTCCCAAAGAAGGAAATCCAAGATCCAAAGCTTAAGGGAAAAAAGCTGTTGTTCGCAGTATCACTTTGCAGGCAACAGAAAGTAGCCTATTGCAACAATAAAACACATTTGTACCAGAAACAGAGCTTTTTTCCTCTTAGAATTAAATAATGTTTCCTTAATGTGATTTATGTCCATTGGTATCTGTGGAAAGCTTTGTGTTTTTCTGGTTTTGTGCCTACATATGCAAGCACCCCTCTGTACTCATCTCTAATAAACTAAACCTGTTCCTACTCCATGCTTGAGTTTCACACAGTTGAAGAGCTTGTGAATCCGCCATGGTGGTTGCATGTTAAACTTCTGATCCAACTTTCTGCATTGAAAAATATTAATGTGTCCTCAATATAATGTCATTGAGGAATTCTGAACTCTCCTGAGCCTCCTTTTTTTCAAGATTTAGATTTGCCTCTTATAATCTAACATACCAGTCCTTGGAGTTTTAAATTTGCTTTCTTTAAGCTTGTTGTCTCTGCTGTGGTGTCCTTTCTCCTTTTTTCTTTGAGAATCATGAAGCCTCTTGAGTCCGTGGTCAGTAGTCAACTAATTCATTTCAGTGATCAAACTGAAAAGGTCTTCCTGTCCCTCCCTTCTGCAATAAAAACCCAACAATTTCAAGCACTGTCAGACACTTTGTGCTTTGCTGCATTCTCCATCTGGTAGCTGCCTGAGTATGTCAAGTCCCCTCTTACTACTTAATCATGGATTTCTTTAATTGCTGGGAAATATCATCTTCATCTGTAAGATTCCTCCCTCCATAGGATTCTCCATTTTAGCATAACACACATCTTTCTTCTGTTGTACTAATGAAATGAGAATTCAGTGTTACTTCGGGGGGAGGGGGCTGTTGGTGCACACAAAAAAATAAATCAACAGGTAATTAGGAGATCAAAAGATTTTAAGTAAACTTTAAATGGAAACCTCAAATATTTACCTTAGCACTGGAAAGAAGAAAACATAAGTTGGGGAAAAAAATGTATTCTCACTCATTACACTGAAATAGTATGTTTAATAGTCTATTTCATTTTAATCTTGCAGAATGTTAATAGTCTTTGCATACATACTACCTTAAATCCTACAATTTTATTTGCTTGAACACTATTCATATAGTGCTGAGTTACACAGACTATTTACATGTTGTATAAGGTAGAACATCTCATTTTAAACATGTTGCATTTTAATTTTGAACAGCCTCTTCTTCTGGTACTGAAAAGGGTTAATAGAATTTAGTCTATATCATTCATGATTTTATATATCACATCATGTAAAGTTTTGCTTTTCTTACCACAGTAAATAGGATTAGTCTACATAATCTCATAAAATAAAAGCTTCTGCTGTTCCTGCCTCCAGACATATTTTTGCAGTACTTTTCTGAACTTTTCAATTCTATTTCTTTGTGAAATTAACTAAAATCAAACATGTTTTGCTATCAAGACTTGCTGTATTTTAGAAGAGGCCATCCTACTAGTTGAACGATGTTTCTGACTGTTGTTTGTTCAAGGGCGGTTATTTTGGAAAATTGTGCTAGTAATAATTTTCATCTATAACTTCATAACAAAAAGTCATTTTTTGTGACGGTTATTTAACGGACTGACTTATAAGTGTAAATCCCATTGCAAATCACTGAGACTAGGGATTAATGAAACTGCTGCCTCAGATATTCCTCTCCTTGCAAGGTGAATATAGTCTAGCATCTATTGTCATGGACTAATGAACTTAATTTCACCACTAGCATGTTAATTTCAACTGCCTTCTTGCTATTAGCCTGTCTCTTTTGAAAGGAAAGAAAATTTAGGATTTTTAGAAAAACAGGAGATGGGGTACTGGAATTCAGGAGACTGAGGTCCAAATCACAGATGCAACTTGAAGACGGAAAACATATTTCAAACTCTACTTCTTTTATTTGCCAATTTCTCTAAACAGCTTAAAAGGTCCCTGCTTGCCCTTTCAGTCTATTCTTTCCAGGATGGCATATAGTCAGTCCCTTCACCTGAACCTTATTTCCTCCTCGCTAACTGTGAAGAAGGATCTGTCCCTTCCTTTTCTGTAAGCTTTCTTTTTTGTCTTGAAGAGAGGGCCTCTTTGAACTCTCACCTGCATGCTCAGGTCTCTGTGCCACGCTATACAGGACTGAGGACCTGCAGGAGACCCATGCGTATCCAAACAGTACGTGCTGTTACAATAGAAGCATAGGATTGCCCAGGTTGGAAAGGACCTTTCAGATCATCTGGTCCAACCATCCACCTAACTCTGACAGAAACCATCACTAAACCATATGCTTAAGCGCTATGTCTACCCATCTTTGAAATACCTCCAAGGACAGTGCCTCAATCACTTCCCTGGGCAGCCTGTTCCAATGCTTAACAACACTTTCAGTGTAAAAATTTTTCCTAATATCCAGTCTAAACCTCCCCTGGTGCAACTTGAGGCCATCTCCTCCTGTCCTGTTGCCAGACTTCATGGTGTATCATGGTATTTACAGTTGTACTCAATGATCTTAAGGGTCTTTTGTTTTTGTAGTTCAATTCCTTCTTGAAGCTTTCATCAGATGTGCATATTAGCTCCCTCCTAAGAATAAGTAAACTATATAATAATAGACAACAAATGTGCATCATTCAAGTATCAGTAAAAGCAATAGAAATAACATATTAAGCAATCCCTTCCTTCACACACATGAGCACAAACACGCACAAACTGCACTGAAAATCTTGGTTTCCCCTTACAAGTAAACCTCACATGAAATCTCCAGGACAAATTCCTGGATGAGTGACTGTATATATTTTCCCGAGCCACTTTGTTAAAATATAATAAAAATAATAATTATTTGGATTTAAGTAACTCAGAAAAGCTGCTCATTGTTTAATATTCTGTCATCACTAATGTTATCTTTCAATTAATTTTCTGCCATACGGTTATGTGAGAAAAATATTTGTATGAAGTCATCTTTTTAAAATTCATTTCATTTTCCTAGCTGAAACAGACCATCTGCACAAACACGCTGAGAAAATGAAAGGAAAACTTCACATATTTAATTTTATAAATCAGAATTATTCATACGATTAAGCTTTGTTGAGTTTAAATAACAAGCTGATTTGACATGCCCCTAATCAATTTGCATAACTGTTATCTCAGGAAAGTAACTGAGATACAGACTGCCCGACTGTACATGGAATTAAGCATAGGAAGCCTCGCCGGAGGAGAAGAGGGGTGGAGGGAGAGAGGGAGGGAGGGAGAGGGCCTCCACTCTTTCTCATTGCACAGGATTTTATATTTCCAAGGTGGGTGGTTGCCAGGAAACAGTAAATACAACCGAAGAAATGGATTCATTTGACGTGATTCCCATGAGTGGGGCGAGGGAGCAGAACAGCATGCAATGACTAAGCTGAGGATCAGTTCGAGAAATCCACATTTGTTCAGGTGATTACGGAGCAAGCTACCCACAATAATTTATTTTCACATCCTTTCCTATTCTGTGTCCGTCTCCCGCAAAAAAGCAAGATGAGTGTAGCGCTGGAAGCCTCGTGGATTTTGAGGGCAGCTTCTCTGGGGCAGCTTTGCCTGGCACCCAAGAAGCGCCTTGATTGCTCTCACATGCCAGCGGGGACCTGGGGAGAGAGGAGCTGCCTGGCAGTGCCGATGGGGCAGCAGGGAGCTCCCCAAAGCCCCAGCTTCACTCCCACCCCTCTGACTCCTCTCCTGCCTACCCTGCTCTTCCCTTCTCCCTCATCTCTTCCTCCTTCCCACACTTAAAACTATGGAATTAACATCACATTTGCTTCCAGCTCTGCTTACACAACATTCATTTCCCATGTGTGTGTTTCATCCAGACTGAAATCTGCTGGATACAAAGCCCATATCCTTCTTGATATTTGGTTTTTTGGGGTTTTTTTATCTGGTACAATCAGGCGCTATTCTTATTTGTTTCCATGCATCATCACTGCAATAAACGTAAATAATAACAGTATGTGCACAAATTATCCATGATTAACTGTTTCTGGGGTGAGATTATCAGTTCTCTGGGCTACACTCCTCCCATAAGAAGTCTGTAATCTTATAGTAATATTAAATCATTGAAATGATTCAGAAATGTTAAAGCAGGAAGACTTCAGCAAGGGAAGCTGAAATCTGCAACTCCCTAATAACTGCTGTGACGTTTTTATGTAAAATTATGATGATAACTGGTGAGAAAATCTTGTGTCATGGCTCATATTTCTTATTTGTCTTTATTGTAATGTTGTAGACATAATATCCTAGGAAAGATGTTTTGAGTTGGGTAAAAGTATATCTCTATCTCAGCAGCTAAAATTACAACTACTTTTGCTCCCAGAGTTACCATATTTTATTCAAACACTCTCAAAAGTTTAGTTAGTAACTTTGACCTAAGTAGGGATAATATCCTTTATGTATTCAACACTTACCTGTAATTTACACAGACTGAGGACAGTAGGATCTTCTTGACCTTGAATTATTTAATCTCAGGAATATCAGGTTTAAGGAGTAGTAAAAGAGATTTTTCTCTAGTTAAAAGCTATATTACACCTATAAGAAACCAAGTTTTTCAGAGAAATTGGAAATTGAAAAGTGTAAATATATTTTGCACTGCGTAAACAACATTACATCAGTTTTAACATTAATGCATGCCCTCTTTTACTGCACACATTTTGCAGAGTTTAAGACTTGGAAAGGAGGATCAAAGCATAAAATCTACTCAGTATTTATACAACCCAGGCCCATGAGAAAGGGGGAAAAAAAAGCATAACTTCTCGTGAAGTCTGGATAAGAACTGCTTGTATGTCTTTGGTGGCTCACAGAGCTGAAAAAGACACCATTTCCTGGAAGTGGTACCTGCCTTGCCGCCATAGGACTCTGAGCTATGGAAATCTGGCATATGCTCATACCCTGACTAATGTGGATGTCTACCAAAATAGAGAGATGTCATAGATGTATGACTTACCCCAAGTGACTTTCCTCATGTCAACGCATATACTGATAGGAGCACAATGACCAGAAATCAAAATTTCCTGAATTGCAACCCTGTATTACTTCTCTCAAATCACATTGCCAAAAGTGTTTACAGTCTTTACAGTAAGATTTGCCATAGGGAACTACTATCAAGGTAGGTCACACTTCAAGCCTAGCAATTTTGACAGTATCCTTTCAGTATGTTTCTTTTTTCAAAGGATCAGAGTGAGCGACTGCCACTTTTTATCATGTAAGAGCACTTGCTGATTTTACTAGAACCAGCTTCTTCATTGCCTGCCTTACTGAAAACGTGGTGACAAGGTAGAGCTGTCAGGAAACCATGTCCTGTAAAAATAGCTGACTTTAGCAAAGTACTAATTCATACTACTTCCATACTCTATTCGTATTCTATCAATATATATGTTCCAATGCATGCTTAATATACAAAACTATTATTTATACAATACAAACCACCATGGAAAAATTGTTAAAGTTTCATGATGTATATACATAGTTGCGCAAATTACATCTCTATAGTGTTCTGTTATTGTTATTTTTGTTGGTGGTTTTGTTGTTCTTATTGTTATGAAATCTTACTTTGCAAATTGCTTGTAAATTGTCTCTTTAGTGTATGCACATGTGTGCATATACACAAATCCCTGGAATTACAAGGACAAGAACCTAAGAATAAAGCACCTTTTTGGTACCTTTGATGTTGTCCTCTGTTTATCATTGTGCTCATCAGGCTTTTCAGAATACCACCCATATTTTATTTCATTTTTTATTTAATTTTTAATCTTTACACATGAAAGTACTTCAAAAAAGAGCTCACCGTTATTGCCATTTAGTTGATAGGAAAAACGAGGCAAAGGAAGATAAACTGATCTATTAATGGTCATACAATGTCAAGCATGGCATTTGTCATGCCAGAGGTTCACCTTTCACTCTTCCACACATGTCAAGGTGGTGCCCTCCTCCCTAGCTCTGTCCTCAAGAGTTCAGCATCTTTTCTGGACTGTCTAGTAGACTAAGTTCTTAAAAATTGTTTAGGACAAGAATCATGCAGAAAATCCTGGTCTAAGCCAATTCCATGGGAGTTTTGCTGATGACTCTGATGTCTTATTTTATTTTTTTTTAACCTGTTTATAATGTCCAGATGCCTTCTAAAAATGTTTAATAGCTATTTAAAACAGGGAAGGTGTTTCCTTCCAGGGAAGAGAATTCATTCATATTTGTATGTGTTTTCTTGTTCAGTTAAGCATTAGGCAGTTAGAATTTCATTGATTCCTTGGTTCCTGATAGTGCTCTTTTCCTAGCATATGTCACAAGAACAAGGCTGTGCATTCTTTCACTCGTTTTTTTGTCCCTGCAATATAGGAAATACAGTGTCACAGCTGTGGAAAATAATTTCAACCGCCTGCCTGTAGTGGAAAAGCCTGGATAGATTTGACTTTAATAATTTGGAGATGTGAGCGTGCTGAAGTGAAGCAGATGTGGGATGGTTGAAATGCATTGGAAGGAATGTGAAGGGAATGAAGCAGAGGAAACGGGGACCCCCATTTACTCTGGCACTTTCTTCTAGCTGCTAAACCAAGGATACAGATGTCAATAGCATTCTTAGACAGTTCAAGCCATAAACCTATTAACTGCTGCCCTGCCAGAGACACTTAGATCCAGGACAATCTGTTCCTATAGTTATTCCCATTGGTAATTAAAATCAGATGCCATGGAGCTTGATGGTGGTAGTTTCTTTTACTATTGGTATAACCTAAGGCTTATTTGGTAAAATAAAAATAAAAAAGCTAGTATTTGCAATTTTGTATTATTTCAGAATACACTTTGAGAAAAAGATACTTCTGCTTAAAAAGAAACTAAACACAGCCATATGCTAACTTAAAAAAGGAATCAGTTTTGGGTTTTTTTTCCAACTTCCCTTTACAAATTTTTGAATCTCTTTGTATTTTGGAACACATGTGTCAAATCAAGAGTGTCTCTAGGTCAGGACATCCACATTTGTGTGTGTATCCACATGTGTATCTAATATAAAGAAGAGTAACCTCAGTCTACGTACATTTTATGTTTGTGTACCTTTTCTGTAGTTAAACTGTCACTTGCTCTTACTTCAAAGACCTTCATAGAAAAGCCAGATGATGTCATCCTCTGCTGAAATTTGGCATAAACATCAAATGTTTCTGATAGCACATGCTGACCTTGCATGTTACTTTTACTTTTTCTTAATGTAGTATATAATCAATGGCTGTAGCATGGTTCCAAAGCAATTTAAACTACATCCCGATTTTGATTAACCCGGGAAAAGAAAAACATACAAAACTCTTTCAACAATTATTTTTTTTTGGTTTAAATGATCAATTTCTGTCTCAGTAATAAGGGATGGGAACTTAAAATAATTCGATTATTTTAAATATTTATGGAAAATTAGGAGGTAAAATTTGCTTGCTTTAAATGAACATGACACAAAATTACAGAAAAAAATAACAGGTCTCTGGGCTAAATATAAATACTCAGATAAATACATTTGCATATATTTCAAAACATCTGTAAAAGCATCAGTAAATGTATAACCTTAGCTTTCCAGAAACATACCCAGTAAGGAAAGTGGGGTCCTTTTATGAACAACTTTCCTTTGTATTATGGGCTTAAACTGCTTATGATACTGTAATGTAATGTGCAGTGAAAGCAGAGAAAATATAAACCAGCAAGACTACTAGAAAAAAATATGTTTTTCTTCTGAAGTCTGCTGAAAATTTATTCTGGAAAGGAGGTTGCAGGCTGACCTTTTGCAGTACCATACTATCAGCTTGATGTAAGGGATGTAAGTCAAATTCATGATCTCACTGGTATACATGTTTGTGTCTCACCCATTGAAACCAGTATTGGAAAACCTCAAATAAAAATCATGCCGATATAAATCTGGGAAGTGACATTGGTTTCACTGTTATCTATATAGTGTGAAACAAAAAATACAATGACAATCTTTTTTGGTATCAGTCGAGTTTAAAGGATTGGCTCACGTGGTGTGTTGATCCCAGCCAGCAGCTAATCACTCACATAAGTGCTCACTCATTCCTCCCCCATGGTAGATGGAGAGAGAATAGGGACACAAAAAGCAAGAAAAGTTGTGAGTCGAGATAAAGACAGTTTGATGAGCCAAGGAAAGAGAAAAACATTAGCATTGCAAACTGCAAAAGCTGAAAGCAGCCGCTAACAATCCCTGGAATAGAATGTACAGTAAGAAAGGGAGTGAGCAACGGATGAGGTAAAGGAGCAGATAGGTCAACATCGGGACCAGCAACAGAAAGTAGCAGCATGCCAAGTCACAGCTAAACAGATATAACAGCTATACATTCAGTCTAGCACACTTTGATCAGGTCGGTCATTTTCTTGAACCCCTTGAGCAGCACTTAGGGCACCAAAAAGAATTGTGGTGGGTTGACCCTAACCAGCAGCGAAGAACCCACACAACTATTCATTCACTCCACACTCCATCAGAACAGGGTAGAGAAAATGAAGAAAAAACAGGAAAAAAAAAATTGTGGGTCAAGACAAGACAGTTTATCAAGCAAAGGAAAGAGAAAAAAACATAAGCAATGCAAAGAAAATTGCTCACCATCTCCCATAAGCAGTCTGATACCCAACCAGTTCTGAGCAAAGGCCACCTTGGAAGCCAAACCAAAAATCCATTTTCCTCTACCTCAATTTTTGTTGCTGAGCATGATGTTATATGGCATTGAATATCCCTTTGACCAGTCTGGAACAGTGGTTCAGGCTGTGCCCCTTCCCAACTTCTCACCCACCCCCAGCTTGCCTACTAGCCTCAGGGGGAAGGGGTCAGAGCGGGAGAAAGAGAAGGCCTTGATGTTGTGCAAGCACAGTTCAGTGAGAGACAAAACATTTGTTACGAATACTGCTTTAGTCACAAATCCAAAACATAGCACCATACCAGTTGCTATGAAGAAAGTTAACTCCATCCCAGCCAGAGCAAGTACAACTTGCTGCAGATGACACTTAATCACTTATATTGCAAAATGAACAAAAAGATTAGCAATTAGCAAAAGGGGACTGTTATATATGTCTATCAATGCAACAGGGTTTGTAAGCAAAGAGGGCCAAAGCAAGATCTTCCTAGGCCCTGGACAAGTCCCAGGAGGTTCTTGGACAAGTCCTGAAGGCCCGATCACCTGCAAAGGAGGGGGTTGTTTGAAGGAAGTACTTCCCCATGTGGCAGGTGCTTGGATGACTACAGCATTAGTTGACCAGACCTCGCTCGCTCACATCCTGCTACATAAATATCTGACTTGATACAGAGTCTGGTTCTGGGCTTTCTTGAATTTGAGTGAATTACACTAGACTCTTTCAATGGGAAATGCAGTGCTAACGTCACCTGACTTTAAGTGCCATCTTCAAGCTAGCATATCAAGGACCCCTCTGTAGTCATTGAAGGGTATAATGTATTTCCTTAGGGAATTCAGCCAATTACTTCACAGAGCTGTCTTAGGATGGGATGAATCACCCACTTTAGGTACTTATTGCTCTCCAGGTATTGAGGTTAAGTGCCAAAAAGCAGTATCAGAAAGAGAAACTGTGAATATCACTAATTGAAGAACTATCTTGAAAAAAGGTACAGCTCCAAAATATAACATTTAGCAAATCTGCTCAACGTAATCACAGTTTATGATTGATTAGGGTTTATTTGCTTTTGCTGGCTGACCTTAATGCTTTATTTTATTTATTTCTCCAAAGGGGAAATAAAACCCAAAGAACAACAACAAATCAACAATCAGCCAACAAAACCAGGTCAAATCCATGATCAAGAAAGATATATATAAATGCAAAACCAGAAGGCAGTTGAACTTTTCCAACTATAAAGTAAATTTTGGCCACCATTTTCTGTCACTTGAATGTGGTTTTGCAACACTAGCAAAATGTAGACCAGTCCTTTGTATATTGTGAATTTACTTCCAACAAACTGAATTGAGAAATTGTACAAAATGAACTGTTATCAAAACCAGGTGAAAAAGAATACTTTTAGGCTTATTACCCAAGACATAACATTTCAAAAATTGAGTTAACATTTCTAAAAATGAATTAACTCATTTTGCATAAAGAAATAGATGACAAAAAGTATTTCGATGGTTCTTATCAGATTCCTTTATTCCAAACACCTCAGTGCATTTATTGCCACTAATTAGTATGCTGCAATACTGTCAGAATAGCAACTAACTTACACAAAATACAAGCAAGTCTGGTAAATAAAATCACTGGCTATGACAATGCTATAATCATTAAAGGTGAGCTGGCAAACAAAGTTATGAAATTTTCATCCACTTAAGTAATGCATACTCACACGGGCCTGGTGAAGACAGCTGTCCAAGCACATAACTGAGACAGACTGTTCTTTCCTCAGGCTTAGAAGATTTTTTGTTTTCACTACGTTAAACCCCTGTTCTGTTTGGAATTAACAGTATCACATGATTGTAAAAATAATTTGAATTATTCTAAAGGATGTAGCATAGGGCTGGGACTGAAAGAGGATAGGGAATAACGCCTAAAAGTTTATGAATATTACCTCAGTGACCACTCCTTAAAACCATGGGCAACTTTAACCTGGCTCCAGTCTCCTTTCTTAATTCGAGATAGCACGGAAATGCTCACAGGAATATACAGTGAGGGGATGCACCAAGGCTAAATGGAAGCATAAACTTTTGCAGTCAGCCTGTACAACAGGGGAGAGCACCTATCTGCAAGCTGTGATGCCGGAGCCATGCAGATTTGCCTTCTGGCCTGCGCTGCTCTTCCATTTAGTTTATATCTTGCTAACCTGAACTGGGACTGACGATAGAAATTACAGGTATGGGCAAGGTTTCTTCTACCAGTTGTGTTTTTTATATCAATAATATTAAAATCCTTATTCACAATTAACCTGGATTGTTTTTCTGGTAATTTCTTGGTTTTGAAGAAAATGAATAATTAATAGTCACAATTATAGCTAATAAAATAGCATTAAAAAGGGATAACAACATTTTTACAAATTAGAGCTGAAAATTTTTCAGATGACAATGACAACATAGATGCTTTACTGCTTGTAAAACATAAAAATAAATCACAGCATAGAAATAAGATAGTTTTTTTCTTAAGTGAAAGATTTTTCATAGTATTGTTTTCAATTATAACCTCATCAGTTTTATTTTTATTTTCATTCTTGGCATTATTTTGGGGGGAAAAATATTCAGTAAAAGGTACAATGAAGGAAAGAACAAGTCACGGTTTCATTAATATGTACTGCTGTAAATACGTAACTCTGGAAAAACAGTCTGTAGTCACAAAAGAGACAATGAGGAAAATAGACAAAATATAATCTATACTGTTTCTGTAATATTTTCCACAGTTCTTTCAGAAGTGTTACATGGTCTGTGAGAACCTGCAAAAGTTGCAGACAAAGCGTAAATGGTCTAGTAAATCCCAAACCTTTCATTTCACAGACTATCAATTGTCAAATGCGTGGGCTGAAATATAAGCTTTACAAGGCAATAATTCCATTGCAGTTTTTTTTGGAAATGTGACATTATCACCTGTCTCCCTTTTTTTGCTTTGGGTAAATTGAATAAAAACTCAAAGCTTTTTCCATGATGCAGCCTTTATGAGAACTGTTTTCCATAAAGTGGTTAGTACTATACCTAAAATTAATGGTTCTCTTCTATGCAAATATGCAAATGATGTTATTATAATGAGAGTAGAAGATAATAAAACACTTAAAAATGATGTGACTGAGAAACTACACAAGGCTCATCATACTCCCAGAGAAGCTGTTCAGCAACTACTAAAATGAAAATCAATCCTCTCCATCTTGAAATTTATGGCCTGCTGCTTCTGCTGTCTTTGAAGATACCATCCTCAAGGGTCAATGTATTTCCATGCAATGTTGGCACTTGTTTGAGAATAGGCTATACTGCAACTCCTAAACCAGGCAGCCACCCCACGTGAGCTCCAATCTTTCCTGTGTTCTTCACTTTTCGCTACCTGGAGAACCCAGACAGAATTTAGGATTTTAATTTAGACTGTTTGGTAGTTATGTGTGACAAGAGATAAGATTTGCTAATTAAATTTACTTTATTTTCAAGGGCAGGTTTCTGAAAGATGTTATGGATGTTCTTCCTTTTCATAAAATTTGTAGATAAAACAAATCCAGGCCTAAACTAAGGCCATCTTTAAATTGCTGGTCTCTTTCCTCACCTTTTGAGATTTACAGGACAAGATCAGATTTACATTCCGAAAAAGAACAGTAATTAGTATTTCAGTGACTATTCATTCTCTTCCAATGAAGGATACAGCTCAACCCCAGTCAGTCTAGACAAAATATGAAGTGGATGGCACATGAACAAGCAAATTTATTCCTAGCCAGTCAGAAAGAAACCAAGAAGATTCTACGGGAAATTAACAAACCACTACCAGTTCACCTAGGATTGATATCCTCTGCATAGAATTTCTGAATCATCCTATAGAGAGCATACAGAACTACAAAAAGGCTGTAATTTTTAAATGAATGTGACAGGATCATCAAAAAAGTTTAAACTACTATTAAAAATCTTTTGGATGTCTGTTGGGCTTTTACATGGAATAACACAGCTCATCGAATTTGTGAATTCGGGTCCAATTATTTCAGTACAATTAATGAACATTACCTTGTTTTACACCCTATTAGTATTTAGGCTATCAGAATATATTTGGTACTGCTCTGCAAAAAAGACACATGCAGGACATTCTGGTGGGGGTGCATGCAGAGCCCTATGTTCTCTTCATCTTTCTCATTAAAGCAAAACAGGACAAATGAAACTAATTGACGCAGGCATCATGAGATCACTGCACTGGTTTTATACATTTCCTAGGTATTAAAAGAGAAAAACAGTGGATCGTTAAGATACTGCTTTTGATAAGACCAGTAAAGTCTTATCTGTTGTTTTCATCTAGAAGAGCTTTATTATTTCAGTAAAGGTATTAGATACCTTCCAAAATGAAGTTGTTATTCTCACCCTTGAACTCAAAAAAACACATAAAACTGCAACAACAAGTTTCTTGGCAAGATTTGTCTTAAATTTACATATAATGTAAACACCACAGACACCTTAGTTTTCCAAAACTCAAAATTTCCTTAGTATCTCACATTGACCTCTTAGCTTATTGTTCCAGACTCTCACAGCTTTTGCAGTTCCTGTCATGCCACATTCACAAGACTGAGGAGCTGAAGGTTTTCTAGGAACATGATTCTAAATGTTCATCCCTTACAAATAGGATTTCCAAACCTCAGCACGTTCCTGAATGTATCAAAACATTGAGAACTTTGCAAAGGAAAGGGAATCGGAGCTGTAAGCCGGTAATATTGGCATCATCCTGGCTGACAGGATAGTGAAGTGCTTATGAGATAAGAAAAGCAAAATAGTATGTTTTTAAACTAAATTCAGGATTCCACAGCAGGGAATGAGTGGTGGAGTCCTGCATCTGCAAATATCAGTGGCCTGGGCTCCTGCAATGGCTCTAGGTAAGCTCTGCAGTCCTGAAACTTGGAGAAAGAAGAAAGGGTCCAGGAACCATAGTAGAGTCTCTGGGAGAAAGACATATGTCTACATGTCAGGGAGATCCAGATAGTCACCAGTCCTGACTGTTATCCACTTACCAAGTTGGAACAAAACATTGGCTCAAGGTAAAACAGAGGAGTTCTGTTCAGGAAACAAAAGCTGAGGTTAATGTTATCTAACTTTAGATGGGCACACTACAGACATTTACAGCTGAGCTGATAACCCTATTTTGTCTCTACAGTGAATCAAAATAATCACATTTAGACTATCAGTCATCTGACTTCTTTTAGTCATCGATATTAGGATGAAACATGTATTTCTTTCCGTTGGTCATACAGAGTCCACACAAGTCAAAACTCTGCTTTGCAGCAGTCCATATTTGGCCAAATGAATGACCTTCATTTCTAAGGTCACTTTCTATTTGGTGCAGCGTGGAATAATTACTAAAATAGCCAAAAATACAGCATTGTTCACACACTAAGGAAAGGTATAAAATCAAAAGGCTTCTAAGGTAGAATACAGCCGCAGCTGTCATGCAAAGAATTCAGCATCTGCGATTCCCCGTACAATATTGCTTGCAAAGCTACATGGGGGATGGAACGGAATGTGACCTTCTGTGGCCTTGCCCTGTGACGTATAGCAGATATGGGAATGAGCTGGTACTATGGAACCAATAAGCTGCCTATTTGCTACCCTGAGACAACATTTTGTCAAATTTTGACGAAATGCTGTCCTTTGTGCGAACTTTGCTCATTATAATGTCATTATAATACCAAAACACACCTCCATCCTGAAGGCTATCCACCTCCAAGGTGCGACCACTCCTCCTTGAGTCTGCGCCCTGAATTTTTTGTAAACTATACCTTTAAATGTGAAGCGAGAGAATTTTACACCAATCATAATATATATTAAATGTGACTGGACTGATAGTGGTCAATGGGGCATCACTCAGAATTTAAACCTAGCCGTACCTAGCCTGCCACCTCGGTGGGGAGTGTTAGAAAGCAAGGAGGTTTATTTTCTGCCAAAACTGCTTGGCCCCTTTCACGCAATATGCTGTTACAGGAACTAGAGGGATACAAAGTTCAGAATCTTCCATAGGCAAAGTCATTTCCTTATAGAAGAAAATCAAGAAAGAACATTTGTAGCGAGACATGTCTCAAACTCAACAGAAATGTAAACAGTTAGGGAATACAGTAATTTTTTCATATTTTGACTTCTGAACAACATATTGAACATGTTGAGATTCTTGTTCAGACTCAAGCTGTTATTTTACAAATTCTGTAGTTCCTAGAGTCATTTTGCAAACTTCAGAATTTTTCACTAATATTTCTCTGCTTGTATATGTTTACTTTTCTTTATGCTTTTCATTATATATTCAGTTTATATGCATTTATAAAAATAGGTTTCATCACATAATTTTCTGGGTTTAACATATGTCTCAGCTGTATTTCCTCCTTTGTCAAATATACTGATTGATATAAAGTCCCAGCATTCACCAACAATTAAGGATGTTCACGCAGTTTGTAAGAAACCAATATTATATATTTCAGACACCAGAAGTCATAGATTAGGACACAAAAATGTATCTGAGTAATATGCGTATTAATCCTTCTTTACTTCATGTGAGTCCTGGGAGTCTTCAGTACTTAGAAAACATTAGGATTCTTGAGTAAGTAGTAAGACAGCAGTGTAAAGCATTTATCCTAACCAGAATAATGTGACAAATGAGCTACTCTTTAGAGTATTTTAACAGTTTCAGTGAACTGCAACAGAAGGTGAAGAGACACCCCATTGTCCAACCTGTATATCTCAGGGATAGACATCAGCATGATTTATTGCAAGAGCTTGAACTGAGCCTGCAGCAACGGAGCAGCAGTTTCTGATCAGTAGGGAGGGCTGGGCTGGGATGACTAACAACTTCACTGAAGTCGATCACTCTTACACAAAGCATCTGTCAGGACTCTGCTACAAGACATTTACAAATCGCGGATCATGACAAGTACAGAATGTTCTGTGCTTCTACTTCTGTTTTTTGCCTGGCTGAAGTTAGCAGTAAGATGATTTGTATTCAGTACTCTTGTTTTTCACTGTTACGCCCTATTTTGCTTTAAGTACAGTTCAAAATTTCTCACCACAGCATAGCCAAATTAACTCAAATTAGCCAAATTAACTCAAGTTCTTTCCTGATTTTGCTTATGTAAAGGTATTATAGGAGGGACCACTGGGAACAGACACACTGCACATGTGCAAAAGTTTTTTCCTCTGCCACCTTTGCCCTGTAAACTGATTTCGGTGGATCTCCTGAAGCCAAAGTCTGCCACAGAGTGGACTTCATAGGTCGTGGTTAGGGGAAAAACATATTATATGGTACCAGTTACTTAGCTTCTCCCTAAAAAATATCACCATTTTAATATCCACATTTAACATCCACATTTACCAAATCCTCTGTGTTCCTCCGTGCTTTTATCTAGTTTTCTTTTTTTTCAGCAACTTCTGAATGTGATGAAATATAATTATACATAATGAGATACAAAGTATAGCACTATTACTTTATGATGGTTGTCAAAATTGCATTTAGAAAACCATATGGGCTGCACTTCCATTGCTGCCCCAGTGAATTTGGCACTAAATTTTGCTAGTGATGCTTTAATGGAAAATCAGGAGATTAGGTATCAAAATATAAGAACTTGTATGACCCCCAGGTGTTTTTAAATGAAAGATGGCGACCCGGCCAGAGATTTTCATGGCTAAAGTTAAAAAAAACACTTCATAATTAATCCATTTAAACTGTGCTATACTTCTAGTATTTCACCTTTTTTTTTTCTTCTGTTTATTTGAATGACAAACAGTAGGAAGAGAATTGGTATGGCACTTCCATTATCATTCAAAATGCGGTACATATTTTATAAGGCAATGTACCATTTATTTGGTATGATAAATGAGTGATAAATGCCTATAATAATGTAGAATGAATCATGCTCGTTATCATATTCTTGATGTAAGAAATAAGAATGTTTTAACAACTACTAAAGCAACAAAAACAGATTACATTTTCTAAAAGCATATATTTACCCCAGAAAGAGGATGAGAAGGACAGTTAATTTCTACTGTTCTTATACTGGGCCGTAAAAAAGAACTGGAAAATTAGGTATGAAAGGGTTTTATATTCTTGATGGATTCATGAATAGTAAACAATTCTGAACCTGGCTGAATTACAGAATACAGACCACAGTTCCTTCAGTGTGGATGATAGCACCTTTACTCACTCTGAGTCTGTAAGGACAGGAAAAGGCGACAACTGTCAGTACTTATGCAACACTGTCAAACATTAAATGTGCTCCCTGCCAGGATTTGTCTTTTCAGTATAACCTCAAAATGTCAAAATCTCTCTGTTTCCCAAGTTTCCTGATCACCCTTTTTCCCAGTGAAGCCTGTTCCTAGCAGAAGAAAGGAAAGAAGAGTTTTAGTCTGAAGCAGAATGTGTCTAAGAATAAATATTCTAACACTGATTTCAAGAGCTTAGTTCTTGTCTCCTTTACACCGATTTTATAGTCCTGTGGTACTTTCAGCAGTGATCTTTGGGCCATTAAGTATAAGAACATCGCAGCTTGAAATATATATAGTTGCTAAAAAGTAAGCTAATGGACAGAATATAGTATATTTCTTGCCCAAAAGATGATAAAGAAGAGCTGAAGGTTTTGGTGGTTTTGTGCTCTAATTGGCAAAAGTGCAAAGTGTGCACTCGAATTTTAAGAACTGCATCCTGATTTCAACTAAGACATCACATTAGTTTGAGACAATTACCTAATTGACCTTCTCCCGGTGTCGCCAACAGATGAAGTATTCATCCCAAACTTAGACACAGGGAAAAAGATTGACAGCCAATAATGCTGTTTAAGGGTTTTCTTTTGTACTGTTTTTTGTCCTTAGTAATAAGACTAGCTTGCTTTCTATTCAATCTTTAGTACACAGGTTACATTGCAGTTAATATTCTGTGCTGGCAGATTGAAAGAATAAGAACTACAAGAACTCTGTTCTCAGGGGTAATCCCAGATTTCATTCTACATAAGATCTTAATTAGAAATAAATAAAAATGATGGGCATTTCAACAGCTGAAACAGCTTTTCTAAGTTGTTTGGATTTACCTACATTAAACAAAGACAGAGTATATTATTCCTTGTGAAAAACAGAACACGTTGAAAGAATTTGCTTTTGTTCATCCCTCACGCACAAGCTTTGGAATGAACATAGCAGAAAGAGAGGTAATTCTATAGAGAAGGTTTGGATTTTTCTACTGCAAACCTAATGCCAATAGGGACACAGTAAAATATAACCAGGTTATCAATAATCAGTTTTGTACAATGGAGCCAAACTTTTTTGCTCTACACTAGAAAACAGGCTGCAGCACTGAAATCACTGCAGTCGCACAGATTTATACCAGCTAGAAATATCTACCAGCTTTTATTAGGCTGCTAATATTACAGCTTTCAATATGTGCCTTTTAGGCTTGAATCTGTGTTTTACAAAGAAAAACCTTCCCTAAATCTGCTCCCAAACTGAAGTTTTTTAATAGGATTTTTTAAAGACTTTTGAATGGGGGAAACATCATGCATATTTTTCCCAATGGGATATTTGTAGAATGGCCTATATTGGCTGATACACCATATAGCATTATTATTAGTAATGTATTATTAATGATAATAGTTGTAGCACCACTGATGTATATTTGTAAATCATAGAATCATAGAATTCATAGTATATTTGTAAATGTTTGTATTTGTTTACACATACAAACATATATGCAAATATACATACCATATATATACATACATATATGTATACATATGTATGCATGTGTATGTCTATGTATATGCACTTATATTTATATAGCTAGAAAAGCAACTATATGTTTAACCATATATATGTAGACAGATCTCAGGACCCTCAAAGTCCTTAATACGAGGAAATGTGTAAAAGCAGACACATAATTCCTGTGGCAGCCTAAATTATACACTACGCATGATAAGAGAGTCAGTATTACATGCATCTGCGACATGACAGATCACAGCTTCCTGGGGCTTTTACAAGCCTTTCTTATTTTGTGTGTTCACTGTATTTAAGTGTAAGTGTATAGTATTTCTCAGAAATGTGTCAATATTAGAAACTAAAAGAATCTGCTGAATTTTATGGAAGAAACTTATTACTAACACTAAAATATTTCATTTTCTTCCATTTTGATTTCTAAATGAATAATACCATAAAATAGTTACTTCCAACATAACCATAATACTGACATGCAATATAAACTCTGGTAGAAAAATACATAGTATCTATGAAATTTCCCATCAGAGAGACTTTAAATCTTACATAAATGACTAATCTTACATTTTGTCTTTTAATGTGATTTATGACAATCATTTTTCTTACAGAAATAAAAACATTATTAACTGAAAATGAATTTATGTTAATAAACACTGGTTTGAGTAAATGTTCTGACTCTATTATAATTTATACATATGTACTTATCTGGGAATTTAATAAGTACTTTCTTCACTATTAATTAAATATTATATGAAAAGATAAAAAGCCATAATAATAATAATAATAATAATAATAATAAAAACCTGAATGAAAATATTATATAATTCTTTATTTAAAATTTTACTTGAAGAATAAGAATATACTAGATACCTCATTCTGTTTCTTTATAAATTGGCTTTTATGTCCAAGGAGATGGAAACTATAGCACAGTGGGGAAAAAAAAAAAAAAGCAAAACAAAGGATGCATCTTCAAACATAATTTCCTTAAACTGAATTCCAAAAGGTATCTCTTTTTCCACAACTTCATAAACTCTAGTAAGAACATAAAACTGGCCAGAAACCATTTCAGTGGTTTCTCTTCCTCCTAACAAATTGAATTTCCTTTGTGGGCAATGGCTGCTAAAGGAGTCCCACTTGCCGTCTTGAAAAACAGGACACCTCAGTAAAGAGCTAATCCTGGCTTCCACCAAATCTCTGGGGGAACTGAGAACCAGCTCTGTCAGTAGTGAGTAAGATGGAAAAGATGGCAGATAACAGTCATATTCTGAACAGAAAATCCTTGACGTCGCTATCATGGAATCATAGAATCATAGAATGGTCTGGGTTGGAAGGGACCTTAAAGATCATCTAGTTCCAACCCCCCTGCCATGGGCAGGGACACCTCCCACTAGACCAGGCTGCTCAAAGCCCCATCCAGCCTGGTCTTGAACACTTCCAGGGATGGGGCATCCACAACCTCCCTGGGCAACCTGTTCCAGTGCCTCACCACCCTCACAGGAAAGAGTTTCTTCCTAAATAAATCTCCCCTCTTCCAGTTTAAAACCATTACCCCTCATCCTATCATTACACTCCCTGATAAAGAGTCCCTCCACATCTTTCCTGTAGGCCCCCTTCAGGTACTGGAAGGCTGCTCTAAGGTCTCCCTGGAGCCTTCTCTTCTCCAGGCTGAACAACCCCAACTCTCTCAGCCTGTTTTCATAGTACAGGCGCTCCAGCCCTCTGATCATCTTTGTGGCCATCCTCTGGACCCGCTCCAACAGGTCCATGTCCTTCTTGTGCTGAGAACTCCTCCAGAGCTGGACACCGTACTCCAGGTGGGGTCTGATGAGAGTGGAGTAGAGGGGCAGAATCACCTCCCTCGACCTGCTGGCCACGCTTCTTTGGATGCAGCCCAGGATGCGGTTGGCTTTCAGGGCTGCAAGCATACATTGCTGGCTCATGTTGAGCTTCTCATCCACCAACACCCCCAAGTCCTTCTCCTCAGGGCTGCTCTCAAGCCATTCTCTGCCCATCCTGTATTTGTGCCTGGGATTGCCATGGCCCAGATGCAGGACCTTGCATTTGGCCTGGTTGAACTTCATGAGGCTTGCACAGACAAACCATTACGTTACACTATATAGTGCTACAATCTGTAATATCACATCAGGGATTGCGTACTGAGGGGAAGTGGAAGGAGGATGTTGGTCACTGCAAAGAAAGTTACCTCAGAGGTGCTTTTGTGTCTGGCAAATCTCTTGTTCTTACATTATTGATAAACTATTTTTGTCCATTCTGACAAACTTTAAGTAATGGTTCTTAGTTTTAAAGGAACAAATTTGTTCTCCGCAGAAGCACAGAGTTCATAAATTGAGGGAGAAAGTGTTGCAACAAGTAGTTCTCTACTTCTTTTCAGAGTTGCTTATTTTTATTTGACAAGAGTACTGAACTGAAGTAAATAAATAAAATTTTCCTTCACACACAATAACAATCAGTTCTGGAGAGATTAGGTGCTTGAGGTTAAAACCATATACAAATATTCCTTATTGTACCCTAGGAAGCATCTTATATCCACATTATAGAGCCGAGCACTTGGCCTAGGGATGCTGAGGTGGAGGTTTTATAGGCTTCAGAATTACCTTCCTTAAGGTTATGAATTTGGCTTTGGGAACAATCATGAACACTAAGAAATACTTCCTGAATCCTATAGAATCAGGAGTATCTCAGAGGATGCTCCATGGCAAAGGTGAAAGGAAACTTTCTCATTCCTCTGGAAGGCAAGAGTGAGGAAATTAGAGGGATTTGTAACTCAGAGAAGATACCTGTTTTCTTGCCTAATCCTGAGACTACCTCTTTTTGTTCAGAGCACGTTGTAGTGTTGTGAAGTATCCCTAATACTTTTTCTTATGCAGCAGCAATATAAGGAAGCCTCTTGTTCTGGATGATGGTTATAACAGGAATGCAAACAGGGATACTATGGTTATTACGAGAATGACCTATCTTTCAAAAAGAAAAAAATGTTGGAGGTGTTTCATTTAAACTTTTTGACATGTTTCAGAAATGCAGTTGTTTTTCTGAAACAAAAATATACAAATTTCCTTATTGACTATTAAACACTAGTCTGCTCCAAATGCTTCAGGGAAAGACTATTAAATATGTTAGTTATTTGAGAGATCATCTGCTATACAATAGACATGTTTCATATCTTTTTGTGAATGAGTGGTTTGATACCTGAAGCATAAGATTAACATCTTCTTTTCTAAAATTCAGCTTCTTCAAAATTCAAATTACCATTTAACTACAGCAACTCTGGATATTTTATTTCATAATAATTTCCCATTGCTTTTCAGTTACACAGCATTAATTTTTACAGATCTACATCATTCTAACCTGCATGTTTTGATTAAACTGGATTTCAGTTTGTGAGCTGTCTCAAATGTTTGATTTTCCTCTAGTGTTTAATTCGCTGTCTTTGGATCTTGTCTTTTACTTGAATCAATATGTTTATATTCCTCTTCCTGATCAGAGCTGCTAATTGATACATCGTTTTTCAACTATTAGCTCCTCAAAAGGCAAGTGTTTAAGGAATAAATAAAACTGATCATTATATTTACCTAAAAGAGGAGGCTTCTTTGCTGTGGGAAATGTGTCAAGCACCCTGTGTGGACAATGAGTGTGAATGTAAAGAGGGACCCTGAGGTTGGAGAGAGCAAATTCCTTCCTGCTCTTCAGGACACAGGTAGATGCCAGCCTTTCCTCCTTGAAGGGGCAAGCACCTCCCAAGCACAGGGAAAGCAGTCACCAGCACTGTCAGGACTTGCTTCCTAAATTGTCATGTCAACTTGTAGATACTATCTTTTAGGAGCTTCTTATGTCTAGGTTAACAATTTACAGTTAAAAGCCAAAATTTCTGATTTGATTACAGACCTTCTATAAACATGACCTGATAGTAAAATATAGAAAATTAAAAAGATTTTTCAAGCAATTTAAACTGAACATTCACATTAGTTATCTGTGCATGAAAATTAGAGTATCTATTCTGCAATAATTATTTGAAAGAAAACCAACAAATCGTACATAGGAAAGTTTGCAGATAAGAAGAAAAATACAAACATAAGTTTTTAACTGAACATGTGTTCATGCCTTTTTTCCCCCCTCAATATTCATTGAACTCTGCTGGCAAGCTTTAGAAAACCTTGCAGAAATATAAACAGAAACAAAACCAATTCCTCTGTGTAATTTTGTATACATCCCTTACATCTCTGTACACTGTGTAAAAGCATGTTGCTGGAGGGTTTTCTGTAGCTCTTTTTAAACTGAGAACCTTTCAAAACACAGTGAAACATTTCCAGACTGCTGGGTTGCAAAATTTATTGATTTTGGAATATATTATATATTCTTATACTTAATTTATATAGCCATGAAAACCATAATAAAATAATAAAACCCCTGTTATTTTGCAGTTATTAAAATATTTTAATATTAAGTATATGTCTTTTTAAAAGGTTGAGTGCATGTGATTTTGGTATATTCTGCCTGAGGCTCTTTAAGTGCTTTTCAGACAATGATTCTTTCTCACAACACTGCAACAGAGATGACAGCAAATTATTTTCCTCATTTTGTCACAAAGCAAACACATTAAAAAAAACAGATACGTTTTATTAGATGACGGAACCATTGTATAAATTTGTGATGAAAGATTTCTATATCAGAACAGAAGCTTTTTATTTAAATTGTTAATTTTAACTTTTTTAAATCTTTTTATCGTCTGTTTTTTTTCTTGACTGGGAAGGATGGAATTCTGGCCAAATAAACTTCTGGTATTCTATAGGTCTGCATATAGAAATAGCATAGATAGATATAGCTTCATGCTTCTGTTTGAATCTGTCTTTCTCCTCATGTCTCTTTTAAAGATATTTTGCTGTGTGTGAATAAAAATACCTTTTTTTCCTTTCTTTTTTTTTTAAACTAGAATCCACCCCCCACATCACACAAGACTTTTCAGAATGAGGCAACTGTGATGAGGCATGATCCTTCCTCATTGCTGTCTTTTCCACAAGGTTATAAACAGCTTTCCTCCCCAGTGATGAAACCTTAAAACATTTTATGAAACAGAATTCTCATTTTATATATTCCAGCTTTCAGCTGTAAATGCAGGGGAAAAAAAAGTCCCGGAAAAAAAATCTCTGGACTTTGACAAATGATGATAATTGGCATTACCATAATGTCTAAGAATTCCAGCCATGTAGCAGAGCACTATCATGGCAGACACTCTACAACACTCATAGATGGTTTTAAGCTTGGTGATCTTAAATCTATAATCTACATTTAAGATGAGAAGCAACAGATTGAAATAGGCAGATGGAAAAATGCAAGGGAAAATGAGGCGATGGCATTAAAAACAGCAGTTTTCACAGACTAGTAATCTATTTTCCAGATTTCATCCTAGCATCATAGTAAAGAAGAGTTTTAAGGAGGAATTTGAAAGAGAATGATAACGTAGCTCTGTGGAAAACCTCCTTAGCAGCAGCGACACCAAAAAAAAAAAAAGGCAGAAAATATGTTCTTGATAATTTGCACCAGGGAAGTGAAGCATTCAGCTGAGGGAAGAAGAAAAGGTCTGAAGTCAGGGCATTACCCATGGTCTTCACCAGCCAGATGAAAACCTACACTGAATTGAAAGGCAAGATACATTAACTTACTCACTGTGCCAAGTGCAGCTGCATTTCTGGCTAAGCTGACATTCAGGCAAGTAATGTTGGCCTCCATTTAGAGGATGGAGGACATGGCATTATGTTTCTTGTGAAAAGACCTTATAGATGTGTTATAAAAGTCCTGATTGTCTAATGTCCAGACTACATTCTTTGTGTTTGGTATTTGATTTCCCTCACAAAACAGTTGAATAGCACCTAACACTAGCACACAAACAAAAAAATTTTTTTTTCTTCAATGTAACTGTCAGCACTTGGCAGAAAGGTGCAGGGTTTGACTTGACCTAGGGTGATGGATCACTGCAGGTGAATCACCGCTACTTCTCCTTAGTAGGTGGCAAGGTACTTCTTTGACTCCCTATGGGCTTAACAGTTTCATCTGAACACAGGAGAGGAGCCATCTGCCAAAAGGTAACTAGTCGTTTCCATAGAATATACTGTATGTCCTACTTGATAGCTGAAAAAGCATTTACTTTTCATTTTCACAGCACTAATAAATACACTTTGTACTTATTTCCCTCTTTCACCCTTTTTCACTTAGTTCATCAGTGCAAAGTTTATGAATATACTTTTTCAAATACTGAGTATATGATTTAATTGTAATTACAAAGTACATATTTGGTAGAAATATTGGTAGAATTGACTTACAGCAGAAAACATGAAGCAAAGTTTAAAAAAATGTTTAATTAATCATTATCACTGCCACTGAGATCCTTATTTACATTGGCACTTGCATTATCATTCAAATGAAATTAATTCTAATATAAAGCAAAGCAAAGGATATATATGGCTAATACTAAACATTCATGATACTGCTAATATTTAAAAGGCCTCACCAGCCCAAATGCTTGACTAACTTCCAATTTTTCTTGCTTTTCCTGGAAATTCTATTAGATGTTAGGGAAAACAGAAGCATAATCCATTAACTCACACTATGGTACTCTGAATAATTCAGTGAACACAAAAAATGTCTGTGCTTTTTTCCATCTAGTTCCACTTGTATCTTAAAAAGATGGAATTATTATTGTACTCCAGAGGGTCATGGATGTTAAGGAATGCTTCCTTGTTTTTTCTTTACTGAAACTTTTAGTCAGAAAACTTTAACGGAATTGAAGATTTTACAATTTGAGTTATGAAAATTTAGGTTCTGAAAGGAAAAATAAATGCTTTGTTACTGTGTTTGTTCCTTTGAATAATAAACCTGGACCCCCTGAATTCTTCTTTAAAATGGCAAACTTGATTATTTGGCGCTGGAAGGAGTCTATTACTGCCTTGCTGTGCAAGTGAAGGTCCTGTAAATGTGAAGTGCATGTATCAAGGTGAGAACAGATTCTTCTTACTTGTGGAGCGATGAAGCAAATTACGTATACCATCTTGCATCAATACTGATAGGAGAAATATATGAAATGTATAATTGAAGCTTGCAGGTGAAGCTGAAGAAATCATAGGAGTTCAAAGGTGCAATTTATGTGAACAGCTTGCTCTTGATACTAAAGCGAGAGTTTGTCATCCACTCCCACAGACTCCTACTAAGAAAAGTGGCTTGATTTAAGCTTATCTCCTATCAGCATTATTCTGTATTCCTACACACTGGACTTCTTCCATCTCCTTTTCTAGCATTTCAAAGCTGACATCAACCCTTCTTGATAAAAGATGCTCTACTGGATCCTTACATGTGCCTCATTTTCCACCCTTTTCTACCCTGTGCTCCTTATCTCCCTTTCACAGTATGAGACTGTGTCTTCTGAAAGAACTGGATTTTACCTTGAGTTAGTCCCTTCTAGTATAAAGGGATGTTAACCTTACTGTAGGGCTTATCTATGGGCAGCTACACTCCACTGTGAGAATGTGCTAATCTTTTCACACTGCCTGCAACATTGCTCTGTTCACAGGCATACTTCCAGCCTCTGCCATCCAGGGCCAAATTCCAGTCCACAGTTTCCTAGTATAAGGTTTACTTTCCCATTGCCGCCTTGCTTAACCTTTACTTCACAAGGCCGGCTGAAGAAGGAGGCATGGTGTCTGCACAGCCTTTCTCATGGATCTAGCCTCTATCTGTGAGCCTCACCCAGACAGTGATAAATTCCCTCTAACGGGTTACATTCCTTCATCACACAGGTCACCATGTGGCGTGTAGAGGGTGGACAGCTAACATGGAAAGGAGTAAATCTACAGATTATTACCATAAGAAAGACAAATAGCTGTGCAGTTTATGGGCCTAATCTAGACGACCTGAATAAGTACTGGAGAGGTATTTCCAGAGAGCGATGGAGAGTAAGAAGCTACTCAAAATGCTCTGTGCTACTTTTTGAAAGTTTTTTGCTCTCAAGGGAGACGAGGCACCTAAAGAGCTGCACAGAGGAGCGAAGAACAAATATCCAAAATCCTTCTGAACTGTGAAGAAACAGCCCATAGCATATCCATGGGTGAGAGAGAGGGGTGAAAAGGTCATATATAAAGTACTGGGTAAAAGAGCTTTGGGCTTTCCTTATAATAATGCAGTTCATTACTGACCGAGAAAGAACCATGCTCTGTCACCTTCCCTAAGGACCAGACACTAATGTGTGACATGAATCCATACATTATGAAAAGAAGGTAGGTAGGCAGCCAGGGCTTGTGGGCTGTTTTGACTGCTGTGCTGATGTTGCTGGCTTTTTTCTGAACTGTGAAAGAAGTAATGCCCCCTGCAGTGTCAGCATGTCCCATAAAACTCAGTATAGAAAGTTTATGTTCTTGAACATTGAGCATGAAAAATCATTTAACTGCTAAAAAACAATGGAATTTGACCTCAAAGTTAAAAAATCACTTTAAAGTACAGTGTTTATCAGTTGTCAAAATACTGCATGTTCTCAGTGGTAAAACGATATTATTCTCTAATTGACCTAAGTTAAGAATTATTATTGATGACTGAAATTTATAAAGCAAAATCCCATGAAAGCAAATTCCAAGCCCTAGTTAACAGATAAAATGAAATCTGAAACCTATCTTGGTTATGTTATCACAGTAGCAAGCAGGGATTTTTCTTTTGTCATTCTGTGTTGTGTTGCAGGGCAATGCATCATGTAGCCTAGAGCTGAGGAAAGAACAACCACAAAGCAAGAAACTGTTTTGTTGTAACCTCCAGTCTGTATGTCTCTTCTAGTTTCATTGTTGGTTTCCAGAGTACAAGGCATTCTTATTCTTCCTCCCTGAAAGGTAACAGTGTCATTTCTTGATAGTATATCAAATATGCTCTCGTAAAATCTATTTTAGTTTTGCTGGCCTTCTTTTCAGACTTGAAGGCTGCAGGTTTGTCAACTCTTTCCAACCCCTCTGCAGGAAACAGAGAAAGGGTGATCGAAACATTTCTACTGCCCTTTTTGTTCTGTCAAGGGAAAAAAAATCTTTAGCATTCCAAAATGTTCAGGTAGACCTATTCACTGATCTCATGTTCTCTGAAATGCAGCAGCAGCGCAGTACAAAGATTCAAGCAGACATTGATCTTGTTTCATTACTATCCAGCTCTGATAACTCTGGGTCAGAATAAATTCCAGAGGGATTTGAACATACACTTTCATTTGCATCTTCCAGCTCTGTAACTTCTGCAATACGCTATTCATGTAAGGCCAGAATCTATGCATTGAAATCAACAGCGTTGTGTGAAGAACAGTGGAATTGGCCTATAAGTCGTCCTCATTTAAGGTTTGTTGGTTAAGGAGATCATCTTCATCTGAGTGACTCCTATGGCCTACAGTGCTAATACTGAGGTGGAATATGTAAAGGCCCCTGTGATGTTCGTACATGGCGAAAGGCTTGCTTTTACCAGTGGAGGTACAGTCACTAATACTATGGAGACTATAGCTACAATGTGAACATGTTTACAAAATACTTGTGTGATTCAAAGAATACTCTGTCTCTTACAGTTTGCGCTGAATGACTTAAATTCAATTGATGGATCACATAATCTGCTCAGTTTTTTGCATTTGTGTCTACATTAGAATAACTCATTGTCTGTAAGTTTCATTTATAAATGTATTATATTAATACTGAAATAACTGTATAACAGTTTGCTCAACAAGGGCACACCTGAACTTTGAAAATTCCATTTCTATTAGCCAATAGATAGTACTTCAGTCTCAAAAACAAGGCACAAAAGAGTGCCTATGAAGGCAATTGGCCACAAAAAGTAGTTACACAAAAGTGGTTACGTATTTTGCCTACGTCTAAACCTAGGAAAACCGAAACTTGTCCTTAATCTATTAATGCTAGTCAGATAATATAACCGTGCCTATCTCATGGTTGCATGTCTAACTAACAATAAATCAAAGAAATATCTTTCAAAGAATGCAAAGAAACCGCTTTCAATTACTCCGCAAAAAGAATTAGGTATTGCTGACTTAGTTTTCAAATCTACTGTCTTAAGCAGGGAAAGATTCATTAATATTGCATTCTAACTTAACAGATTTTAAATTAATTTTTCAATTATCTTCATGCATTGAGAGCACGGGAAGAGCTTACAAAAAAGAAGACCCCTTAGGACAATAAACCTAACATACTTAAAGGATGTATCCGAGAGCTACATTCAATTTTTTCAATTCATGCTTGTGATACGTGTTATTACATCTGCTTAGGCAGCAATTAAAGTCTAATTAATCTGTCATTGCAATTATACAGAGAAATTAGAAAATTTAACCTGTTTAGCCAATGGTGGCTTTCTGTCAACTTTAGGTATGAGTCCATTTTTAATAGCTTTGTTGTTGTTTACTTAATCTGTTGCTCTGTTCTTTCCCTTGAAAAATTATCTCAACCTCTGAATAACGCAAGTCCCTCTTCTTTTCTTTCCTGTCTTTTAGTTACATTGGTGCTGCTAGCAAATACATATGGACTATATACAGGTAGGAGCCTTCTCTGATGTTGTTAAAGACTCTTCATGGCACAGAACAAAGGAAACAAGCAGTTACCCAGAATAATCTGCATTTTCTTGTTATCCACTGAGACAATGTGTTTAATTTTCATGACACTTCTGATTTGAAGTAAAATCTGTTGTTATATCCTCATCCATTCTTCATTTTTCCCCCCAGTTTTAAATTCAAATGGATTTTGATTTTAAAGTGAAAGGACACAGTACTTGAAAATGGTTAAATATTTTTTGGGGTGGTGTGATATTTTACATCATCGTAACAGAACGCATAGGAAAAAGAGCCCAAACGATCAATAGCCCAGTGAGAAACATTACTGTCCCATTACGGGAATGAACTTTCAAGTGTGTACTTATATTTTTTAAATTTGTGCATTAGTATGTACAAAACAACCACAGTTCTCTCTTTTGTCAACCTGATTTAGTTTTTGCTTTTTTCTTTGAGTTATCCAGAACAGGGAAAGCTCATCACAGCCACCACTGGCAGGTAGACAGAGACGTTCCTACCTGTGCTTGGTGCTGACCCTCAGCCCATATGGCCTTTAACAGCATCACAGTGGTATCATCTAGCATCTTCTGTTTCCTGCTCACCCCATGATTGCACAGGCCACTAAACACCGTGTCTTTACAGTGACCAAAGACTATGGATTAGTGAAGATACAGTCCTCAGAAGCACATTTGCACATCTTATACCACAAGATAAGGCTGAGCACCATGCCTCTCCATTGGGCTAGCAGAGGAGACTTGTTCTTGCCTCCTGGCCCTGAAAAATGCATGGCTTTTAGAGAGACTTCCCAAGATGGACACCTTAAAAGCAGCTTTTCCTGAGCTGAAAACCAGGACTCTGCAAAGAAAGCCAACATCATATACACTTAGAAATGTGAGATCTGCTTTTCGGGATTTCAGTGAGTTGGTTGTAAATCACAAAGCTCCAGCTTCCTGACAGGGCTGTTCAATGCCTCGTGCAAGAGCCTCCAAACCTCAGCCTTAGTACAGGCTGGCCAGTACAGCGTGGAACCTGAACGACCACAAAAAGCCTCAGCAGCCTCTTGGTCATTTTTAAGTCCCTTTTTGCTTGCTGATGGACAGTCCGAGGGTACACACACATAGTCACTAGGGTATAAGCACAAGTCTATCATTTAAATGTGCTCAGGGTAGTGATAGGATGTTACCACTGAGATGTTTCTTGACTTTCATATCCTCCCAAACAAACACCCATGACTACAACCACTGATGCTATCAACATTATTTCTTGTTGAACTTCTTGCACAAAGTACTAAGCTAGGTCAGGGAATGATGGTGCACTGTGGCCAAGGCCATGTCAGTCTCATCCCTAATGTCCTTAAGAGTAGAACATGCTCCAGGGGTAAATTTCTCCCATAGCCTATGATGGCACTGGGGGTCCCTCCTTTCCCACCCTTTGTTCAAGTTATTGCACTCTACACAAACCATCCTCAGGACCCAGAATCTCCCCTGTTTGTGCAGCAGCTCCAGGATTTTGCTGAGGAGGAGCATTATTGCAGCAAAGGGGAAACAGCAAATGTAGCTTCTGCATCCCCAACTCCTGGTATGGGGTGGGAGTGAGAGGGTTATTGCTCTAGATCTGGGTAAAGAGAATAGGCACAGGACAAGGCTAGCCTATGTGGCAGAGCATGGGACAAAAGCTGAGTGGGACACAAACTTTCTTTATCAAAGAGCAAATTGGGTGTCTTTCAGCTAATTCAAATTTAAAATCACCTTGTCGGTAGATTGCTTGTCACTAGTTTAACAGCTCTTTGAGACAAACCATAAAACAAATAATAAAAGAACAGCTTAAGAAGCAGCCATAAAGCCAAAGAAAGTAATAGGAGAGCAAATAGGAAAAGAAAAGAAATCTCTCCAGGATGGTGACAAAATATGGTATGAATATAGTGGAAGCATCCACCACCTCACTGTTACTAAGCAGCTTGTATAAATAGAGTACGTGGCTACAGCATTCTATTAGAGGAAGCCAGTAACTATTCAGCTGACACAAACACTCAGAGATGCAAATGGAGCAGGCAGAAGTATTAAATAGTTGTGAAGAAAAAAACGACTGCAACACAAGTGTTGATTCTATTAATTTACAATATGAAATTATTGAATACTTTGAATGCTTATCTCCTCTATAAAAATAGAAAGACATTGTTATAGTGTGAACTACTGAATTATGATTTGTTGACCCTTTTAGAGTGACAGGCAGTTCCTGTAGCTGTTATCCATGAATGGCCACATTGGACTTCTCTTCCGCAGGCCACTCTGACACATGAAACTGCAGACAAATCCTTTGGACCTTGGATACGATGGAGCAGATGGAAGTTATTTGCTAGTATAAGAGAAACACTGACATCAGGTTCAATGAGAGCATCAGCATGTGGGCTTGCATAGGTAGAGCTGGCGTGGTTCAAAAAAATACATCTGCTACTCCAAAATGCAGAAATGTAGGTATTAGCATGCCGCATGTGGTGACCGAAACTAAGGAGTGTGAGCCGTGTTTACCAATGCAGGTGGCAACCTGAGCTAAGCAATAGGAAGAATCAGATTAAGGTTAGATCTACAAGGCATTTTTTTTCCCCATGTTTTCCAGCTACTTTCTTTCACTCCTTCATCTGGAATTAGGCATAGATTTCAAGAAAATATTTTGATTGTAAAGTCTAGAAATATCTATGGGGTTTAAGAAAATCCAGGTGCACACAATACATGCAACCGATTCTTCAAATGAAACTGCTTGATTTAGATTCTGTAGGGAAAATTTGGCTAAAAGTTGGAAGACTTTAAGGTTTTATTTAACTTTAAAAACAAGGACCTAATATAAAAGATTTATCTTTGCTACACTAGTATGTGCAAAAAGTAATTTATATCCCCATAATTCAGGACATAGGAATTGGAAAATCCCTAAACTTTTCTGCTATAAAGGAAGGAATTTTGTCAATGCATCTGGGGAAGCATTGTTTCAAATGCTGAGGACAAAAGTGAATAGTGGTCTATTTTTCCATGGGGAGGCAGCATGCCCATAGCTTCTCTAATGTCTTTCCATGCTGTGTGCACAATAGAACTTCATGTCCCAAGTTTTCCCAGCACCAGCATGACAAGTGAGCTTTCTATCTCCTTTTAACTCAGATTTTTACTCTGTGTAAAGAAGGACACATCTTTCACATACTGTAAATCAACAGAGAGAATGCTATTGCCCCCATTTGAGTCTTTTTTGACCTTAGATCACGTTTTAAGAATTCATTCTTCATCCTCTGAAAATCATGAAAGATCACAGAAAATATAGCATATGGACAAACTAGTTGATAGTTATTCCACCTACAGACAGGCACAGAAACCCATAAAAGCCTTGTGTTAAAAATGAAAAGAATTTGTAAATATTTAATTGAAGTTTATTTTCTAATTGCATTTTTAAAAGAACTTTTTACTGTCTGAGGACATCCTACAATAAGTAGCCACACTAATATAACTGAGGCTTCCCATTGTGCTTCTGCACTGTACTTCTCTGATGTTAGCCCTTTATCCCTGTAATGGAAAAGAGGTGAGTTGTTAAATATGTAGCTTTTATGTCTTACATTCTCCTGACAGAGATCTGTAAAAGCCACACAGATTACAAAACCCTTTGAAATGTTGCATTTATAAAATCATTTTCTAAACATTTTAGCAATTAAAAATGGGAAAAAAAAACAGTAGTTTTATATACTGTGAATATTTATTAAATTATGTTTAAATCAGGAGGATAGAGTGTTGCCAGTAAATATAATATGGCCAACACTATCTCCTATAGCTTTTAATGGACAAAAATTTCCCAGCTATCAAACCCTGCAGGTATAAGAGGAAACAACTACTTAAACATGATTTTCTAGTATTTTTTTTCTTTCCTCCTCTTTTAAAATATGTGTTTTTATTTTAAAAGTATGATTGTCCATTAAAACTATATTTATCCTATTTAACCACTTAGACACAAGCATCAGTGTTTCTCTTTCTGACATATCTCTTCCATTGTGTCTCACAAAGGTATCACCGCAACCAAACCTAGTGCTACAGGGCACTTTTTCATCAGGATTTTTCAAAATAGATTATTAGGGGGAAACTGAAGAATGACACCGCTAACCTTAAAGAGCAGCACTATGCAAGGAATTAGTCACCAGAAGCTCTGCAGCGGGTCTTTTCTGCTCTATCCTCTTTTCTAAGAAGGGGATAGCCCTGTATTTGTACAATGGAAGTGGGACTGTGGTAGGAAAGGGAAAGTCGCTTGCAGTCCACCACCAGCCTTGCTGCGGAAGTGTCTGCAGCTCCTGACCCTAGCCCATCTTGGTAGGTGACAGTAATTAATTTTCTCTAACTAACCTAAGTCTTTGCCTTTCTGTGAGGACCGCAAAATGAATGCTGATGGCTCACAGTTAGACCCCATGTAAAAGCCTTCAGTTATTGCCTGTTGATTTACTGAGTTGGATTCATACAAATGACTCCCAGTAAAAGTACGTCATGTATTTCTCAACTGTTCCAGTCAGATGGACCGAAACTTTAATGAAGAATTAGCTCCTGGAAATTCCAGGACTCAGGTTATCAAAGCTTTGCTTAAGTGAGGATTAACATGACAAATCTGCTGACACAATTCCTCTTTATTTAAGAATTGTTTGTGTGTGTCAGTGGGTGAATACATACATACAAAGGGGCAGGGATGGATACTGAAATGTTAGTAACGGACTCCCTATTGCCCTCTAAAGACATTCCTGGCCTGCATGGATTTGACGTTTGCACAGATTTTGCTAGCAAATACAGAAAAAGTGTGAGTAACATAGATTATCGAGTAAAGACTATCACA
Source organism: Larus michahellis (assembly GCF_964199755.1). Taxonomy (NCBI): domain Eukaryota; kingdom Metazoa; phylum Chordata; class Aves; order Charadriiformes; family Laridae; genus Larus; species Larus michahellis. The sequence goes on from NC_133896.1 coordinate 132,919,389, forward strand.
GTTCCATACAATATCAAATGCAATTTCCTATGGTCGATGTAATCCAAAGAGGTACACAGTCACTAGAAGGCAAGCATACCCTTTTGTAAAGGCTAGTGCGGAGTTCTCCTGGGCAGGGTCTACATCATCCTGCATAGTTGATTTTACTCGTGAGCAGCCATTCTTACAAATCTTACATGACAGTAATAAGCTTAAAACTGAAAATGCATAGTTAAGATAAAAGTATATGGAAATGCTAGTGCTTCAAAGGCCAAATGAAGAGCGCCCTATCAATCATTCTCAAAAGACAGAGCACTTGCTGACTGTCTTTTCCATCTTTTTTCCTCTTTTTCATCTCTCTTTTTTTTTTTTTTTCCTTTTTTTTTCCCTGGCCAGGAAATAGAAGAATCATACTTTCTGACACATGCATCATATTTTCTGATACTTATACTTACTGAAATATGCTTTTATGTATAAATATTCATCAGAAACACAACTGGATAATTATAACCCAGCATGGTCTAATATAATTAGAAAATGAGTATACTTCATCCAGCAGAATTTGTTTACATTTCTTTCAGTTTTCATTTAACAAACAGAAGGAATCAGTATTAGCCTTGCAGGCTGGCATTAACCCAATTAGAAGATTATTAAGGAATCTCTTACATGATATCTATTGTAATCCTGGCAGCATGAGCAAGAGAGATTTTATTCTGATATGACCTTATGCCCTTCCATTACAGGCATCATGCAGTCCCCCAATACATATCCTCCTTCCCTTCTGCATTTTGCTGCTTCTTGTGGCACCCTACACCACCTCAATGAGGCAGTCTGGGGATTTTCCTTTCCTCTGTCACACAATGGGGACCATGTGTTGTCCTAATGATATTATCCGTAAAGGGCTGTGGCTATGTTTTACATCACAATTCCCTCCTCTTGTTCTGCTCTTTCACAGTCTTTGCTTGTTTTTCCTCAACCCCTGTGAGGACCATTTTCCTTGTTAGCAGAGGGTTTGTGTTCTTGCATTCTCACTGCCTGATGCCTGAACTTTTGGTTTTGAATAGCTTTGATTTTTCATTCTCCTGGAGGCTCTCTGTTTATGCCCGTTATACCTAGTCTCCCAATCTACTTATTTCCTACACTAATTACCAGACACATCTTTTTTGCTTTCTCAGAGCCAACTGTTTGGTTAGAGGTCTTTGAAGGATACCTTGATTATCTTTGAAGTTATTTCTAAAGTTCAGGCTGTTTACTGAAATTTGGACAGAACTCCAGACATAATATATTGCAAGATTTCAATTCTAAATATCATAGCTATAATTAGAAATCAATGTCTGATAACAGAGATAAGGAATACACGAAGTACTCAGGGGAAAAATCTGCCATGAATATGGAACACAGCAAAAGATGCTGTGAGCATATAAAAAGCGCTCACATGTTTCATTAAGCATTTCTACACAATGTATCTTTCCATAACTACGTAAACTGCTAATGAGGAAGTTTGTGTGTGATGTCTCACAAGTTCATGCATGCATAGCTCATTAAGTCACAGAAACTATATTGCTGATACAACGTGGTCTAACAAAAGGCAAGCAGGTGCGCTGAATTCAATAGTATGCATTTTAGCATTTCTTATCAGTTTAGTCCATTCCAGAAGTGAGGTAGTGCCAGAGATGGGAAGACATTCTCTGTGTTGGCGAAATATGAATAGGCTCTGCCTGCACATAATGATCATTTGGGATCAGTGTGGAGAAGAGTACTAATAAATACTGCCTTGAAATCTGTAATCACTACATGTATGCATGAAAAAGATTTTCTTTACATTTTATTTCCCATGAAAAATGGTAGTTTGGATAGATGATGGATGCACCCAAACACATGGTCTGATTCCTTGCAAAGCTGTTGAAATAATAAATGCAAGCTATGCTAAACAGCATATTTTTGTATCTTAGTGCAAGGACTCCTTAGTTTTGTATCTTAGTGCAAAGACTCCTTAGTTTTGTATCTTAGTGCAAAGACTTACGCTATGACCTGACAGAGTTTTCAGTAGCCAGAAATGTCAAATGAACACTGCAAAGGATCACTGGTGGCTTCTCTTTTCATGGAGTCCTGTGGGGTGACTGGCACTGCAACATGCCTTCTAATAAGAAGGTTATTGAATAGATCATGTAGATTTTTTTATTTATCTAGTATCATTTCCAGAAATATTTGTACTGTATGGAATAAATTTTGCCCTTTTCTTCTTTGCCTTTCTGTTCTTGACTGGGAAGATAGTAGTGAAGGAAGAAGGAGAAGACAGCGTCCTTTACAGTGTTGAGACCTTTATAGGGTTCATGGAAAGGTGAGCACAGTGGAGAAGAGACTGAGGAGCAATAACTGTAATCTAAATCTCTTTGCCAGGAAAGAGCAAAACAATTATTGCTATTGTGATAACAGCTACTATGACCAGGTGTCACTAGTTGGGCATTGCTGTAGACAGTCCATACACAGTAGAATAGAAATCTTTCCTCCAAAAGCTCACAGTTTTTGTTTGTGACAAACCAAACATATGTAAAAATATGTGGAGACTGTGAACCCAGAAAGTTTTAATTATTTCAGTTATAGTTTGCTCTTCCTGGCCGTCACTGGTAAATGTATTTCAGCAACGAGTAGTCTGAAAGAGGATAAGACTTGCATTAGCTTTTTTTTTTGCCATGTATGAAATGAACAGGTGTCTGAGTGTTGGAGGATTTTTGATGCTCCTCTGGTGAGTTCAGATAAGGATGTGCAAAGATGAAGAGGCTTCTGAGAAAATGACTTCCTCTCGTTCAATGATTTATCTGTCACTTTTATGGAGGATCCTGGAGAAGGAGAAAGTCTCTTCTACTCTCAGGGTATTTGGGTGAAACGTCAGCAGGAGAGGAAGCCCCTTTCATTACAGGAACTACCATTTATGAAGCTTTTGCTGTTCCAAAAAATGTTCTTTCACGCAAATCTTTCTTGCTTTACTGCTGCCTGTCCCAGCTCTGCTAGTGGTATAGTGAAAGACTAATTGGAAACTGAATAGTTGTCTTTTAAATGTCTCTCAGATAGACAAGTGGAGAGCAGTCCATCACTGGCAGGTATGCTAGGAGTGCAAAAGGCACAGTGCTTGAATCCCAGATAATCCTTTGCAGTTACACTAGAATAACTCTCGGGAAATAAGAGTAATAAGTAAGAGAAGGAAGAGCCCAGACTAGAAAATCATCATTATTCAGCACAGGAGAAAAAAAATTATGATAATAAAATTGATTGAAAATAAATTATAGTTTCTGTGATAAGGAGGAGGTAGGCACTGTCGTAATAGAGAAAGCCAACTATTTGCAAAGAGAAATGTAAGAAACAGAACTGACAAAATTTGGTGGCTTTGGCCTTTATGTCAAGGATGCATATGTCAGCAGTATTGTATGTAAAAGTCTCTATTTCCAGCATGCAGGGAAGATTACCAAAGAGAAAAGAGTACAATGCCCTAGAGGGTGAAGCCTGGCAAGGAGAGAAGCCATACTTTACATATAGATCGAATAAAATATTGACAGTGATTTTTAAGTCTTTTTAAAGAAACAATTATATTGTTTTTCCAGTACAGAATTGATTCATTTGTCCTCAGGCTTCTGAATCATTTACATCCGTAGAGAGATGCAAAATCTTAAATCTCTATGTATCTTATGTAATTGGAAAGGCTTTAAATTGAAAAGATACCTGAAGTTGATTGGCTAAAGAGAATCAGAAAAGTTAGGGACTGGAGAAATTCTTAGAATTCCTTTCAGTGCAGTACTTCTGAAATTAGTTTTATCATTACTTACGTATGCTAGACTTCCACCTCACTTTTTTATTTTCAAACTTATTACTGCAACCAGTATGTTTTTAAAAAGTGAAGTTTTACAAGAAACATATATAATTTAAACATCCTTAAAAATATTATCATCTACTTTAATCAAAATTCTTGCAAAGATTCTGCCAGAGACACTTTCTCCCAGCATTAGTCACTATTAGAAAAAAACCCTAACATTAATGCAAAAAAATTATTTCCTTTAACTGCATGTAAGAGATTGTCCCTCAAGCCACCTACTTTCAGTTTATTTCTGTTATCGTCTTTGATTTAGAGAGACAACACAGATCTTTACATCTTGACCTTTACTAATGATTAACTGATTCTTGATTCTTTTTCTTTCTTTCTTTTTTTTACCTTCTCCAATCTTTACTTAGAGCAAAATAAACATTCTTTCAATCAATGTTTTAAGTAGGCAGAACTCAGTAGCACAGGTGCATAAGGAAGAATGAAACCTATTGTAAAAAATTTCCTTTTATTGTCTTTCCCCAGTTTAAGTTCCCATATTAAACTCCATATTTAACAGTAATGTATTTATCTTTTTTCTTACTTATTAGAAAACAGCCAATTGATAAAATCCAACTTCTTCTTGTCTCTTAAAACATTTTTGTTGCTTACTACCATAAGGACAATGATGCAGGATGTGATTTCTCATCTGTGTGTAAGATAACATGTATTTTATGGATTTCTTGCTATTCCACACAGCCCGTAAAATCTAGAATTACTGTAATCTGCTCCTACTTGTGCCTTGAATCTACACTGGCAACATGTGGATGCCAGAATTCAACATTTTACCTTTAAAAAGCTACATTTAAAGGTAGACTGCTGGCTTTAAAACAATATATCCTTCTATATCCTTCATAAAAAGAATAAAAAATATTCTTATGTATAGAATTTACTAGGGAATAAAACTGATGACACTTACATATCATGTTGGCTTTTCATTATTTAGACTGTATAGTTTTACATTTCCTCTAGTTTGAACTGTAAAATTATAACAAAATACCAGTTTTACTTTTATTCAGATTTTGTTACTTTTATCTTCTGATCTAGTAGAATATATTTCAGTGCTGCAAAATATGACCTACAAAACTGCCCTGATGGGATGCACCTGAGAGTGCTGAGGGAGCTGGCGGAAGTCATTGCTGGGCCGCTCTCCATCATCTTTGAAAGGTCCTGGAGAACAGGTGAGGTGCCTGAGGACTGGAGGAAAGCCAATGTCACTCTAGTCTTCAAAAAAGGCAAGAAGGAGGAGCTTGGGAACTACAGGCTGGTCAGCCTCACCTCCATCCCTGGAAAGATGATGGAACAGCTCCTTCTGCGCATCATCTCAAGGCATGTGGAGGAAAAGAAAGCTATCAGAAGTACTCAACATGGATTCACCAAGGGGAAGTCATGTCTGAGTAATCTGATAGCCTTCTATAATGGCTTGACTGGATGGACAGATGAGGGGAAGGCGATAGATGTGGTCTACCTTGACATAAGCAAGGCGTTCGACACGGTCTCCCACAGCATCCTCATAGGGAAGCTTAGGAAGAGCGGGCTTGATGAATGGACAGTAAGGTGGATAGATAACTGGTTGAAAGACAGAGCTCAGAGGGTCGTGGTTAGGGGCACAGAGTCTAGTTGGAGGTCAGTGACGAGTGGTGTTCCCCAGGGGTCAGTACTGGGTCCAGTCCTCTTCAATATATTCATCAATGACCTGGGTGAGGGGATAGAGTGCACCCTCAGCAAGTTTGCTGATGACACAAAGCTTGGGGGGAGTGGCTGACACACCAGAAGGCTGTGCCGCCATACAGAGAGACCTGGACAGGCTGGAGAACTGGGCAGAGAGGAACCTTATGAAATTCAATAAGGGCAAGTGTAGGGTGCTGCACCTGGGGAGGAATAACCCCATGCACCAGTACAGGTTGGGGGCTGACCTGCTGGAGAGCAGCTCTGTGGAAAGAGACCTGGGAGTCCTGGTGGACAACGGGATGACCATGAACCAGCAATGTGCCCCTGTGGCCAAGAAGGCCAATGGCATCCTGGGGTGCATCAAGAAGGGTGTGGCCAGCAGGTTGAGGGAGGTCATCCTCCCCCTCTACTCTGCCTTGGTGAGGCCGCACCTGGAGTACTGTGTCCAGCTCTGGGCTCCCCAGATCAAGAAGGACAGGGAACTGCTGGAGAGGGCACAGCAGAGAGCTACCAAGATGATTAGGGGACTTGAACACCTCTCTTATGAAGAAAGACTGAGGGATTTGGGTCTCTTCAGTCTGGAAAAAAGACAGCTGAGGGGGGACCTTATCAACCCTTACAAATACTTAAAGGGTGGGTGTCAGGAGGATGGGGCCAGGCTCTTTTCAGTGGTGCCCGGGGACAGGACAAGAGGTAATGGGCACAAACTTGAGCATAGGAACTTCCACCTAAACATGAGAAGGAACTTCTTTCCTTTGAGTGTGGCAGAGCACTGGAACAGGCTGCCCAGGCAGGTGGTGGAGTCTCCAACTCTGGAGACATTCAAAACCCGCCTCCATGCGTTCCTGTGCAACCTGCTCTAGGTGAACCTGCTCTAGCAGGGGCTTGGACTAGATGGTCTCCAGAGGTCCCTTCCAACCCTATGATTCTATGATTCTATGATTATTGTGTTTGGTTGGGTTTTTTTCTAATTAACTTGAAAATAAAGCCAAAAGTTTAATTCAAATACAATATCATGTTATATTTTAATAAACAAAGTAAATTTATGTGCACATTATTTACCCGTATGATATATAATGCATTTGGGGGTAGGTAAATTACAAATGTTTACGGTATGGAAATACACCTTTCAAATCTGACATATAAGTTATCATTGTGTATGCAAAAGTCATAAAAAATACATATAAATAGCCTCCTCTATTGAATGCATTTTTAAGATAGAAAGACTTAATGGTATGACTCTGCTTTAAGAACAGCTAAGAAAAAAAAAGGAACTTCCTAGAAATCTCATTCATGTATGATAAATTGCTGTACTGCTAGCAGATAACAGAAATGAATATGAAAAAGATTTTGAGGTTTCAAAGTAGAATATAACATCTGATGTACTTTTGATGTACACAGCAGCATGTGTGCACTTAAAATTCAGTGCTTTCCAACAGAAGTAAAAATGGCCCAGTCATTTCAACTATTTATCTTTACTGATTGTGAAGGAGCTGTATCTTGTTACATTCTGAATAGACAAAATAGATATTAAGAAAAATAATTCAGTAAGGATTCAGTATTATTCTTTAACTCATAAATGTGTTATCACAGTTTAAGGCATTGCATAACATCTTCTGTGCCACCGTAAGTGATAATGTGTACTGTTACCCGTTTGAAAAGCATAAAAAATCCTGCTGTCTTAAACTTCATCAATGCTTTAGCTTGTATTTACAATGTACTAAATACATATTTCAGGAAATGCTGCTTGGGGTCAGTTACTGAGGCTCAGTTGATCTACAACAACTCAGTCACTTTTGAGACCCTGATTAAGTGACTTGGAAATAACCAGCAATTATACATATGCCACAGTTTCCATCTTCAGCCATGTCTAACTAATGAAGTCCTACTTTTCATCCGTGATTTGCTTGTAAACTGCTACTGGCAGTCCAACGCTTTTCTCTGTGTGTGTGGGTTGAGGAGTTGTAGAAGTAACACCTAACACACCAGGCACTTGTACTGAAGTAGAATCAGCTCCACTCCCAAATCTCTTTGGTTTATTCCTTACCTACATCTACCTGGGATGAAGATTACCAAGGAATCTTACAATCGCTAACCACCACTGTCAGCAGTCTGGTAATTAAGGCTTTTCTTATGGCGCATTAGATTGGTCTGCTGTCTCTCTCAGCTTTGTCTTTCTACTCTCTTCTCCATCTGCCTGAAACCTCTACTGTCCTGAGGATTTGGACAACTCCTTGAAAAGCTCAAACATGCTGAATACAGACCTAGAAACCTGCTTTAAATTCTCTTCTTTCCAAGAAGTTATGCTCATTTCAACCCTAAAGCATGGTCTGCCATCTGGAGGGTAATCCAGCCCCCAGATTAATATGGCCTTTTTATAAACCATGCTCCAGTGGAGCCTCCTCCACTGTGGCAGTTGAGAGCTGCCTCCAGGCACAGCCTCAGCAGTGAAATATCCGCCCAGTGGGGTGACGGCCCACACAGATCCCCTCATCCATTAGGCTAATTCTGAACGAAGCATACTGAATTTAGGACACAAAACCTCATGAATTACATTTCATGCCTTGGGATATTATGACAGCTCAGAGGAGTTGGTCCACACCCACACTTGTTAACAGATTGCCACAAAGCAAAAAAGGAGATAGGGGCAGGGATATTGCAGAATACTAAGTGATAGATTGGTCAGTGGCACCATCTTGCCATAATAAGGCTAACGGTTCTAAATGACAAGCAAAGTTCAAAGGAGGAGATGTTCAAGCTCTGAGAGATACTGACTTCTCTTCGTACAGTCTTCTCTTTTGATCTACTTCAGGCTGGAACTCTACTTCTAATTACACAAAAAGCTTAAGCAAAATGGAGTTGAGAAAAAGCATGTGTGCAAACACTCACTGAAGGCAGTGAGGGTGGGGGTTTGATAGTTTGGCACGTACGATGCAGACCACAGCAGCTCACTATTCTTACAGAACACTCTGGTTTCCAGTATAAAGAAAAAAAGGGAAGAATTTCAAAAGCAAAGTGACTTGCTTTTAAAATGATTAATTTGGAACCCTTTTCACTGATGATTGCCTATAACATAAAGTCAGACAAAGTAAAAATAAGATAACCCACAATCCTCAGATTAGTCATACGATAACTTTTCAGTGTATTGTACAGATAAAGTAGAGCCAATAACCTTATTTGTGCATGTTGTATTAAAGTCAGTATATTTTTTTCTCATAACAAAGGAATATTTTAAAGACAGGAACAATCTTGAGATTATTTTTTTCATGCCACTAAGAGGAGCAACTAAAAAAAAGTCTGAAAAATAAATCTTCTGACATGACAATATTAAAAGACCGAAAGTTTACCAGTGAAAATATCATCTGCTAAAATTAAAATTGTCTTTGAAGTTTGATGAGCTATATATGACTAAAATCAACTCTTAAAAAGTATTTGCTATGTTGTTCACAGTATCACTAATTTATCATGTATATTTCTGCTGAAAAACAAAAACCATCAACTAGTATGCTTTTTACTTATATACAAAGTACAAAGTACAAAGAAGACGAAGCAAGAACAACTGATAAACAAAATTAACTGAATATCTAATTAAAGAGTTTATATGACTAATATACTTTTTTCTTTTATCACAGTAAAATGTGCTCGTTGCTCTCAAGTTTCTGTAACTGGATACCAGATAGCCAATTAAGCAACACTGTGATTCATGTATAGCTTTAAATTACATCAAAATAATAATGGAATTATCTCTTGTGTTTGGTCATGGTAAATCATTAACATATCTCTGTTTATGGAGTTACATTTCAATGAATTTATCAGTCAAAAATACAAACATGCTAAAAGACCTGGGCTATAAATTTCTACGATATACCTTACCTATGACATTTCCAGTTACAAAATTCATGGTGTTCAAACCTCTGTTTAAAATATTTTTGAAAGCCTAGCATTCACCTGCAATGTATAGGTATCATGAAGGAAGATATTCACAAACTGCAACTTCAGGTATGTCATCCCAGATGTTTAAACAGAGTCTAAAATCCTATGCAGTGAATGGAGTGAGTTCTCAGTGTGCCAGAGTCCAGACAAAAGCCACCTTGATGGGAAGACAGGTAGCTGCAGAGCAGTTCCACTCTGATGTGACACGATTTATGCCACACAGGTGCCTCTTGATTTATACCGACCCTGTGGGGAACCTATCGTGACCAACTATTGAGTGATGTTTCATAATCCGTTTGGGCCAAACTACCTTTACATTATCTTCTCCCCACTTTTCTCCTGGCTGTGCGCTCCCTCTCTCACCATGTCTTGTCACTAAGGTTTGTTGCACCCCTGTCACCATCAGCATAGCGAGCCACGTAGCAAAAATTGTTTTGTTTTGTTTTGTTTTTTTCCTTTGGGATTACTTTTCAGCCTTCTCATAATCCCTGTGAGGATGAGTGCTGAAGCTGGCTGAAAGAAGAGGAGAGTGACAGGGGGCAGGACTCAGGGCAGCACAGATTTACACCCCATTAAAGCAATGGTGAAACATCACACCATTACTGGCTAACCTAGCTGCCAGGTAAAGTTGTGTGCCCTCGAGAGGTTCCACTGACCAATTCAAGAACCTTTCGAGCCAGAAGTCTCAGGCTGGACAAAGTGAACAGTCTTCATAACATATAAATAGCAGGAACACAAAGGTATTGACTGCAATGGAAGTTAGGCATCTAAATATTTTTTTTGTGCATCTGACTCTAAATGGTTGTTTATGTTTTTGATAACTTCATCTTTCATGGTGACTGTGTCAGAAGCATTTTAAACAGGAAAAAAAAAGAACAAAAAAACAACAAAAAAAAACACCAAAAAAAGGAGTTTTCACATCCAGAGATTCCAGGAAACAGTACCAAAATGCGCCTCTTTCCCAGACTTCTCTCTTCTGTAAAAATAGAAGTTTGTACAGTCCCTTTTCTGTTGAACTGTTGGTGTGTTGGGTCAGGCTGCCCTGGAAGCCAAACACCATTTTCTGATTACCCTGTTCTCCAAACCTCAAGGAGAGACTGATATAAGGAACTCCCAGAATAAAATAACTCTGAAAAAGGATGCAGTATCCATATAACTAAAACAGCAGTCAGGGTACCAATGCTTATAGAAAAGTCTTTCAAATATACTGAGTTATTCTTTGTATGTGCCAATCCAGTATATAATACAACAGCATTTTAATCCTTATTTTAATTTTTGACTTAAACTAGGTTGAACTGTAATTGTTGGCAATGCATTTGCATATATGTCTACTATAGTAACTAAATTATTCTGGACACTCTAGGCCAACTAAAGATTTTTCATTCCTCAACAGTAATTCCAAATAGTTTCAGTTTTGGACTTTGCCCTTTTTGTTTGTTTATTTGTTTGTTTTTACAATTAAGAATAAACTCACTGATTTGTGTACTCCCATGATGGGAGGTATTCATGTTTATAATAAATCTCTTGTTTCCAGTGATATTTTACTTTCTTGTGTGGAAAAAAGAAAAAGTAACTAAGTAGTCCATTGTCAGAATTATACCTTAGGCAAAAGTATAAGAAATTAGAAGAGGACAGATTGTGGAAAATACTGTTGTGTAATCTTTTTCTTATAGCTGTCCAGTGCATTCTGAGAAGGATCTAGGGCACAAGTTATGATTGGATGTAAGTGTTAACACATTGCTGTTAATTTTTTGCCAAATATGAAATTTGGGCGAATGAACATATGTATCCTGTTATTCTCAAGCCTAACCCAAAGCAAAGGAGTTCACTGACCTATAGTTCTTAGTCATGCATTCGTCATTAGCAAAGTGTTACATGAAGGTTTACAATACATACCATAAATAAACTATTGCTGAAATTCTTTTTTTTTTTAATCAATTATGCTATGTAGCATGAGTCTTTTTTTCATTATTTACAAGTTCTTCAGATATTAAATATAATATAAAATTAAATAGCTAGTGAATTGGCCACTATACGGCCACCGATTGAGTATGTCTGGGGGTACTATATCCTGTGTATTCATCCATAATATGCTACGTAAACAGACAAGAATAACACCTAGATATGAACAATATGAACTTTAAGTGTTACACATCTGTTAGTAAATATAAAAAGGATCCTGTTTAATTGATTGTTTCAGAATATTCATACTACTATGATGTTCTAAACTGTAAGAATTTATCACAAGTATTTAAGTCCCTCAGTGTTCCTCCAAATAACTTTCCATTTTGTATTGACATGGCATACTCTCAAATCCCCAATGATTATTACCGTTAAGAATGCATGCAGATATAGATGGATTTTTCAGAATGAAACCTGTGTACAGCACTAAACCTTAATACAATCTACAAAGCTATGGTACATCTAAGACAAAAACAATGTTCAGAGCAGCTTCTTGTAAAACCACTCCTAATTTGGAATGCATGAGCACATGCTTACTTCACCAATAATGCTGGAAAGCACTTACTCTAGAACTGGAAAGCAGATTAATTCTTGGGGAAAAAAATCTGTACTAGCATTTGTTGTTACACCACTAGCCCAAAGACACCTTTACTGAGATCAGCTTTATATGCGAAGACCATTGCGGCTCACAAGAGATCTGTATCTCTAAAGCAGAATATTCTGAAGGACTTCATTAGTTTAAAATTGTTATCAATCATTAACTTAAAATAGATATCAATGATAAGTACTTAGGACAGAGTATTAAATTTTGATTTTGATATTCACTAATTAACATTTTAATGTTTTTCCACAGTACCATTAAGCGTTGTTTGTTTTGTCTGCAAGGAAACACTTGGGTGTCTTTCAACATTAGATATGATGAAGCGCCTACATATAATTTAGAAACACAAAGTGTAGCTTGAAGCCAAAACTCTGGCAAAAATGATCGCAGAATAGTGTGACTCCTGATGTTTCAAATTTATGCAATTACAGTCTTTTTAGGACTATAGTTTCACATGGCGTAAATCATATACAGTATGCACCTACTTCTAAACTGCATTTCTTGGTATATACTATTTTGTATTTATTATGATTTTGGTTTCAAGAAGTTGTATCCTGCTGTCTCCCACAGAGAGTTATTGTAAAAGTTTTGCTGTACCTGACTATGTTTTATTCTGCTAGTAAGAGACATAGGATTTTTGACTGTTTAAGAAAGTCTTTTCCAATCATCCAAACTTTTGGATGATTATCCAACTGATATGGAAAATCTTTTGAGGTTGCACAGTTTTCTCTCACATTATAAAAATAACTGGATGTTTACCACTTTAAAGGGAAATGTGAAAAATTGCACAAACAGTCTGAAATAGAAAATTCTCATATATCTAATCTGTACATAAAGAATGAAACATACATAGTCGCAGAGAGACTGAACAGACACTTTTTATTGCATTAAATCTTATTTAGATGCTTAACACAGAAAGTACCTCATATAAGTATGGTGTATAGTGCCCTGTAGAGCTGACAATTCTCAATGGATTATAATCTAACATGAATAAAGAAGTTTTATTATTCCATCATTAATTCAGATAAAAGTTTTCTAAAAAAAGCATTAATAAAGTGAGATAGAATTTGTACAAATGCACTGTCAAGTTTTATCTATATGGGAATATATATATGTTACATATATATGGAGAGATTAGGTATAGATGTATATGTATTTATTCTCAGATGTACATAGAGATGGAGAAAGAGAGAAAAATAAACATTTTAAATACACAGATATGCTATTTCTAATTATCTTAACTACGATCTTTTAGGGTTTGATTAAATTAGGAAAAAGAGTGGAAGGAAAAACTGTTGACAAGTTGTCACTGAGCTGTAACTGCAAACTTTTCATTTAGTGCATTTTAATGTCTCTGACTCGCTTATTCTCTGGTTTTTTGTAAACTATGTTTGGCCATTCATGGACAGCCTCACCTACAGAATAGTTGGATTAACACAATCTGAAGGTTGAAAGTCTAAAGAAGGGTCTGTAGGGTTCCCAGGAAACATATTTCTTTTTTTTTAATAATAATCAGTGATTAAATTCTCCCTTATTATTTTCTTCCACACTAGATTTTTTTCTTTTCTTTCCCCCTGAGCCAAAAACTTTGGAAGTCCTCGGTCCATTTTTACTTTGGGAACATACTTCTATGCTATGCTTCTCCAATTGGAAAGCTCAGCTGAAAATGCCAAGAAAAAATTTGAAAATTATATTCTGTCTTTCCAGTAGATTGTGTAAAACAGTAGGGACCTGGAAGAAGTGCTCACCACGCCATTTTCCATCAGCAGTCCTGGCTAACCAGGGAGGTCCCAGCTGACTGGAAGATAGCAGATGTGACCCCCAACCACAAGAAGGGCCAGAAGGAGGATCCAGCGAACTTACAGGCCCCATCAGTCTGACCTCGGTGCTGAGGAAGGTTATGGAGCAGATCATCTTTAGTGCCATCACGTGGCACACACAGGACAAACAGCCCATCAGGCCCAGTCAGCATGGGTTTATGAAGCGCAGGTCCTGCTTGACTAACCTGATCTTCTTCTATGACAAGGTGACCCACTTTGTGGATGAGGGAAAGGAAAACCCCAATAAAACAAAAAAATATTTGATATGTTTGAAGTAAATTTTGAATTTACAGTTTTGATTATTCCCACGTGAAACTGTTGTCCATATTATGTTAATCTAATCATAGAATATATCAAAGAACTAAAGCATCCAACTGAATCACATGATTGAAAACAAGATCAATTTGGTTTAAAGAATGTGTGTAATCAAATAGATAAACTTAAAAATCCCTATATCATAATGAAAAAAATTCTATTCCTGTTACGGAGTGAATACAGTGTTTAGATGAAATATGTAGAGACAAAAATTAATAATTTTAGATATTATTTAATTTTAATTCTTATCCTGAATTGAGGCAGAGATTGCTAGTTCTTTCATATCACTTTAGTTAATTTACTTATACAGCTACTGATTATGCTAGGTAAGAAGGGCTTTTATCATTAACAAGGCCAATTTGTAAGGAAGATTTTTTTGACAACATAGTGCTATAAATGAAGTAGCATTCTATTCTCCCTGATGATTTACCTCTGGAACATCTTTGTATTCTTACTTTTGAAATAATACATTAAAAGCTATTTTAGTGATATTTTTTTCTTGAATATGTGTGGGGAAGGGGAAGAAAGAAGGAAGCTCCAATTCACTAAGTAACAGTCAATTTAATTTTATTGAAATAATGCACTAAAATCACATAGGAAAAAGCATCCACTGCATATTTGGTCACAAGAATAATTTTTCTCACGTTGGATGAAATTCAGGAAAATTCATCTCATTCAGATGACAGAATAAGTGTTTAGGTGCCTGTCCAAACTTATCTTTTATGTCCATTCATATAGTGTTGGAAATCCTTTACTTCTTTTTAGTTTTCTCTAACATCAAGCCTAGCTAAAAATAATTCAACAATTGCTTTATTATTCTAGGTGAATTTTGGCATTTCACATTACAGCCTTGTGCACAACCAGGAAACACATTGAAAAACGGGGAGGACAAAGGCTGATAAACTTGTTAGGTGTTTAAAATAATTATTGAGTTTGCTTGATTGTCTTTCTGTTGTGTTTTGTTTTTTTTTTTTAATTCAGATCCATTACTGTCTGTTGTGGAGACACACCTGTCTTCTTTAGGAACATGAAGATGGACCAACTGGGTACTAAAATCAAATTTTCTTGAGTCAGACTAAAAGTGTTCTTCCTGTTTCCTTGAGGAGGACAGATATTTCACAGTGCTGATGGGAAAAACAATGTTGCCTGAAAAACAGGTGAACCTGAAAAGACTCAGAATTTACCAATATAGAAAAACAGAACATAATTTTTATATAAATATACATATCATGGATATGATATATTTATATCATAAATATGTAACATCTACACTAGTCTACAATTAAAAATAAACTTATCTGAAGTTTTAGGATTTTTCATATGTAAGAAACAATATTAGTTGATTCCTTTCTGAACAGGTCTGAACTGAAATTTTTGTATTTTTATTATGAGGGGGTTTTATATTAGAAGGGACCTGTTCATTTGAGTTTTTTAGAGTGTTGAGGGTAAGAGGAAGAATATTGTGGGATGCAGTTCCTTTGGTCATTATGTGGTTCTTTACCTGTGCCTTGCTTCCCCTTGCCTCTTGTTCCTTGCCTGCTTTTCTCCCCTCCCCAGCATACGCTGCTGCCAGCCCACAGAGCGTCTCAGAGCTGAGTGGGAAACACTCCTCATCTCTTTATAGCTCCAAGCTTCTTGTAGCCCGCATACTTCTGAATACGGTATTTGACATAATATTTTATCTGGGGTCATTATTTCCAGGGAAGCAGTTTATATTGAGGTCACCACAGCTACGTAAGAACCCTTTTAACAGGAGAATAGCTTAAAAAGAAAACAGTACTTTAACCCTTACAACGGGATTAAGTTATTGATTAAAAAACTGGAAATGAAGTTACACACAAAAAACATTAAATGCAGAACAGGATAAGTGGGGAACAAATCTTTCGTTCCTCATCTAGGATTTTTCTGCTTTGTGTCTTGGCTGTGTCATGCTGTCTTTTAAGAAAAGCCTTTGAGAAATGAATTTCTCCTTCAGTTTCTACCCTGTGCTTCCACCTTCTGCTTTTCTGGTTACTATTCAATGTGATAAAAAGATATTTCAGATGAGCTCTCAAGATTTCTGTGACTCTCTAAGGTTGCTTGTTGCAGTGCAGCCATTCTTAACACTCTCCCAAACATCAGGTGAACAGCAGGACGCCTTTCCCAGGACTGACTGCAGATAGCAGCAGTCTGATGGGAGCCTGTAGGTTCATGAGACTGAGGAGTGCAGATTCTATGGCTTTAGTTTCTTTCCTTTTGTCTTAGCAAGTCAAACTGCATTTGCTTGTGCCATAGCACTCTTATCAGTCACC
This sequence comes from Larus michahellis, assembly GCF_964199755.1. Lineage (NCBI taxonomy): Eukaryota > Metazoa > Chordata > Aves > Charadriiformes > Laridae > Larus > Larus michahellis. Next base: position 132,935,814 of record NC_133896.1, read on the forward strand.
GCTTAGAGAAAAACATTCCTTCCTCTGATGCTGTTCTATGGAAGCCATGCAACACAATAATACAACAAGTACTTGGTCCCATGACATTAGTTTTAATTGCTGGTCTATAGAAGAGACTAATGTACCTCAACAATAAATATCAGATATTTCTGTCGCTCAGCAGTGCTGGAGCCAAATGAATGAGATATGCCTGGAACCTTCCCACCTTGCCTTAGACACCGCATGGAAGTACCCTGTTTAAGAACTGAACTCCAGTAGCTCCTTCAGCAGCAAACACACCGGAATTACTGAGGATTTCCTCAAAAGTGTGCCCAGCACCATTCCCCAGAGGCCTGCCAGCAGGGGAAAATTTTGAGGTGAACCATCACTATTGACGTTTCAGCACACCATGTACACCTGCGGAAGCACATCCCTGTAAATCATGTATCCACCCCCAAGGGCATGCCCTGACACTTGCAACCTGCTTCATTTCCAACTCAAGGTGGAGGACTGTGAGGTGAGAAGCAGAGAAATGTGGGGGTGAACAGGGATTGCCCCAGCTCCCCACCGCACTGACTGGTGACCTGCTAATGAAACCCCAAACTACCTCAAGCTTGGTTCCTTGCCCTCCCTTTTCTGTGCCACCCATTCCACTTTTCCCCTTTCCACCAACACGTTTATTATCCAAATAAAGACAAACACATAATCCCAAATGCATTCTGGGGGACCAGCATGTTTTTTGGCAGTGTCTAGACCAGTCTGCAACATGTGGTCACCCCTAGCCTCTATTGAGTAGGAGGCTGCTGGCTTAGGTTACTGTCTAAGGTTTGGCTAAGTGAATCTTGATATCTTTCCAACATTAAAATATTTTGCATTTTTTGCAGGGTATGAACTGGCCCCTGGAAATGAACACTAGTTTTCTTCAGTGAAAATGAAACGTAGACCTTTCAAATGTTATCCAGCAGAACCAAGACATTAAGTCTAAGAGCGGAAAAACATGATTTTCTTGTCAGGGAACTATCACTTTTTTGCACTTGCTTCAGTTCTCACAGGCTTTTTTACAGGCTTTTAATCAACAAATTAATATATTCTTGTAGCTTCTTGATATAAAGCTAAATATTATAGCTTCACATTCATTTACGGTCAGACCTTACCATCTGTATCTGAAAGTCATGTTTGCAAATTAACTCTTTCATATTCTTCAATAGCTATTTAGTTTTCTGAAATGTGTCTGTTACAAACCATGCACTTCTCAAATTATTTAATCTGTTTCTTAGAACTATGAGAAATCAAATATATGCTTGATTCTAAAAATCATGAATAAAAAGCCTCTAGTTAGCCATTAATACTTGCACTCTTATTGAAATATTCTCATGCATACAGTATATTTAGCAAGACAACATCAAACCCTAAAAAGGTTCTGCCTTTTGTTTTCTTCATCAAAAATATCTCAGTAAGCAACAGTAGTTCAGAATAAAATGTGTGGAGTCACTTCGCTTTCTGTTCCCCAGGCTTGTGTGCAAATGAAAAGGTAAAATCATCTAGGATTGTCATACAGGAAAAGTTTTCTGAGTTGGTATTTCAGAAAAAATACTTCAGAAGAACGTCAGAAATTAGCTCCAGAAGGAAATATGTTACATCTCTCCTTTTATATAATTGTTTCTGAAAACATGTATAACAGGATCTCAGAATATTGCTTCAACAGAATGAATCATTTTAAGTAATATTTTATGAAAATAAAAAAAAAATAATGATGTATTATTCTCTGGCCACTATTGGCCATAGGCTGGCAAGCAGCATAAAATGTTCTGCCAATGACTGTCAGAATTAATTTGCAAGCCTTCTGCTTTTTCTGGTGGTGTGCTGCACAACGTACTGAGTTTTGCTTGCTTTATTTCTTTTTTTTTTTTTTCCTATGAGATTTAGACAACCACCAGATTTTCTTCCATTTGTTTCTGTAGCTAACATGCTAGAAGATCTATCAACAGGTTACTGTTCTGACACCAAAGCCTAATTCCAGTGCAACCTACCGAGGATTGTTTGTTTCTTACAAGTTGCCCTCTGTGTCAATCCACAAAGGAGATGGATTGTTATACCCTGCAAACTCATGCACTTAGCTTTGGAGCCTTAATTACCTGTACAGCAGCAGGAGACCAAAGTGACAAAACATAACCACCATCAACTAGGCTAGAAAAAGTGAAACAAAATGTTCTTCGTGCATCAGTTTCTCTCCACTCATCTTTGCATATATATTTGTACATTCAGAATAATCAGATGCTATTATGTTAACTTCTGAATGTTTGCTGGATGGTTTTAGACCAGCATAACGTTCATAATTACAGAACATCTTTGCAATTCCGTAAGTAATCGCCAAAGTAAAATTTAAACCACAAAATCCCACAGTAAATATATATATATATATAAAAATGTACAGAAAAGGGGAAGTTTACAAAGAAAAGTTCAGGTACACTTATAACTATAGATTTTCAGCAAAGGTAAAAACCAGTATCAGTAATATTAAAAAGCTTAGTATTCAGTGTTAATTACTACCATTTTTTTGTGAACAACAATCATCTAGATATTATATGATACCTGTCTGCATGGAAATAAAGTATGTTTAATGCCTTTTCAATTAAATTATTAATGCCAACATACCATCACATTACCATCATACATTAACGTATCAAATACCTTCATACAATTTGAATAGAAATGATGTGTTTGCTACTTACCTAACTGGGTCTCCTGAATTGTTAGCTTAGTCTCCAAGGGGTGTAAAAGCTTTGGTGGTTTATCTGTTAGTGGTGCTAGAAAAGAAAGAAATTCACATATATAGTTTTCTGATTATTATTGGGTAGAATAAGACTTGATTTTATACCTAATGTTTCAGGAATGCTTCAGTTTTTCTTTTTTTTCAATAATGTTCATGCCTTCAGTAGCTGTAAATGTTTTTGCTTAGAGAGTAAATATAGCACCAAAATTTAGTGTCTTTCACATGCTAAGGTATTGAAGGCATTTTTGTTAAAAAAAGTAATCTCTTTAAACCTTCACAAAAACCATGCATGGACATGTTATAATTTTGTCTTTTCATAAATATTATCCAGCATTTCCTAGTTTGTTATTTAATTACTTTTTTATCAAATATAGTAATTAATTGAGAAATAATATAAACTAAATTGCTGTCAAAAAACCTGAATATTTGATAAAATTTTTATTTAAAAAGATATTAGTCACTGAAACTTTTGAAAGTGGAGTACTACAAAAAAGCTCAGTTCTCAAAATCCAAAGGATGGATATAGTGAAATAATGTCAAGATTCCTAATAAGATGACTTCCTTCCTCCCTTTTGATCTACCCTGAAATGATATTAGTAGACTTAAGCAAATTGGAAAATAGGAGTTTTGTAGTGGTCAAAAATCTTCTGAAGATTTGATTGAAGCATGTTCAAACCATACAGCTAAATAGTGCAACTATTCTACTAGATTCATCATCTGTATACTTAATTCATAGAAGTGACATTGATTATTACTACTTTTGTTGTTGTCAGCAAGCATACTCTTTACTGATCTCTGACAGATGAGTGTATACTATATGAAAAAAGGACATTCATTTATTTTTTCTTTAAAATTGATAGTAAATTGTTCACGGGAAAGCTCCAACTTTTGTAGTCACCTGGAACATTTTGATATTTTGCTTTTCAACATTAATTTGTACTTCAATCTTTAACACAGATTATGGGCTGTCAGAGATTTAAAGTACATTTGACATTTTGATATAACTCTATAATATTTGTTCCCTCCAACTTGTCAAAATCACTGTTTCCTTTCTTACTCACACACACACATCCACGTGTGTATGGGTTTAATCTACTAAACACTCTCGTCTCCTGTCAATTGAATTGCAGAAGAGGTTTAGTTCTCTTTACTATGTTTCCTATGCTCTTTGATTGAATTATCAGTGCCCTTCAAAATCTACAGTATTAATTTCAACTCTGCAGCAATTACAGAATGGATCCATTATCAACTCATATGTTTCTGCTATACAGAAGTTCTCCTTTTTCTGACCAGAGCATAAACCCACCCAATTGGTGTCTGGGATGTTGATCCATCAGATCTAGGACTGAATCAACATATCTCTTCAAGCATGGGAAAAGGACTGGATTTGATCCACAGACCCTCTTTCAGTTCATTTTTCCAACAACAGCTTCTACTCTCTACAGGAAATCATTCTGCACTACACACTTTGGAGAGAGGCACAGCTGTGAAAGACTTTTCGGCAACATCTCTGGGCTGTTACTTCTCTTTACAACAATTTGAATGCTTTTTAGCTTTCTTTGTCTCTTTTTTTTAATGTTTCTTTTTCTTGGAGGCTAAAGTGGGTGGAAGGGAAAAGGATTCAAAATATACTTTTTCTTAAACTGCAAAATTAGTCATTCCCATTTCTTAACTTCTCTGTAAAGGCTCATAATTTATCAGCACATTGCCATATTTTAAACACCATCCACTATGAATTTAAATTTAGTTTTGCAGTTCTGTCATTCTCAACTCAATTACCATTCATCAGATAATGTCTTCTGAGTCACTGTTGTTCTAAATCTGTTTTGAAACTCTTCGAGCAAACAAAGTTCTCTCATTGTAAGTAAAGATATAGTAACTGATGATATTATAGTAACTATAGTAATCCAAGTGTAACAAATAAGTAGATTATAAAACAGTATTTTCCTCAATTTAAGCAAAGATCGACATTATTTTTGTGGTCCTGTACTTCAGGTCTCTAAGAGGCTTCCTACTTTTAAACAAATAGGCACAGGATATTAATGTATGTATTATGAAGTTATTATAAAATTTGTGCCCAATTTAATTTTCCCATAACTTGTGAGATTCAATAGATAATATAACAGAGAAAATGTTACTGAAAATAATAAATTACACGCATAACTGATGTATCAGAATCACAGGAGCATGTAGGTCAGAAAGACCCTCTGGAGGCCAAGTGGTCCAACCTTCCCCTCAAAGCAGGTCCAATAGAGCAGGTTGTGAGGACCTCATCCAGTCATATTTTGAACATCTCTGTGAATGGATATTTCTCCACTTCAGGCATTCCAGCCCCCAACCACCTTGTGGCCCTGAACTAGACTCCATCCACTAAGTCCATGTCTTTTTGTACAGCAGGGAGCCCAAAATTTGACACAGCATTCCAGATGTGCCCTCACAGATGCTAAATACATGTGAAGGATCATCCTCCTGGACCTGCTAAATTCTTGCCAAGAGCTGTGCAGTTGGCCTTTGCCAACTCATGTTCAACTTACTGTCCACCTGGCTGCCAGGACCTTTCCTGCAAAGCTTTTTCCTATTCAGTCACTCCCTGGTTCTACACTGTGCGCAGGTTTATTCCAATTCTAGAGCAAGACGTGTCATTAGGCTTTGTTGGACTCCATGACTTTCTGCAGTTTGTCAAACTCTCCCTAAACAGCAGCCCTACCCTTCACTTTGTCACCCATTCCTCCCATTTTGCTGAGACTGCACTCTGTCCCATCATCCATGAGTACGTGAAAATTCTAATCAACATTAAACCAAGATACACCAGAGATTAACTCTGTTGTATACTTATTTTATAGTGATAGTTACCAATATTTGTGGCCAGGAAGAATAATGCTTAATACAGCAGTGCATCTCTAAGCTCTCTAAATTGGGGCAAATATCAGTATTTCAGTGTTGCATTCCCTATTGATGCCTACCAACCTAACAGCGTTGTGGGTATATCTATACTACAAGCAATCATATCCCCCAGAGCCAACTCCTTCACCCATCTGGAAAAGCAAAAGCATCCCTGGGTATTCTGCATTCCAGAGTTTTAGGCTGTAGAGGAATACAGTGAATGGGAGTAATATAGGCAAGGAAAATAATTTTAATAACTCGGTACTTTTAAAATATCAGATTTTCAAAGGAAATGTGTCCTCAGTCAATCAACACCTTTAGTGTCTGTTATTTTATTTTTTTATTAGCCTGCAAATGTATGTATATGGACTGAGGCAGAGGTGGGAATTTTGCCAGCTCCCTTTTAAGTTTACACTCTCCACAGATAGCAACATTAATGGACAGCACAGAGTTTCTGTAATCCTCATGTTGTTTAGAAACTCTGAAGCAGACTTATGTGTCTCCTACAAGCTGTTTCATATCCTTCAAACCATGGGGTGTGACTTCTTGACTTGGTCAACCAATGCAACAGGCTATTCAAAATTAATATAATTTTCCGATGGGTGTATAGAGGCACAGTTATCTACTAAACTGAACAGCAAAAACAGCTTTTAATCCTTTCTTCCTAAACTTCTATGAAATAGCAAGAATCCAACAAAAATTACAAAACTCACAACTGGTCTCTTAAACAGTTACAGATGGTCTCTTAAACAAGTTAAATGCCTTTTTTTCTTTTTTATGAATAGGTGTAGGAAGGCTATAATTTTCACATCCTACAAAAATATCCATGATATAAAAGCACTTCCTGTTCTGTACTGTATGCAAAGAACCAGAACTCTTTTGAATGTATTGAAAAAAATAAAGAGAGGGTCCTCTTCCCACCAGGTAGTAGTTATCAACATGGTTGTCATACAGGAGGAACAGCGTGTTCAGGTTCCTATTCTTGCATAAGGGAATTCTCAAGTGTCTTGGCAACAATCTTAGTTTCTGGATGCTATTATCTACTGATGCATGCGTGCACTTCTCCCTCCTTCTCTTCGCATGCCCCCTCCCCTTTTCCTTTCTCTTTCTCTCTTTCCCTATTTTTTTTTCCCTTTCCCGCTTAAGAGTCAAGAACCTTATCCAAGAAAAAGCTAACAAAAACTGGTATATTCCTTTCAAAAAAATGGGGTTTGACAGGTCAGATTCTTTCAAAGAAAAGCTGTTGGATCATAAATCAAGTTTGCAGCCCATCTTATGTTTGATTACTGAACCTTCACTGATGAATGGTTTGAGAACAAATATGTGTCAAACTTGTTTTTCATTAGAAACAAACTACAGTAAAAAAAAACAACAAGCATAAGTGAAGTAACCAATTCTGAGGCCATATTAACAATTAATATTTAACTTCAGAGATACCGTTCAGCTGCAGAAATATTGATCTTGCTCAAAGAGAAAGTGCCTAAATTCACATTCCATGTCTATCAGATTGGATGTACACTTAAAACACATTCAACAATTTGTCTTGCGGTGATGAAATTGAGAGCCACCACAATCAGTCACCCACTGGAAACTAGCCAGAAGGCAGTATTTTTACATCAGCCACCTACTTCCATACATTTGCTCTATGCAAAATTCTGTTATTTGAAGAGACCAGCCACCTGTTAGAATTTAACACAGCTAATGAAGAAAAGCTTAATCCAAACTGTACCTCAAAATATCACTAACCTGGACATCAAAAAATGGAACTGCCTCAAAACCCACAAGCTTTATAATAGAAAAATAATAATTCCAAAGATCTATGTTTATGTCTCTTCTACAAAGTGCTCTCAGATTCTTCTTTGCAAATTGTAATGATTACAAATAGTCTAAGTTTCTTAGAGGTAGACAGGGCTGAGTGGAATTGTCTGCAACTCAGAAAGGCAGTTTATTGGCTGGACACTTCCTGCAAGGACAAAAATTCACAGAAATGGCTCCCTTACCTGGCCAGTCTGCATTATTTATATTTTTAGAACATTTCTTCTTCAACTTTTTATTGAAGTAAAACTTACTTTCTGAGGATGAAAATCCTTCTGATCTCTCTGAGACTTGAGATGATACAATGAGATTAAACTTCTTATGTTTATGAACTTAGGCCATTTTTAGAACAAATGAATGGCATCTCCCTGGAAGACACTGCAACTATAGCACAGGTTAAATAGGGGAAAGAATTAATTGCTATGATAAGGTAAAATATTCCTACATTTTGAAATCAAGGGAAACCAGAGAGATGGAGTTCTTTTCTTGAAGTCCACACTGTTTGTTTGAATTCACCCCACAGTTCAGAAAGATCCCCCATCTCTTAGCTTGCCTCTAGAAACTGAGAGAATTCCTCATTACAATTTAATTTCCTGCTGATTTTCTGAGCCGGGGTTTCCTTTTGTCCTTTCTTATTCTGCTATTTTTGGCACAGGCAAATGACCTCAGGGGACAAGGCAGCTCTGTCAGAGGAGGGTTATTAGGTCTGATTGACTAAAAAGCTGAACCTTCAGGCACTTCTCAGCATAGTGCCTGGCACTGCTGCCTGCCCCTCGTGCCCTCAGAGTTGGCCAGTGCCTGGCTATGAAGCATATGTGGTGTGCTCACCCCTCTAACCACTGCATCTCAACATTTAACCAAGCATTGTCAAGCATGATGAACTCATACCAAGGGCAGTGGAGAGGATTTGAAAGGAGTTTAAGGCAACAGATTTTATTTTTTGGTATGTTAAAATGTCCGCTCCATGCGAGGGCTCTTGAAATAAAGCACTGTCATTGGAAAGCCATCATTTATGAAAAGCTGCCGTAGATGGCAATATTTAGCAATCACAGGTAAATTTAGAGAATAGGAGGAAAAAATATAGCTTTTCAGCTGATAACTGCAGTACCTTGGAAACCACTGGTGTATGTTTTTGGGTTTGATTTCTTTTTTTTTTTTCTTTAATAGTGATGTCTGTAAAAGAAATAATGCAGTAGTGGTAGTCTATACTAGGTTGCAATAAAATTAATTATGCGCAGCCTGAACCTGCAGTCTTGAAACATTAATATACACAGTCACTATCCAGATGAATATTAATATTGAGATCTCTGAGGTTTCTCAGAGCAATTGTGAGCAGAGCGAAACTGAAGTTATGCAATGCAAGGATGTTGAGTTTTTCTTTATTTCTCCTAACACAGGTATAGCCCTACATATTCAGATATATCACTAGAGAAATCGTTGCCTTTTAAAAAATAAATCTATGGCAAAGTCTTTCATAAAAAGGAAATTCTTTGTACCTGCTTGAGACTTCTAACAACGTTAAATCTTATTTCTCAGTTACAATCAGATTAGTTTTCATCCACAAGGGCATAATTTAAAATCACATATGCCATGAATCACACATCAGCCCGGTAAGAATATTCTGCCTCACAGTGTGAACAAGCCTGGTTATACCCTGAATCAAGCAGTTCAAACTGAGGGCAGACACATATAAGGATACTAAAGATACGTGTGTGAAGCCATAGGCATATGACTGTAAATGAGCTGCTTAATGTGACTTAGTTATCACTATGACTGATTGAAGATCAGCTTTTATCTTCTGAAATGTTCCCATAAATCTTGCACTGAGAGACAAAAAATCTGCCCTCTTCTTTCAGTTTATGTCTTTCTTATTGTCTTCTCCTTACCACATTGATGTCCCTGCCCATGGCAGGGGGTTGGAACTAGATGATCTTTGAGGTCCCTTCTAACCCGAACCATTCTATGATTCTGTGATACATATTAAAAAAAAAACAACACCAATCCTACAGCTCTGGGCATACAAATGAAAAAGGTCTTTATTTCTCATACCTAATCCTTTCTTCTAATGTTTTTCACAAACTGAAGTTATAATCCTCAATTCTTTTTACCTAAGAAAATTTTCCTAAAATAAGTATGTAATGCAGTAAATAGAATATTATCACTTCCTAGGAGAAGGTGCAGAAGCAGTTAAAATGTTAACTAATAAAGAGGCCATTGTTATGTAAAAGCTTCAGTGGTGCATATTGACAAAAGAAGAGGCATTGCTAAAATGAAATCTTAGAAATCTTAGAAGATGGGAATAATATTTCCAAGAAGCCTTTTAAAAAGTTTTAAGCTTTGAGTCCCCTGTGATTAAAACCAGGTTGTGTACTGGAGGAGAAGAGCAAATACAACCAGATGCTGGGGTTTTCATTATCTGCTCATCTCTAATTGAATCTGACGCGACATTTGTGCTACACCTAGGACTTCAGAGAAGATGTATATATTGCTCTTTTGCTTTTTTCCTGTTAGTTTTGTTGAACACACAGTGGCAGTTCCCAGTGGTCTCCAAGGAAAAAAGTACAAATAAGCAAAATGCTGTCATCACAGATGCTAATGCAGTCTTGAAATGCAAAAAAAACCAACAACCAACAAACCAGTATATGCAGTTAAAACTATTGTGTGAAATATCAGTCGAACATCTTGACAGTATCAGTCTCTTTGTGCGGCAGATTTAGAATTTATATTTCGATCCTACAAAGAGGAAAGGAAGGAATAAAGCAAGGCTTTGATCCTAGAAGACTTTTTATTATAGGGACAGGACTCCTTCTCCCCCACAAAAAAGAGGAGACACAAAATACAAAAAGACAAATAAAAATATTAAAGGATCAAAAATATCCAAAATTTTTTTTTTTTTATCTCTTGCATAAAGTTCCTCTGCATTACACCATTGTTTCTGTACAAAACTAATCCCTGAAGCAAGACAATGGAAATCAGATTTCCTGGGTAGGTCTCTGAAAAGCATGTCATGCTGAAACTTGGTCTGCCTGCTTGCTCTGTTAAATTTGTTCCTTCACTTCCATCTAAGACACATCAGATCATCTGAAAAAAAAACTGAAAAATGGTGAAAAAGATGGTTGCTGCTGTTTTGCTATAAACAAGCATGTGATATATTATCTGTGCATTTAATTAAAATAAATACTCTTGTTAGCAAAAGAATGAAACTATGCATCCAGGGGCACTTCCACCAGGAGATGCTCTGATGTTTCAGCTTAATAGTGAAGCTCACCACCATTTCATTCAGCGGGATTTTTTTTTCTGTTTTGTCATGTTTATATTAATGGCTCATGTGAGTCCTCTAGGCTAAAATAGCCACGTGTCTTCCTGCCAGAGTGCCATAAGTGGATGCTTTGTGTGACCATTTTTATACTCATTGAGGAGGGCACCCACACCTGTTGCTTGTCACATGTAACAGGGCACTCTTATAAAACGTGTCAATGGAGTCTGACATTTTGTGTGGTCTCAGACTCTACCTTCTCCCCTTGTAGTGGCAACACCTCATAGAACAAAATAGGACAAGGACAGAGAAGACCACTACAATTGGCACATTTTAGTTCTTGTGCACTGTGCTCTTGGTTCAGGTTCAACTTATTGTACAATTTTATCTACATGGACCTTTGCCTAAAACATCCTTGTCTTTACCACTGTGCGAGAACAGGATTAAGCTAATCCAGTTCACCTCAGTTAAACTGTATATGCTGCAGTTTCTGCTGCTGCTCTATTCCAAGACAAATGAAAAATTTGGGGAGGTTGTTTCCTAGTACTTATTAAGTCTGGAAGCCCATGCTAATGATTTTTGGGGGGATCTACATGAACCATGACCTTTACTGTAACTACTTGTAGACATATTTATTTGCAGTTAAAACCCATAAGAGTATTTTTTTGCTCCTATACCTACATGTTAGGTTATGCCTTTGTTTAGAAGAGTCTTCGGTGAAGTGGTGTGTTGTATGAATCTTGTATAAGGCTTGTAAAATAAATAGAAACATACGCAGTGTTCTTAACAACTGGGCTACCTGAATAGATTACATATTCATGAAGCAAAACAGAGAGTTATATAAATCATGAGGTTCGGGCAAACATGTAAGAAAAGCCAGACTCACACATTTCACAGCAAGCAAGCGTTCTGCAATACGCACTATTAAAATTTCTCTGCATATCATTATAGATTCCCTTTTCACATCATTCGCCTTCCTCTATTCTCTTTCCTTTTCTCTATAGGTTAAAATATAGGAAATATAGAGGGGGCAGGGGGAGTATCACAGGGTTATATTCTCTGTGACTAGCCCAAACACACATTTTCTAAAGAATTACTCTATTATTCTTACTGGATGACTCCCAGAAAATCTCATTTATATTGTCCGATTAATTACGTATACCTAGATTTTCTTGTTCAGCTTCACTTTCATGTTTGCCAGTTGAATTTTACTATTCACTGTTATTTCTTTTCTTCAATCTTTTCACAATCATTAAAATTTTCCCCTGCATTTTATCATTAGTTTCCACTTTTGGCCTATTACTTTGTATACCCTGCCTCAGATTTAGGTTTTAAACCCAACTAACTGGAGTGTACTTTCCCTCATTTAAAGTCATCTATTGTAAGACACTGATTTAAGGAAGCGAATAGTAACACGTGTGAATCTCTTCCTGCCTTGCTTTTATTATTCTCTTTTTTTTGAGAGTTAGGGCAGATAGTTCTTGGAAATACTGTAGCTCATGACCTTTGAACACAAATTCTAGATATTCTGTGCTTTTTTTTCATAACTAAATTTTTCTGCTGATAATGCTGACATTTCAGAATAAGATTTCTCAGCCTCTGAGGAGGCCTTTTAAAGGAAATAGGACCCTATGCACCCTGACCACTTCAACCCTTCCAAAGAGCTGACATTTAAAGGCTTTGCAATTAAAGTTTTTAAACATTGCATAGAGTTTTCTCTTTCTGGATTTGCAGTCAACCTTTTAATTCTGTTGCTTTGTTTCAAAATCCTCCGATATAAAAGGCAACCTGTTCTCATTCTCTCTGTTCTGGTTCTGTCATCAACCTGCACACCTCTTTCTCCAAGTAATTTCAGTGTTTTAGTCTTATGAATCATCAAGGAAGACCAACAGCACCCTGGGCTGCATTAAGCAGAGAATGGCCAGCAGGTTGAAGGAGGTGATCCTTTGCCTTCACTCAGATGTGATGAAACACATCTGGAGTGCTGGGTCCTGCGCTGGACTCTTCTATACAAGAGAGATGTAGACATACTGTGATAAGGACAGTGAAGGACCACCATGATGATTAAGGGATTGGAGCATTTCATACAAGAAGAGGCTGAGAGACCTGGGACTGCTAATCTTGGAGAAGAGGTAGTCTAGTGGGAGGTGTCCCTTCCCATGGCAGGGGTGTTGGAACTAGATGATCTTTAACGTCCCTTCTAACCTAAACCATTCTATGATTCTATGGCTCAGGGGGATCTAATCCATGTGTAAAAAATATTGATGGGGGAAGTAAAGACAACAGAGCCAGACTCTCATCAGTGCTGCCCAGTGACAGAACAGGAGGCAATGGGCACAACCTGAAATACTGGAAATTCCACATAAATGTAAGAAAAAACTTCTTGTTTCTTGGTCACACACAGGAACAAGTTGCCCAGAGACATTGTAGATTCTCCATCCTTGGAGATATTCAAAAGCCAATTGCACACGACTCTCAGCAACCTGCCCTCACTGACCTTGCTCTGAGCAGGGGATTGGATCAAATAATCTCCAGCAGGTCTCCACTTGCTTTTTCAATTTTAGCAAGTATTTGCACTTACAATCAGGTTTAGAAAGTCTGGAGAATTACCAGGGTGTCCTGGGTGGTTAGTGACTATGCAGTAGACAGGATGGGGATGGAGTTGGGGGACACGCTGTGCAAATTGCACTGCACAACTCTACAGTTTATCATACAGATCACAGAATCACAGAATGATAGGGGTTGGAAGGGACCTCTGGAGACCATCTAGTCCAACCCCTCTGCCAGAGCAGGTTCACCTAGAGCAAGCTGCACAGGAACGCATCCAGGTGGGTTTTGAATGTCTCCAGAGACGGAGACTCCACCACCTCTCTGGGCAGCCTGTTCCAGTGCTCTGCCACACTCAAAGGAAAGAAGTTCCTCCTCATGTTTAGGTGGAAGTTCCTATGCTCAAGTTTGTGCCCATTACCTCTTGTCCTGTCCCCGGGCACCACTGAAAAGAGCCTGGCCCCATCCTCCTGACACCCACCCTTTAAGTATTTGTAAGTGTTGATAAGGTCCCCCCTCAGCTGTCTTTTTTCCAGACTG